>NW_027411866.1:151037228-151637228 GCF_047663935.1 Musca autumnalis | reverse complement strand
TTCTTGGATTGAATCTGTGGTATCTTCGCATCATCGCTACTATCGGATACCAACAGTTTGGAAAAATGTTATTTTCATATCCTGAGCACACTATCTGTATCAGTTACCAAATTACCTTGCTGGTCTCTACCGGAGGATGTGCCTGTACCAAAGCCATCAATTTGATATTTCACTCTTTGGTAGAACTTTCGGACTTCATTCTGGCTACTGTACATCTCGATTTTTCCACACTCCTGCCTTTCCATTCCTCTCTTTTTCCCTCGGAAAAGACATTTCTCCTCTCTCCTTTTCTCCTGATGCCTCTCTCCTGCGCTACGCGTTGCTACTGATTGTAGTGTAGCCCCATATACGGTATTTTTCCCTTCGGTAGCAGCACGACACTCCTGGTCATACCATGGATTCCTTGGTGGGGGTCTCTGGTATGCAAGTACTGATTTTGCGGCTGTTTCCATGGAGTGGGCAATGTTTTTCCATTGTCCTTATATGCTATCGGGACGAGAAGTGTTTTCATTAAGCAATTGGGCTAGTTGAGTGGAATAGGCTGTGGATATCTGTTGTGTTTGCAACCTACCGATGTCCAACTTCCGCGTTGTATCTGTTCAGGCTTTATTGGCAACATTTAGACGGGTACGTATCTTTGCTGCAACAAGGTAGTGGTCCGAATCTATGTTTGCTCCTCGGAACGATCGTACATCCAACACGCTTGATGGATGTCTTCCATCTATCACAACGTGATCAATTTGATTTCTTGTTCTTTGATCTGGCGACAGCCAGATGCCCTTATGAATATCGAGATGCTTAAATCTGGTACTGCTGCCATGTTTCTTGCAGCTGCAAAATCTATCAGACTCATACCATTGTCAGATGTTTCACTGTGGAGACTGAATTTCCCGGCTGTTGGGCCAAAGATATTCTCCTTTCCAATTTTGGCATTAAAATCGCCTAGTATAATTTTACTGTAATGGGCAGGGGGGCAATGGTCATAAGTTTCTTCTAAGTGCTTGTAAAATATATCTTTGGTCTGTTCGTCCTTGTCTCCAGTGGGAGCATGGGCGCAAATAAAGCTGATGTTGAAGAATTTTGCTTTTAATCGAATTGTGGCGAGTCTTTCATTCACTGGGGTGAAGCTGGAGACTAGATGTTTAAACCTCCGACCAACTACAAATCCGCAACCAAACTCATGCTTTGTGTCATTGCAGCTATAATACAGTGCGTCACCTTTAGGTGTTGTTGTGATGCTTTTCCCAATCCTTCGTATTTCCTGTATGGCAGTAATATCGGCCTTGTACTTTTCAAGTACGTCTGCCAATGCGAAGACTGCACCTTCTCTATAAAGAGTGCGAACATTCCAGGTGCAGATTCGAAGATCATGGTTCTTAAAACGTTTACGGGGTTCGTCAACTTTAGAGGGGTTTGTTTTTTTTTTCTTTCGTGTTTTTCATAGTAAGCTGATTTCTCTAGGGGACGCTTTATATGTATTTTAAATATCTCCGAATTTCGCTATATCGAATACAATTCTCTTTCAAGTGTTTATCAAGTGTCTCCATGATGAATTTTATTTAAAGTTTGGAAGGAGTGAGTTCATCGTTACTCAATATGTGGCAACTTTATAGAAATCAACTCTATATATTGTGTAGTAATACATATTGTTGCTTAGTATACATCCCAGCAAAAAAAGTCCTCCCAAAATCATGGGTTTTGTAAGGGATTTTTGGCAGCCGTAACTACTCGCAAACCCCCTTTCTTCCCCATTATTTTTACAAGGGCATGTCGCACTCAGTTTGTAGTTATTTTATGACCACTAGAATAACTAGTTATTCTGTGGCCACTAGAAGTTGAAAAGTAAGTTGAAAAAAATTCTATTTTTGGAACAGTTAATGTAGAGATTTTTTTATTTTATTACACTTCTTACTTTTATTTTATTTCGCTCGCTGTGCGAGTTGAACACACGAACCCTCTGATTTCTAGCCAAAGACACTACATACTATGCCACGCACACGTACATTAAGGGTTGCTTAAGAACTTAAATGTGCAGTGCACATGTGCACCACAAACTGTTATTTTTTAATTAAAAAAAAACTCGCGTGCCGACAGTGAGTGTTGAACACACAACCCTAGGATTTATAGTCGGACACACACTCATTGTGCCACCGTCCTCATTACTTAGTGAGGAGCAAAGTGAGTAGGTTTGCCTTGTAATTTTTTTAAGAAGTATCCCATCACTTTTCAGATTACTTGTAATGGGAAAAGAAGCTTGTTTACATTACTTTGTAATGGGTTACGTAATGACTAATGGATCCGAATTTTTGCAGGGATGTCTTTAAATATATGCTTGCTGCACCAATATAGCTATTTATTTAGCTATAATACCCCCATTTGTTATGCTCTTTAAATATGTTTCCTATTTTCCGTTTTTTTCAGTTTTCAAAATCGAGAGCACTTTCTCCTCAAAAAATATTCGCTTTCAGATGAGTTTCTCTAATGGTGCTTAACGTCTGAATGTCATGTCGTAAAGAAGATAAGTCAGCATCTTTGCATAAATTTAGTGTTATCCACACACCAAACTTTCAGGGTCTCCAACCAATCTTTCTTAAATTTCAAATAATTTTTCTACAAAATTAATTCAACCTTTGTTTAGACTATTTCTCGGTAAACATTTGTATACCATTTCTTGAGCGAATTATTAATTTTGTTTTTTTTTTTTATTTTTCTACTTCACACAGAAATAGTTTGCTCATTATTAAAATTCTTAGTAGCATTCGTGCCCATGATGTGTGCGTGTACCAAAAGCTTGGGCCCTTCTTAACGTGAGTGAGTGAATGAATGCTTGAGTAAATACATAATATTGTGAGAAAAAAAATCCAAAATATAAATAACGTAAACTACATCAGAAAGAAGGTAAAACCACAATGAAAAATGAACACTTAACCAACCGACGCAGCAGCAAGCTGTCAAGGTCATCATAATTACCTGTTAAAGTGCAACAAATAATAAAAGAATAGAATAAAAGCTAACAAGCCTACAACAAGCTCACAAGCTACGAAACGAAATATATTTCTAACAAGTAAAAAAGTATCAGTCGACTTTGCCGATATGGGCAATTTTAGAAGTTAAACTAAATTTGGACAAAATATTAGGAGATCCAAAGTTTGGACCAAATTGGTTGTCCCGTTCAAGAGATATAGTGCATACCGTTTTAGTGAAGTACCTTTCAGGCTATTTCCTTAGGAAGTATGGACTTGCCCCTGATGAAACTTGTACCGTGGTATGGGGCCAGCAAGTACAAGTTTTTACAATAAAAAAATAAAGCAATTCGAGATCAGACACAAAATTTAACTTTTCCCAAATTTTGTGTGGGATGGGATGGACCAAATCTGTTCCTACCTTTAAAAGAGTGGACCAATATGTGGTTATCTTCGAACTTAAACTTAGTTTGGACAAAATAGGCCAAAAAGGCCAAATATTGGACTAAATCGGTTCATATGTTCGAGAGTTATCGTGGTGTCACCTGGGGAACTGTTTTTAACACCCGCTAAAGGTAGTGAGCTAAAATGTGCCGCCGTTCGCCCATACGAACGTTAAAAACTTGGGTTTGGGCGACGGGTTAGTAACCCTCCCCTAGAAAAAGCAGCCTACTATGAAAAAAACGAAAGAAAAGAAAAACAAGCACCTCTAAAGTTGACGAACCCCGCAAACGTTTTATGGACCATGATCTGCAAATCTGCCTTGGAACGTTCGCACTCTTTATAGAAAAGGTGCAGTTTACGCATTGGCGAATGTACTTGAAAAGTGCAAGGCCGACATTACTGCCATACAGGAAATACGATGGATTGGGAAAGGCGTCACAACAACACATAAAGGTGACGCACTGTATTATAGCTGCCATGACACAAAGCATGAGTTTGGTTGCGGATTTGCAGTTGGATTTGTAGTTTGTCTCCAACTTCACCCCAGTGAATGAAAGACTCACTGCACTTCGACTATAAGCAAAATTCTTCAACATCAGCTTTATTTGCGCTCATGCTCCCACTGCAGACAAGGACGAACAGACCAAAGATATATTTTACGAGCGCTTAGATGAAACCTATGACCCATGACATTAAAATTATTTTAGGCGATTTTAATGCCAAAATTAAAAAGGATAATATCTTTGGCCCAGCAGTCGGAAAATCTAGTCTCCACAATGAAACATCCGACAATGGTATGAGGCTGATAGACTTTGCAGGTGGAAAAAACATGGTGGTTAGCAGTACCAGATTTAAGCATTTCGATATTCATAAGGGCACTTGCCTGTCGTTAGATCAAAGAACAAGAAATCAAATTGATCACCTTGTGATAGATGGAAGACATGCATCAAGCATGTTGGATGTACGATCGTTCCGAGGTGCAAACATAGACTCGGACCACCACCTTGTTGCAGCAAAGGTACGTACCAGATTAAACGTAGTAAACAAAGTGCGAACAGAAACAAAACGGAAATTGGACATCGGTAAACTGCAATCACAACAGATAGCCTCATCATATTCCACTCAACTGGCCCAATTGCTTAATCAAAGCACACCTCGTCCCGATAACATATCAGGACAATGCAAAACATTGCCCACTCTATGCAAACAGTCGCAAAATCAGTACTTGGATACCAGAGACCTCCTCCAAGGTATCCATGGTTTGACTAGAAGTGTCATGCTGCCGAAGAGAAAAATGCGGCATATAGGGCTACTTTACAATCAGTAGCAACGCGTAGAGCACGAGAGTGGTATCGGGAGAAAAGGAGAGGGGAGAAACGTCTTTTCCGCAGGAAAAATAGAGAGATGGAAAAGCGGAAGTGTGAACAAATCGAGATGTACAGGGGACAAAATGAAGTTCGAAATTTCTACCAAAGAGTGAAACCTCAAACTGATGGCTTTGGCACTGGCACATCCTCCTGTAGAGACCAGAATGCTAATTTGTTAACGGATACAGATAGTGTGCTAAGGATATGGAAAGATAATTTTTCCAAACTGTTGGTATCCAATAGTAGCGAAGTCGACGAAGATACCACAGATCCAAACCCAGAAGATGGTATTGAATGTATACCACCCGGCTGAGATTAGGTAAAGACACCAATAAACCGACTGAAGAATAATAAGGCAGCAGGAGCTGATGGTCCACCAGCCGAGCTGTTTAAAACCCTAGGCGACACGCTGATAAGGAGTATGCATCAGCTAGTTAACTCCATATAGCAGCAAGAACGCGTACCCGACGATTGGAACCTGAACATCCTGTGTCTCGTCCACAAGAAGGGAGATAAGATTGTATTGTCTAACTATAGGGGCATAAGTCTTCTCCCTATCGCCTACAAGATAGTGTCAGGGATTTTGTGCGAACTACTAAAGCCCATGGTCAACGAAATAATTGGACCATACCAATGCGGCTTTAGACCTGGGAAGTCCACCACTGACCAGATATTTACCCTGCGGCAAATCCTGGAGAAGACCCAAGAGATGCAGATCGACACCTACCACCTTTTTGTCGATTATAAAGCAGCCTTCGACAGCCCGCTGCGTTCAAAGGTATTCCAAGCCATGTCTGAATTTGGTATCCCCGCAAAGCTCATCCGGCTTTGTAAAATGACTTTAACTGACACGAGGTCTTCAGTTAAAATAGGAAAGAACCTCTCCGAAGAGTTTGGTACCAAAAGAGGTTTCAGGCAAGGAGACAGCCTTTCGTGTGATCTTTTCAACATCCTGCTAGAAAGAGTTATACGAGAAGCAAACGTCAAAAGAAGTGGCACAATCTACACCAATAGCCACATGTTACTTGCGTATGCTGATGATATAGACATCATGGGACGATCAGTAAAAGAAGTAACCGATACCTTTATGAAGGTCGAAGGAGCATCTGCTAAAGTGGGTCTGGCGGTAAACGGCGAGAAGACCAAGTTGATGGTGTAGGCGCGCAATGCGCCCATTGAGACCAGACCAACTGTTGAAGTTGGTTCCTATAATTTTGAGGTAGTAAAAGACTTCGTATACCTCGCCACCGCCGTAAACACAACAAAATCAGTTGTGAAATAAAAAGAAGAATTGTATTGGCCAACATATGCTACTTTGGCTTAAGTAAACACTTCAAAAACAAAGTCACAACTCGTCAAACAAAAATAACAAAAATAAACACTGATACTACCCGTGCTGATGTATGGTTCCGATGCCTGGGTACTTGCGCAAGCAGATAAGGCAGCGCTTGGCGTGTTTGAGAGAAAAATTCTTCGAAAGATCTACGGACCAATCTGCGTTGACGGTGAATATTGACGTCAATAGCTGACATCAATATAGTTAAACGTATCGATATGCAGCGATCGCGTTGGCTAGGTCATATCGCTCATTTACTCAAAGATTGGCATAACTCAAAAAATGCGTTTTCTGAGTTAGCGATTACTATACTACTTTATCTTGTGTCAAATTTTCATGTCGATATCTGTAAAACTCGACGAGTTACAGATAATTTACTACGAGTTTGGCATAATTCAAAAATTTTTTTTGAGTTTATGAAGGACTAAAACACTTCAAATCATGCTTGACCTTGCACTTAAATTTAACACTGATATCAGGCTAGCTGTTTACAAACTATTGTCCAAGTAGTTATTTTGGTTTTTGTGCAACAATCATTTCAAGTTGGGTAGTCAGATTTCGATCGCCAACTTAAAACGCGTTTTTCTCGAAACTGGATTTTTTTGAAACGTGTCACTCTTTGTGTAAATGACCGATGTTGAAAAGGCTTATAAATTCGGGCCACATGGCAGTGCACGCAGAATTGGCAGTCCAAAGAATAGATGGCGCAAAAATGTGAATGAAGTGATGACAAGGCTCGGTATTCCAGAAAGCGAAGCGCTAAACAGAGTGAATTGGAGATCTTTTCTTAGTTCGGTCTATGGAACAAATGTTCTGTAATGGGCCAGCTAAGTAAGAGGCAGTTTACATTATCTATCAATGTCATATGACACGAAATAAAAACATTCCATATCTACCCACGCAGGCAATGTGGATACGTAATTTTATTACATTTTTGCTGGTGTGGACGCACAGAGTAAATGGCGTAAGGAAAATCTCCAATATTGCTCATATTAGCGAATATATAACGATGCAAAATTTCAAGTCATATGACATTTACATATGTATACAGATTTATATCTGGTATTTAAAATGTGTGGGGAAACCCCCTCTTAGTGGGGACTGTAGGGTGCAATAATGCAATTACATAAATAATATGTGTGAAAAAATGCGGACATCAGACAGGCAGCAGGTTGTTTCGGTTGAGTAAATAGAGAAAATGTACGGCATAAAGAAAAAAGTATTTTAAATACCATGTAAGCACATCTAAATATTATGTCAGTTTCGTTTTCATCTATTTTCACATTTCTGTTATTCATTTAAAATCGTAGGTGTTTGGTTAATGAAAGAAACGGCTCAGCGACAAATAATACAACATTTTAAACATAATAATGACAAAATACATATGTACATATGTATGTATGTATGTCGATATAAAATAACAGGCATATTATTGTGATATTTAAACAGTAGTTGGCATTTTAATAAATGTATACGTCGTTTTAAAACCAATTCCAAGTCAAAACTTATTTCAAATCGAAATTATCTCTCATATCTTTTATATCATACAAAAGTAATATGTAATTGCTACATTATCATATAAAGTGATTCGTTGGTTCTACTTACCAGCAAATTGCAGCAGACAAATAAAAGAAAATATCAGCAACAAATTTTGATGCATTGCTGAAATGGTTGGTCTTAACGATGTTGGTATCGAGATGGAGGTTGGTGATAGCCATTGCAAACAGCTTGATTGACGGTGATTCGTCTTCTTTTTCTTTTTGAGGGTGGTCGGCAAAGATGAATGTGTGGTCATATGTTTTGCTGGGGTAGCCATCATCACAGAGTTTTGAAAGCCGTTTTATTACAGTTAACTGAGAAGAAGGTTCTTTTTTTTTTGTTTGATTGATGATAAGGTTATGTTGGAATTCTTTTGTTGTTGTTTTTGCGAAATGAAGGCAGTTTTGGATAGATTTTTAGAATTAACTTTTTTTCTTGGATTTAAATATTCAATTTGTTCCACTTTTAGTTGTTCTTTATTAACCTGGCAGATTGGGTTTTTTGGTTTTAATCTTCTGTATTTGTGGTTGGTTTTTAATTTGTAGTCTCTGGAGAAATTTTAAACTGAAAAATAAAAAAAAGAATTAATTTTTATTTTGTTTTGTGATTTTGCGTATGGTTTTTTAGTTTTTATGATGATTTTTATGCGTATGTGTGCGTGCAAATTAGATTTGTGTTATGTGATTATACAGTTGTTCAACGACACTTTGGTATTCAAAAAGCAGTGGGACTTACTTCTATTAAAGCACAAGTTATTTATTATTCAACTAAAAGTTACCATTCGTTTATGGCGAGAGCAGTTAGCTTTTGCAAGTCTTACAGTTAAATCCAAACATACATATATAGAAGGCAATGGAGGTCTTCTATAACTAGAAAACGTTCAACAGGTCTTTAACTAGAAGACTTTCGAAAGGTCTTCAATAGCAAGAAGACCTTCAGTAGTGGGATTCTGTAACTCATTTTTGCTGTTACCGACAAAAATCGGTAAAATTAAATCGCAAAATTATGACTAAAAACATAAAGAAAAGTTGGCATCACTGCTTGTGTCGGTAGAGGCTAGCGACTACTTTTTATTCATCGTTAACTTACCGAAAAATTTCGTTAATTATCGAAATTATAAGCATTTTAATTTTACCGACAATTATCGATAACAGCAAAAATGAGTTACAGAATCCCACTACAGAGGGCCTTCAATAGCTAAAAGACTTTCAAGGGGGTTTCTATAGCTAGAAGACCTTCCACAGGTCTTCTATAGCTAGAAGACTTTGACCAGTCTTCTATAACTAGAAGTCCTTTGACAGGTCTTAAAAGCCGGTCTTCTATAACTAGAAGGCTTTCAGAAGACAAGAAGATCTTCAGAGGGCCTTTAACAGCTACAAGACCTTCGAGAGTTCTTCTATAGATAGAAGACTTTCGACAGGTTTTCTACAGATAGAAACCCTTCAACAGGTCTTCTAAATGTGGAATACCATCAACAGGTCTTACATAGGTATAAGACTTATACAGGTCTTCCACGGATAGGAGACCTTCAAGAGGTATTATATGGCTAGAAACCTTCAACAGGCCTCCTATAACTTAAAGACCTTTAACAGGTCTTCTTCAGCTAGAAGACCTTCGACAGCTCTTCTATAGCTAGAAGACCTTTGTATTATCTTCTATAGATAAAAGACCTTAAACAGGTAGTCTATAGCTAGAATACCTGGAACAGGTATTCTATGGCTACCACCACTTCTATAGCTGAAATACTTTCGCCATGTCTTCTATAGATAGAAGACCTTCAGTAGGTCTTTTACAGCTAGAAGACCTTCAACAGGTCTTCTATAGCTAAAATACCTTCAACAGGTCTGCTATAACTATAAGATCTTTAGCAGATCTTCTTCAACTAGAAGATCTACGCAGATCTTCTATAGCTAGAAGACCTTCATGGGTCTTCTATTGCAAGAAGACCTTTAGAAGGTGTTATTTAGCTGGAACATTTTTAGCAGGCCTTCTATAGCTAGAACACCTTCGAATGGTCTTTCATATCTAGAAGATCTTCTATAGCTAAAATACCTTTAACAGGTCTTCTACATCTTGAAGACCTTTAGCAGGTGTTTTATAGCTAGAATACCATCAAGATGACTTCTATAGCTAAAAGACCTTCAACAGGTCTTCTATGGATAGGAGACCTTCAACCGGTCTATGGCTAGAAGAACTTTAACAGGTCTCCCATAATTCTCCACGTTTTCTATAGTTAGTCCATATTTACATTAGGCAATTTTCCTTGCGGCAAGTGTCAGTCGGTGAGAGAGATGGTGTTGTTGGTCTCTTCATCAAACTGACAATTGCCGCAAGGAAAATTGCCTAATGTACATATGGATATAAAATACCTTCAGCAAGTCTTCTATAGATAGAAGACATTCTTTTATAGCTAGAAGACCTTCAGCAGGTCCTTCTACAGGTCTTTTAGAGCTAGAAGACATTCAAAAAGTCTTCTATAATTAGAAAACCTCCACCAGATCGTCTGTAACTAAAATACCTTCGTAGATCTTCTGTAGGTAGAAGACATTCATGTGGTCTTCTCAGCTAGAAGACCTTCAAAATGCATTAAACAGCTAGAAGACCAGCAAAAGGTCTTCTATGGATAAGAGACCTTCAACCGGTATTCTAAAACTAGAAGACCTTATACAGTTCTACTCTGGATGTGAGACCTTAAGGAGATCTTCTATGGCTAGAAGACATTCTTTTTACTGGTCTCCTATGGCTAAAAGACCTTTAATAGATAGGAGATCTTCAAGATGTCGTCTATAGCTAGAAGACCTTCAACAGGTCTTTTATGGCTGGAAGACCTTCAACAGCTCTTCTTAAACTAGCAAGTCTTCTTTAGCTAGAAGACCTGCTACAGGTCTTCTATAGAAACGAGACCTTCAAGAGATTTTCAACAGCTAGAAAACCTTCAGAAGGTTTTTTATTCACCTAGCCATGACCTTCAACAGGTCTTTTAGGGTTAAAAGACTTTCAAGAGGTCTTCTACAGCTAGGAGACCTTCAAAAGGTCTTTTATGGCAAGAAGACCTTCTACAGGTCTTCTAAGGATAGAATACCTTCAACAGGTCTTCTAGGGATAGAAGACTTTTAAGAGGTCTTTTATGGTTTCAGCTGGGCTTTTATGCCTAGAAAATTCTATAACTGTGGCCTTCAAGAGGCCTTCTGTGGCTAGAAGACCTTCAACTGGTCTTATATGGCTAAATTACCTTCAACAGGTTTTCTAGGGTTAGAAGACCTTCAACAGGTTTTCTTCAGCTAGAAGACCTTCTACAGGTCGTTTGAAGGTCTCCTTTAAAAGGTTTTCTGTGGGTAGAAGACTTTCAACAGTTCTTCTACAGCTAGAAGACCTATAGCAAGTCTTCTTTAGCTGGAAGACCTTTAACATGTGTTTTGTAGTTAGAAGAACTTCAACAGGTTTTCTATGGATGGGAGACATTCAAGAGTTTTTCTACTTACTCAGGTCTTTTATTCAAAACAACAACATTTCTGATATAGCTAAAACATCTTCCGTTAGAAGGTCTTTTGTAGCTACAATATCTTACTTCAGTAGGTCTTCTATAGCTGGGAGGTCTCCCTTTAGCAGGTCTTCTGTAGCTAGAAAATCTTCTTCCAACAGGTCTTCTACATCTTTTTCATATGTAATTCGAAACACTCCAGATGTAATTCGTAACATTGCATTTGTAATTCGATTATTCCATTTGTAATTCGAATTATTCCATTTGTAGTTCGAAGTATTCGAATTATTGGGGGACGTAGGGGATGGAAGATACCAAGGAACGGTCCTGACCGGTTTCAACATGGCAAAGCCCAGGATTTATCTTGGTCCCTCTTTCATCCCAAGTGGACACTGACCTCCCCGTGGTGTCACCTGAGGAACTGCCTTTAACACCCGTTAAAGGTAGTGAGCTAACATGTGCCGCGCGTTCACCCATAAGAACGTTAAAAACTTGGGTTTGGGCGTCGGGTTAGTAACCCTCCCCTAGAAAAAACAGCCTACTATAAAAAAAAACGAAAGAAAAGAAAAACGAACCCCTCTAAAGTTGACAAACCTCGCAAACGTTTTAAGGCCCATGATCTGCGAATCTGCACCTGGAATGTTCGCACTCTTTATAGAAAAGGTGCAGTATTCGCATTTTCAGATGTACTTAAAAAGTACAAGGCCGATATTACTGCCATACAGGAAATACGATGGATTGGGAAAGGCGTCACAACAACACCTAAAGGTGGCGCACTGTATTATAGCTGTCATGACGTAAAGCATGAGTTTGGTTGCGGATTCGTAGTTAGACGGAGACTAAAACATCTCGTATCCAGCTTCACCCAAGTGAACGAAAGACTTGCTGCAATTCGAATAAAAGCTAAATTCCTCAACATCAGCTTTATTTCGGCTCATGCTCCCACTGAAGAAAAGGACGAATAGACCAAAGATATATTTTACGAGCGCTTAGAAGAAACATATGACCGTTGCCCTGCCCATGACATTAAAATTATTCTAGGCGATTTTAATGCCAAAATTGGAAAGGAGAATCTCGTTGGCCCAACAGTTGGGAAATTCAGTCTCCACAGTGAAACATCTGACAATGGTATGAGGCTGATAGACTTTGCAGCTGCAAAAAACATGGTAGTTAGCAGTACCAGATTTAATTCAGTCTCCACAGTGAAACATCTGACAATGGTATGAGGCTGATAGACTTTGCAGCTGCAAAAAACTTGGTAGTTAGCAGTACCAGATTTAATCATCTCGATATTCATAAGGGCACCTGGCTGTCTCCAGATCAAGGAACAAGTAATCAAATTGATCATGTTGTGATGGATGGAAGACATTCATCGAGCGTGTTGGATGTACGATCGTTGAGAGGCGCAAACATTAGTTGGGACCACTACCTTGTTGCAGCAAAGGTACGTACCCGTCTAAACGTTGCAAATAAAGTACGCGGAAGTTGGACATCGGCAAGCTGCAAATACAACAGGTAGCTTATTCCATGCAATTAGCCCAATTGCTTAATGAGAGCACTCCTTGTCCAGATAACATAACAACACAATGGCAAAATATTGGCCACTCCATGCAAACAGCCGCAAAATCCGTACTTGGATTCCAGAGACCTCCACAAAGGAATTCATGGTATGACCAGGAGTGTCGTGCTGCTACCGAAGAGAAAAATGCGGCATATAGAGATACTTTACAATCAGTAGCAACACGTAGCGCACGAGAGAGATATCGGGAGAAAAGGAAAGAAGAGAAAAAGGGGAGTGTGAAAAAATCGAGATGTACAGGAGCCAGAATGAAGTCCTAAAATTCTACCAAAGAGTGAAACATCAAACAGATGGCTTTGGTACAGGCATATCCTCCTGTAGAGACCAGTAAGGTAATCTGGTAACAAATACAGATAGCGTGCTCAGGATATGGAAGGAACATTTCTCCAATCTGCTGGTATCCAATAGTAGCGAAGACGATGATACCACAGATCCAATCCCAGAAGATGGTATAGAATGTATACCGCCCGGCCAAGATGAGGTAAAAACAGCAATCAACCGGCTGAAGAATAATAAAGCAGCAGAAGCCGATGGCTTACCAGCCGAGCTATTGAAAACCGGAGGCGACGTGCTGATAAGGTGTATGCATCAGCTAGTTAGCACCATCTGGCAAGAAGAACGCGTACCCGACGATTGGAGTCTGAGCATCCTGTGTCCCGTCCACAAGAAAGGAGATAAGACTGTATGTTCCAACTATAGAGGCATAAGTCTACTCCCTGTTGCCTACAAGATCGTGTCAGGGATATTGTGCGAACGACTAGAGCCAATGGTCAACGAAATAATTGGACCATACCAATGATTTTTACCAACCAGATATTTACCCTGCGGCAAATCCTGGAGAAGACCCAAGAGATGCAGATCGACACATATCACCTTTTTGTCGATTATAAAGCAGCATTCGCAGTCCCCTCCGATCAAAGGTATTCCATGCAGTGTCTGAATTTGGTATCCCCGCAAATCTCATCCGGCTTTGTATAATGACTTTAACTGATACCAGGTTCTCAGTTAAAATTGGAAATAACCTCTCCGAACTGTTCAGTACCAAAAGAGGTTTCAGACAAGGAGGCAACCTTTCGTGTGACCTATTTAACATTTTGCTGGAAAAGGTAATACGAGATGCAAATGTCAAAAGAAATGGCACAATTTACACCAATAGCCACATGTTACTTGCTTATACTGATGACGTAGACATCATGGGACGATCAGTAAAGGAAGTAACTAATACCTTTAGGAAGGTCGAAGCAGAATCTGCGAAAGTGGGTCTGGCGGTAAACGGCGAAAAGACCAAATTGATGGTGTCGACGCGCAAAGCGTCCGTAGAGCTCGGACCAAATGTGGAAGTTGGTACTTACAATTTTGAGGTAGTTAAAGACTTCGTCTACTTCGGCACTACCATAAACACATTAAACAACATCAGTTGTGAAATAAGAAGAATAATTGTATTGGCCAACAGATGCTACTATGGTTTAAGTAAGCAATTTAAAAACAAAGCCACATCTCGTCAAACAAAAATAACACTATACAAAACACTGATACTACCCGTGCTAATGTATGGCTCCGAAGCCTGGGTACTTGCGCAAGCAGATAAGGCAGTGCTTGGTGTGTTTGAGAGGTAACTTCTTCTAAAGATCTACGGGACGATTTGCGATGACGGTGAATATCGACGTCGTATGAACCACGAGCTATATCAGCTATACAAAGACATGAATATAGTTAAACGTATCGAGATGCAACGATTGCGTTGGCTAGGCCATATCATAAGAATGAGCGATGATGAACCCGCTAAAATGGCGTATGAATACATGCCACATGGCGGTGTACGCAGAATCGGCAGGCCTAAGCTTCGATGGATCATACAAGTGGATGAAGCAATGAAAAGGCGCGGTATTCCAGAAAGCGAAGCAACAAATAGAGAGAATTGGAGATCTTTTCTTAGTTCGGTCTATGGAACAAATATTCTGTAATGGGCCAGCTAAGTAAGTAATTTTGTATTGATTTTATATCTGTTTTTTTCGAATTATTCAGCAGGTCTTCTAGGGCTAGAATACCTTCAAAGAGTCTTCTTAACAGGTCCTATATAGCTAGAAAGAAATCTTTAAATTTAAATTTCTCATAAAGTATCCGACACATGCAATTCGTGTTTTCATACACCCGCTGATTACACCACACAAAGACATACGCGCAAATAAATTAGGCTGACACTGACGTTATCCATAAATCTATGACAGCCGCTTTGGAAATGAATGAATTAAACCAATTTGGTGCAGCCATTTACATTTTCATTGTCATTTCGCGTTTGCCATCTTCGTCTACCCCTCTTCCCTATTCTGTCTATCTCACACTAAACCCAAAAAACATCATGAGTTTGTTCGTTCCTCCGACTGAAATTTATCACATAAATCTCTTAAAGGATCCATCCATGCTGTACTGTGTGTGTGCATGTGTTCCTCCCCAGAAAAAAAACATGTTTCTGCCATCGCTGCTCTATTGCATGATGACGATGATGTTGTTGCTGCTGTGCTGGTGTAGCGTTTTTTGTAACTTGGTGTTTTTCCTAACTTCGTTTCGTCGTTTTTTCATCCTTACTTAGTCTTTTGAGAAACAAATTGATGGAAAATGCAGTAAATATGCGGATAAAGTGACAATCGCTTGATTGTTCTGCTTCTTCCTCATCATCATCATCATGGTCTTTTCTCGCCGTGCAAACAATTCATCGCCATTGGGGCTTTGTACTCGTATTTGCAGGGTGTTAAGGATAACAAAAGGCACAGACACTAGCCCATCATATGCACACTAGCAATACAAACAAAGAGACAGACATACATACATGTTGAATTTTTGTATGCATGTGTGTCTTGTGTAATTGTATGTGTGTTGTGTGAGTAGATAAGTGGGTGAATGTTTTGGCTGTTACAATGAAAATACATACACAGAGCACCAGAAACAAATTCAAGTGTAAGAAAACAAAAGGAAACATTTTCAATTGTTTTCTTATTAAAGGATGCTCACTCTCAACAACAACGACGACGAGACACTGCTCCAAGCCGTGCCAACTCAGCCTCGGCCAGACATACAATATTTCTTGGCAAAATAAAACAATAACCAATAGAAATTGATGGTCGATAGCAACCAAATTGTAGATATCTATAAGTTTCATTGTTTTGCTTTTGTTTTTGTTGCTGTTATTGTTTCATAACCGCATGTTGTTATGTGGGTTTCAGAATATCAGATTTTTCATTTTCTGAGCAATAATTGAATTATCTAATCATCACGTCTGTGATAGCGCTTTTAATTGGATTACAATCAGATTCGATAAACATTGATTGAAAACAATATGGAAAATTAGAATCTTATCGAAAATGTGTAAGATGAGATGAGCAAGAGTGCAAAATAATGTCGGTAGAAGTGGTTGTAATTTGTTTGCAGGATATTCTTAAACATGTACTCCATATATCAAAATAGATAAGTGACCTATTTTGAATAGGATATGCATATATAACCAAATTAAAGAAACAAAACCATTGACGACTCTCTGAAAAAAACTGTGCTTTACCCAGGTGGCGTAATCGAAGTTAGATACCAAGGAACGGTCTGACCGGTTTTTACATGGAAGCCATTTAGGTTGAATGGAAAATGCTCATCACAGCAAAAACATATTGCGTTTGAAAAATCAAAGTTCGGTGGCAAGCTTAGCCTCTTAATTACAATATTCGCAGTTACTTTATTACAACAACTTCGATGTAAGTATAAGATTCGAAGAATTGTCAAGAGAAGCGACTACCCACCTACATACATCAACCGATATGCCTGATGAGCTGTGTAACTAACAGTGAAACCTGTACACATAATTTGGTTTTTGTGCGGGAATTTCTTCGTCCTTTTTCATTCATTCAACTCAACTCCGACGAGAAATTTCAAACACATAAAAACTTGGTTAGGCGTTGAGTTAGTAGTCCACTCCTATAAAAATATCCCACTATAAAAAAAAACAAAGAAAACCAAACCCTACTAAATTTGACGGCCGTCGCAAAATATTAAGGAAAATTACCTGTGAATCTGCATACGGAATGTTCGGACTGTATTTTCTACGCTGGCCAACACAAGGACGACCAGACCAAAGATATATTTTACGAGCGTCTCGAAAAAAATGTATGACGTATGATCACGTTGTAATAGATAAAGATATTCACGATTCTATCGGAAATATCGAATCGGATCATTACATTAATGCAGTTGAGGTTCGCAGCCGATTAAACATCGGAAATCTTCAATCATATTCTAATCATCGTACCCAATAGCTTAATGAATGGACTTATAATTCCGATAACATATCAGTGCAATGACAAATCATCCCATTGCATACTGACAGCCTCAAAATCCAAACTTGGATAACAGTGGCTTTTACCAAGAAACCCATTGCATGACCAGGAGTAACATGCACCTATCGAAGAGAAGATTTCGGCATAAAGTACCAGACCTCAAGTGCTCTTCTCTCTATCGAAGACCTCAAGAGGCCTTCGCTCTATAGAATACCTCAAGAGGTCTTCTGTCTATAGAAGAGGCCTTCCCTCTATAGAAGGCCTCAAGAGGTCTTCTCTTCATGGAAGACCTCAAGAGTCTTCTCTTCATAGAAGAAGACCTCGAATACCTCAAGAGGTCTTCTGTCTATAGAAGACCTCTATAGAAGTCTTCTCTCCATAGAAGTAGAAGAAGCCTTTTCTCCATAGGAGAAGACCTCAAGATGTCTTCTCTCCATAGAAGAAGACCTCAGGAGGTCTTCTGTCTATAGAAGATCTCAAGAGCTCTTCTGTGTATAGAAGACCTCAAGCGTCCTCTGTCTATAGAAGTTTTCTCTCCATAGAAGGAGGCCTCAAGAAGTCTTCTCTCCATAGAAGAAGACCTCAAGAGGTCTTCTCTGCATATAAAAAGACCTCAAGAGGCCTTCTCTGCTCAGAGGACCTCAAGAGATGTTCTGTGTATAGAAGACCTCAAGAGGTATTTTGTCTATACAAGACCTCAAGAGGTGTTCTGTCTATAGAAGACCTCAAGAGGTCTTCGGTCTATAGAAGACCTCAGGAGGTCCTCTATCTATAGAAGACCTCAGGAGGTCCTCTATCTATAGAAGGACTCAAGAGGTCTACTGTCATTAGAAGAGGCCTTCTCTCTATAGAAGACCTCAAGAGGTCTTCTCTCCATAGAACACCTCAATAGTCTTCTCTCCATAGAAGAAGACCTCAGGAGGTCTTCTGTCTATAGAAGTCTTCTCTCCATAGAAGTGTCTCCTCTTCATAGAAGAAGACCTTAAGAGGCCTCCTCTGCATATAAGAAGACCTCAAGAGGCCTTCTCACCATAGAAGATCTCAAGAGGTATTCTGTCTATAGAAGACTTCAGAAGGAGTTCTGTCTACAGAAGACCTCAAGATGTCTTGGGTCTATAGAAGACCTCATGAGGTCCTCTGTCTATAGAAGACCTCAATAGGTTCTCTGTCAAGTGCCCTTCTCTCTATCGAAGACCTCAAGAGGCCTTCTCTCTATAGAATACCCCAAGAGGTCTTCTGTCATTAGAAAAGGCCTTCCCTCCGTAGAACACCTCAATAGTCTTCTCTTCATAGAAGAAGACCTCAGGAGGTCTTCTGTCTATAGAAGACCTCTATAGAAGTCTTCTCTCTATAGAAGGAGACCTCAAAAGCCTTTTCTCCATAGGAGAAGACCTCAAGAGGTGTTCTGTCTGTAGAAGATCTCAAGAGTTCTTCTGTGTATAGAAGACCTCAAGAGCTATTCTGTGTATAGAAGACCTCAAGAGGTCCTCTGTCTATAGAAGTCTTCTTTCCATAGAAGGAGGCCTCATGAAGTCTTCTCTCCATAGAAGAAGACCTCAAGAGGTCTTCTCTGTATATAAGAAGACCTCAAGAGGCCTTCCCTCCTCAAGAGGTGTTCTGTCTATAAAAGACTTCAAGAGGTGTTCTGTCTATAGAATACCTCAAGAGGTCTTCGGTCTACAGAAGACCTGAAGAGGTCCTTTGTCTATAGAAGACCTGAAGATGTCCTCTGTCTATAGAAGACATCAAGAGGTCTTCTTTCTCTAGAATACCTCAAGAGGCCTTCTCTCTATAAAAGACCACAAAAGTTCTTCCCTCTGTAGAGAACCTCAAGAGGTCTTCTCTATATAGAAAACTTCAAAAGGTCTTCTCTATAGAAGGTCTCAAGAGATCTTCTATCTGTAAAAGACCCCTAAAGGTCTTATGCATCAGCTAGTTACCACCATTTGACAGGAGAAACGAATGTCAGATAATTAAAATGTAAGCTCCAGACGAATGGAAAACAAACCACATATTTATAACCTATAAAATATTGATAAATATATCCGAATATTTTGTGAACAACAAAAGCCTATGGCGAATGAAATAAAGGGCCAATCTGCTTTGACAGTGAATATCGATGTAGTATGAACGACGAGCGCCATCGGCTATAAAACGACGTCGGCATATTTAAACGTATCGAGTTACAACGACTGCATTGACATGGCGACATACACAGAACTTGAAGGTCAAGGCTTCGATGCATTGAACAAGTCGATGAAGAGATACATAACGAAAAAATTAGTGGGCTTTGCCGACCGAGATACAAAACAAAACGAGTAGAAAGTATCAGTCGGTTTTACCGACTTTTTTTCCATAAACGTCACGGTGCTCTTTAAGCAACTTTAAATGGAAGGTGCGAAGTTTTTGCGGATTCTGAAACTACAATGTTCATAGATGAGAAAAATGAAAAAACAAAAAAATCGCCGTAGCGCTTTTTAAATAAATCGCGATTCAAGTAGTCATTTTTAACGATATTTTAGGTTTTCACGATTTTGCTTGGAAACCGCAAGTCCTGTCGGGAACGGAAACGTCCCGTCGGGACGTCATTTCAGTTGGTCACCATATAATTTAGAACTTTTGGAATATTATATCAAGAAACATGGACTTCCCACAAAAACATAATATCGCTGTAAACAGGGCCACTAGGAGTACCTATGGTAAACATTTCAAAAGGATCCTCGAACAGACCCTTAACCGCACTTAAACAAAAATATTGCACATTTGTATGGCACCACCCTCACATAAACACACATGTACATAAACTAAGTTTAGACAAAATACTTCGATATCCAAATAATTTGCTCCGTTGATGATCATTTTAGCGAATATTTTCGAACTTTTGTGGTGGAGGTACCGTAAGGAGTGGACCTATTAGCTTGGAGTGTTGTGCTGGCCGTAGCCTGTTTTAACAACTTTCTGGAAATTTTCTCAAGAAGTGTGGACTTGCCTCTCAAAAAACGAACCATCGTTACTTAATTACTTAACTGGCCCATTACAGAACATTTGTTCTATAGGCCGAACTAAGAAAAGATCTCCGTTTCTCTCTGTCTATTGCTTCTCTTTCTGGAAAACCGCGCCTTGCCATCTATTAATCCACTTGTTGGCCCATCTATTCTTTGGCCTGCCAATTCTGCGTGCAGCGCCAAGCGGCTCATATTTATACGCCTTTTTAGAGGGTTCATCATCGCTCATTCTTATGATATGGCCTAGCCAACGCAATCGTTGCATCTCGATACGTTTAACTATATTGATGTCGTTGTATATCAGATACAGCTCGTGGTTCATTCGACGTCGATATTCACCGTCAACGCGGATTGGTCGGTAGATCTCTCGAGGAAGTTTTTCTCAAACACACCGAGCACTGCCTTATCTGCTTGCGCAAGTACCCAGGCCTCGGAACCATACATCAGCACGGGTAGTATCAGTGTTTTGTAAAGCGTTATTTTTGTTTGACGAGATGTGGCTTTGTTTTTAAACTGCTTACTTAAGCCAAAGCAGCATCTGTTAGCCAATACAATTCTTCTTTTTATTTCACAACTGATGTGGTTAGTTGTGTTTACGGCGGTGCCGAGGTAGACGAAGTCTTTTACTACCTCAATTATTATAGGAACCAACGTCAACAGCTGGCCCGATCTCTATGGACACATTGCGCGTCGACACCATCAACTTAGTCTTCCCGTCGTTTACAGCCAGACCCACTTTAGCAGATTCTCCTTCGACCTTCATAAAGGTATCTGTTACTTCTTTTACCGATCGTCCCATGATGTCTCTATCATCAGCAAAAGCAAGTAACATGTGGATATTGGTGTAGATTGTGCCACTTCTTTTGACGTTTGCCTCTCGTATAACCTTTTCCAACAGGATGTTGAAGAGATTACACGATAGGCTGTCTCCTTACCTGAAACCTTTTTTGGTACAAAATTCTTCGGAGAAGTTCTTTCCTATTTTAACTGAGTATCTCGGATTTTCCGCAGGGTAAATATCTGGTCAATGGTGGACTTGCCAGGTCTAAAGCCGCATTGGTATGGCCCAATTATCTCGTTGACCATAGGCTTTAGTCGTTCGCACAATAACCCAGACACGATCTTGTAGGCAATCGGGAGTAGACTTATGCCCCTATAGTAAGAGCATACAGTCTTATCTCCTTTCATATGGACGGGGCACAGGATACTCAGGATCTAATCGTCGGGTACTCGTTCTTCCTGCCAGATGGTGCTAACTAGCTGATGAATACACCTTATCAGCGTGTCGCCTCCGGTTTTGAACAGCTCGGCTGGTAAGCCATCGGCTCCTGCTGCCTTATTATTCTTCAGCCGTTTTATTGCTGTCTTTACCTCATCTTGGCTGGGCGGTATACATTCAATAACATCTTCTGGGATTGGATCTGTGGTATCTTCGTCGTCTTCGCTGGATACCAACAGCTTTGAAAAATGCTCTTTCCATATCCTGAGCACACTATCTGTATCAGTTACCAAATTACCTTGCTGGTCTTTACAGGAGGAGGTGCCTGTACCAAAGCCATCAGTTTGATGCTTCACTCTTTGGTAGAATTTTCGGACTTCATTCTGGCTCCTGTACATCTCGATTTTTTCACACTCCCGCTTTTCCATCTCTCTCTTTTTCCTGCGGAAAAGACGTTTTTCCTCTCTCCTTTTCTCCCGATACCTTTCTCGTGCCCTACGCGTTGCTACGGCTTGTAAAGTAGCCCTATATGCCGCATTTTTCTCTTCGGTAGCAGCACGACACTCCTGATCATACCATGGATTCCTTGGTTGAGGTCTTTGGTATCCAAGTATGGATTTTGCGGCTGTTTGCATAGAGGGGACAATGCTTTGCCATTGCGCTGATATGTTATCAGGATGAGGAGTGCTTTGATTAAGCAATTGGGTTTGTTGAGTGGAATACGATGTGGCTGTCTGTTGTGATTGCAGCTTACCGATGTCTAACTTTCGTGTTGTGTTTGTTCGTACTTTGTTTGCTACGTTTAACCGGGTGCGTACCTTTGCTGCAACTAGGTAGTGGTCCGAGTCTATGGTTGCTCCTCGGAACGAGCGCACATCCAACACGTTCGATGAGTGTCTTCCATCTATCAGCATTAAAATCGCCTAGAATAATTTTAATGTCATGGGCAGGACAACGGTCATATGTTTCTTCTAAGCGCTCGTAAAATATACATATCTTTGGTCTGTTCGTCCTTGTCTTCAGTGGGAGCATGAGCATAAATAAACTGATGTTGAAGAATTTTGCTTTTATTCGAATTGTAGCAAGTCCTTCATTCACGGGTGTGAAGCTGGAGACCAGGCTTTTTTACTTCCGACCAACTACAAATCCGCAACCAAACTCATGCTTTATGTCATGGCAGCTATAATACAGTGCGTCACCTTTAGGTGTTGTTGTGAGCTTTTCCCATTCCATCGTATTTCCTGTATGGCAGTAATGTCGGCCTTGTACTTTTCAAGTATATCTGCCAATGCGTAAACTGCACCTTCTCTCTAAAGTGTGCGAACATTCCAGGTGCAGATTCGCAGATCATGGTCCTTAAAACGTTTGCGGGGGATGTCAACTTTAGAGGGATTTGTTTCTCTTTTCTTTTGTTTTTTTCATAGTAGGCCAAACCCAAGTTTTTAACGTTCTTATGGGTGAACGCTCGGCACCTGTTAGCTCACTACCTTTAACCGGTGTTAAAGGCGGCTCCCCAGGTGACACCACGGGGAGGTCAGTGTCCACTTGAGATGAGAGAGGGATCAATATAAATCAATCGTACCATCGCTACCATCGTTAAAAAGGCCTTGAGTGCAACCTGTTGTAAGAAAAATCAAAACGATTCGAGAGGAGGTCCTAAACTGCACTTTTCCGAAATATTGTGTGGGAGGTAGCCGTAGGAATTGATATATAGTCAATTTTGTAACCGGATCTATGTCTCGTAGAAATATTACGATGTGCAAATTATGGACGAAATTAGGTTTGCGGAGAATACGACTGCCAATTTTGGACCGAATTGGTTTATTCGTTCGAGATTTATCGTGCGATCCATCCACTACACATAGGTTTTTACAGCTTTCGGGCCGCTTTCTCAGAAAGTATGGACTTGCCGCTGAAAAAATAGTACCGTCGTTAATACAAGTTGCTACAACAAAAATCAGAACAAACATATCAAAACCAGATAGTCCAGATTCGAACTTGGTCTATGATTTGCAGAAATATGATGATGTGTAAACTATAGGCCAAATCGGTTAGTCCCTTCGTGTGTTGTCGTGCGCATAATTTTTCCAAACAATTTTAAACAAAAAACAAAAACTTTTGTGGGGGAGGGCAGCTGAGTGTGTGTGAATCGGAAATTTTTGGTCGTGTATATACAATGTATATACCCCCGTTAGCCAAAAGGCTGAGGGTATACGAAACACGATATTCCAAATCTATACTTAGTTCGGCTTATGGAACAAATGCTCTGTTGAGTACCACCTAAGTAAGTGTCTGTTCCTTTATTTCAAACACCTGGTTATATCATTCAATGAATCCAATTGTAAAGTCTTGTTGATGTGTAAGATTATCTTTTTCAAATCCATCTTCTGCTGTCTAAAATAAATGTCCGACATGTCTATTTAAGCACATCATATAGGAAATAAAATAATAATAGATTCCGCACCATAAGTACCACCATAAAATCACATGTCATTGTCATATTTATTTTAAGGATATGTGACTACCTACAACAACATTAAAAAAAGAATAAAATGCGTGACTAGAATTTAAAACCATTAAGACTTTAAAATAGTCTATCATCATGCCCTAATTTTGGCAGCTTGTCACGTAGCCACAGCCAATCTAAGACCGCCTATAGACCTTGAAAACCACAGTGCAGTACTTAAGACAAGTGTTTGTTTGTGTTTGGGCAAAAGGCATTTTATGGCGTTGAAGGGTTTGCTTATTTCCTTAAGAAAAGACATATGGACTGACTTTTGAACATCAGCACATCCGTATATTACCACAAACGAGGGCACGCACACACACATAGACTCATCAGCAATAAAACAATCTGCCAAAAGCATGAATGCCTACTGTTCCCGTTTTTTACTCTCTTCAGCATCTGGATATTTAAGCATATGTTTCGCATCTTTTAACTCGTTTCTTCTTCTTCACATTTATTTGCAAGAAGAAAACGCTGCCAAGTGTGTGTGTGCGTGTGAGCCAGTCATCGTGTTGAGTCAAGTCTATAATTGTGCTCCACGATATATACTCCAAGTGCATAGTTGTGTAGTAAGACTATTCTGGTTGAGAAGAGTAAGTCGGTCGCTTGGTTGATGAATGTGTTTACATTCAGATTAAAATAGAACGCTTGGTTGGTAACGACGACGACTCTTCTTTTCTGGTGAGCAGTGTGGTTTTGTTGCAACAACTACAACTGTTGTCCATGCTTCCATTATTCGTTGGAAAAAAGGAGAACATAACAGACATGCCATCACACCAAGAAGAAGTTGTTGACTAAAGCTGTTTGTAGAGATGGTGGAAAAGGACTTGGTCTTCTTTAACCAAAAAAAAAAAAGTTGTACTGAAAACGAACTCACTAACTTACACACTCACCCACAAAAGGAAGCTCGTTTTATCTGTGAAAGAATGCATTAAAATGCATTGAGTTTTTGCTTTAATTTTTGTGTGGGTGTGTGCGTATGAATTTTGATGCGTTTCATTTAAAAATTGTATGTAAAATTAGCATAAGTTCAATTTATGTACTCTTAGTCATGTAGATAAAGGAATGTAAACACATGTATACCATATATATCTGTATATTAGGGTGGGGCGATTTGTGTGGAAGGAAAAAAAACCTTAATGAGCCCTTCGCGTTTCTGATTCCTGAGATTGGACTGAGCAAAAAAGTCCACTGGACCATATATCTACCGTGAAAATCGAGCCTCCCGATTTTGACATTAAGTTTTTTATTGACGTTTTTTAGATATTTTGGCATATAACAGCCAAACCATTGAGATTTTCGATCCAACACAAAGACAAAAATTGTAGCCAAAATCGGGAGGCTCGATTTTCACGGTAGATATATGGTCCAGTGGACTTTTTTGCTCAGTTCAATCTCAGGAATCAGAAACGCGAAGGGCTCATTAAGGTTTTCAAATCGCCCCGGCCTACTGTATATAGCATATATATCTATCCATGATTTTGCTATAAATCTCTCAATTTTTGATGAATAGCTTTCAAATTTAACATGGGATGTTTTCTCATGTCCCTGTTCAATTTTACCGATTTTGAAAATCGGCACAGATTTGTATATACTTACTTACTTACTTAGTTGGCCCATTACAGAACATTTGTTCCATAGACCGAACTAAGAAAAGATCTCCATTCCTCTCTGTTTTTCGCTTGCCTTTTTGGAATACCGCGCCTTTCCATTTCTTCATCCACTTGTGTGCTCCATCGAAGCTTAGGCCTGCCGATTCTGCGTGCACCGCCATGTGGCATGTATTCATACGCCTTTTTAGCGGGTTCATCATCGCTCATTCTCATGATATGGCCTAGCCAACGCAATCGTTGCATCTCGATACGTTTAACTATATGCATGTCTTTGTATAGCTTATATAGCTCGTGGTTCATACGACGTCGATATTCACCGTCAACGCAAATCGGCCCGTAGATCTTTCGAAGAATTTTCCTCTGCCTTATCTGCTTGCGCAAGTACCCAGGCTTCGGTGCCATACATTAGCACGGGTAGTATCAGCGTTTTTTATAGTGTTATTTTTGTTTGACGAGATGTGGCTTTGTTTTTAAATTGCTTACTTAGACCATAGTATCATCTGTTGGCCAATACAATTCTTCTTCTTATTTCACAACTGATGTTGTTTGTTGTGTTTATGGCAGTGCCGAGGTAGACGAAGTCTTTAACTACCTCAAAATTGTAGGTACCAACTTCTACGGTTGGTCCGAGCTCTATGGACGCTTTGCGCGTCGACACCATCAATTTGGTCTTTTCGCCGTTTACCGCCAGACCCACTTTCGCAGATTCTGCTTCGACCTTCCTAAAGGTATCAGTTACTTCCTTTACTGATCGTCCCATGATGTCTATGTCATCAGCATAGGCAAGTAACATGTGGCTATTGGTGTAAATTGTGCCATTTCTTTTGACATTTGCATCTCGTATTACCTTTTCCAGCAAAATGTTGAATAGGTCACACGAAAGGCTGTCTCCTTGTCTGAAACCTCTTTTGGTACAAAATTCTTCGGAGAGGTTCTTTCCAATTTTAACTGAGGACCTAGTATCAGTTAGAGTCATCTTACAAAGCCGGATGAGCTTTGCGGGAATACCAAATTCAGACATCGCATGGAATACCTTTGATCGGAGGGGACTGTCGAATGCTGCTTTATAATCGACAAAAAGATGAAATGTGTCGATCTGCATCTCTTGGGTCTTCTCTAGGATTTGCCGCAGGGTAAATATCTGGTCAATGGTGGACTTGCCAGGTCTAAAGCCACATTGGTATGGTCCAATTATCTCGTTGACCATAGGCTTTATTCGTTCGCACAGTATCCCTGACACTATCTTATAGGCAATAGGGAGTAGACTTATGCCCCTATAGTTGCAGCATACAGTCTTATCTCCTTTTTTGTGGACGGGACATAGGATGCTCAGGTTCCAATCGTCGGGTACGCGTTCTTCCTGCCAGATGGTGCTAACTAGCTGATGCATACACCTTATCAGCGCGTCGCCTCCGGTTTTAAACAGCTCGGCTGGTAAGCCATCGGCTCCTGCTGCTTTATTATTCTTCAGCCGGTTGATTGCTGTGTTTACCTCATCTTGGCCGGTCGGTATACATTCTATACCATCTTCTGGGATTGGATCTGCGGTATCATCGTCTTCGCCACTATTGGATACCAGCAGATTGGAAAAATGTTCCTTCCATATCCTGAGCACGCTATCTGTATCTGTTACCAGATTACCTTGCTGGTCTCTACAGGAGGATGTGCCTGTACCAAAGCCATCTGTTTGATGTTTCACTCTTTGGTAGAATTTTCGGACTTCATTCTGGCTCCTGTACATCTCGATTTTTTCACACTCCCGCTTTTCCATTTCTCTCTTTTTCTTGCGGAAAAGACGTTTCTCTTCTCTCCTTTTCTCCCGATATCTCTCTCGTGCGCTACGCGTTGCTACTGATTGTAAAGTAGCTCTATATGCCGCATTTTTATCTTCGGTAGAAGCACGACACTCCTGGTCATACCATGAATTCCTTTGTGGAGGTCTCTGGAATCCAAGTATGGATTTTGCGGCTGTTTGCATGGAGTGGGCAATATTTTGCCATTGTGTTGTTATGTTATCGGGACAAGGAGTGCTCGCGTTAAGCAATTGGGCTAGTTGAGTGGAATATGCTGTGGCTATCTGTTGTGTTTGCAGCCTATCGATGTCCAACTTCCGCGTTGTGTCTGTTCGTGCTTTATTTGCAACGTTTAGACGGGTACGTACCTTTGCTGCAACAAGATAGTGGTCCGAATCTATGTTTGCGCCTCGGAACGATCGTACATCCAACACGCTGGATGAATGTCTTCCATCTATCACAACATGATCAATTTGATTACTTGTTCTTTGATCTGGGGACAGCCAGGTGCCCTTATAAATATCGAGATGATTAAATCTTGTACTGCTAACTACCATGTTTTTTGCAGCTGCAAAGTCTATCAGCCTCATACCATTGTCAGATGTTTCACTGTGGAGACTGAATTTCCCGACTGTTGGACCAAAGATATTCTCCTTTCCAATTTTGGCATTAAAATCGCCTAGAATGATTTTAATGTCATGGGCAGGGCAACGGTCATATGTTTCTTCTAAGGGCTCGTAAAATATATCTTTGGTCTGTTCGTCCTTTTCTTCAGTGGGAGCATGAGCGCAAATAAAGCTGATGTTGAAGAATTTAGCTTTTATTCGAATTGCAGCAAGTCTTTCATTCACTGGGGTGAAGCTGGATACCAGATGTTTTAGTCTCCGACTAACTACGAATCCGCAGCTATAATACAGTGCGTCACCTTTAGGTGTTGTTGTGACGCCTTTCCCAATCCATCGTATTTCCTGTATGGCAGTAATATCGGCCTTGTACTTTTCAAGTACGTCTGCCAATGCGAAGACTGCACCTTCTCTATAAAGAGTGCGAACATTCCAGGTGCAGATTCGCAGATCATGGTCCTTAAAACGTTTGCGGGGTTCGTCAACTTTAGAGGGGTTTGTTTTTCTTTTCTTTCGTTTTTTCATAGTAGGCTGTTTTTTCTAGGGGAGGGTTACTAACCCAACGCCCAAACCCAAGTTTTTAACGTTCTTATGGGTGAACGCGCGGCACATGTTAGCTCACTACCTTTAACGGGTGTTAAAGGCAGTTCCCCAGGTGACACCACGGGGAGGTCAGTGTCCACTTGAGATGAAAGAGGGACCAAGATAAATCCTGGGCTTTGCCATGTTAAAACCGGTCAGGACCGTTCCTTGGTATCTTCCATCCCCTACGTCTTTATATATATTTGTATATAGCCTCCATATATATCTTTCGCAGTTTTTTCTATAAATCGGTCATTTTTTTAAAAATAGCCCTCAAATTTAACGCGGGATTTTTTCTTAGGCCCTTTTTCAGTTTCACCAAAAATCGGTTTAGATTTGGATATAGCTCTCATATATCACTGTGCTCTTGAATCAAATTTAAATGGAAGGTGCTAACACCTGGGAAGTTTCTACGGATTCTGAAACTACAATGTTCATAGATGAGAAAAATCAAAAAACAAACAAAAAATCGCCGGAGCGCTTTTTAAATAAATCGCGATTCAAGTTGGGTTTCGATGCACTGAATACATAAAATCGGGCGAATATATATCACGGTGCTCTTGAATCAAATTTAAATGGAAGGTGCTTACACCTGGGAAGTTTTTGCGGATTCTGAAACAATTTTGGCGAGTTTTTGTTTTGTTTTTATTGACTAACAACCATCACACACCACTCACCAACCAAACCAGAGACAAATTTTGCTGATTTTTATTTATTAATGCTTTTATTTTGTATTGTAATTTTTACCGTTTTTTCGTTTCTTCTAATGATTTTTCACTGTAGTTGTTATAGTCTTGTGAGCATAGCATAATTTTAACAAACAAAAATACAGTGCACTGTCTTGCAGTGTTCCAATTTTTTGCATGCGTGCATTAATTGCATTGCTTGCAAAACCTGAATTAACCACAACACAAAAGATAACAATAATTAAAAAAATAGCCGCAATGAGTGTCACAACAAAAAGTAATGCAACTGATTGCATTGATGATCAAGAAGAAAAGTGGCAGGAAGTGTCAACTAAAAGAAAAATACCTGTGTCCCCACCTTTAGGTAATTCGCCTAAAAGGAAGCAAGTGGTTGATGACAACCAGCCGTCCACATCCAACAGATTTAGCGTATTATCAACTATGAAAAATGAAAACAACATCGATGAAGCAGATCAAGCTGAACCGAATCAACCAGAACCAAATCAAGCTGTACCAAAACCGCCACCAATTTTTATTCCGGACGTCAAGAATATTACTAAAATGTTGGATAGCATAAATAAAATTATTCCAGTTGAAGATTTTAATTTTAAATCTCTTCTAAAAGGTGAAGTTCGTCTAATGATAAAAAACGTCGATTCGTACCGAAAAGTAATTAAGCACTTTGATAGTAACAATATATGCTATCATACTTATCAACTGAAAACGGAAAGAGCTTACAGGGTAGTAATTAAAAATTTACATTACACCACCGATGTATCGGATATAAAAGCCTTTTTAATGAGTAAAGGTCACGATGTAAGGAGCGTACGTAACATAATTAGCAGAAAAACCAAGGAGCCTTTACCCATGTTCTTCGTTGATTTGGACCCCAAAAGTAACAATAAAGAGATTTATAATATTACTGGCATATTCAATAACATTGTTACTATTGATCCCCCAAGAAAATTTGACGACTTAGTGCAATGCTTTAGATGTCAAGAATATGGACACACAAAATCATACTGCCGTAAACCTTTTAGGTGCGTTAAATGTGGTTTAGGTCATCCCACATTAGAATGTAATAAACCAGAAAATACCGCACCTAAATGTTTGCACTGCTTGAACACCCATACAGCTAGTTGCAAAGGATGCCCGATTTACCAAAAACTGGTTCAAAAGAAGTCTGCTCCCGTGTATTCTAAACGTAACGAAACTGCTTATGAAGATAACACCATGCCCAACCAGACTTCAGATAACTTTGTGTCATATGCCCAAGCCGTAAAAGGTCAAAGCACGGGAGAAATAAAATTGTTAAGCAAGATAGAATCTTTGCTAACGAAACAAATAGAAATGACAAATTCTTTAATGAATATGATGACATTGCTAATGTCAAAATTATGCAAGTAGATTTGATCATTGCTGAGTGGAATGCCAATGGCATTTCAAATCATAGAAATGAAATAGAATTATTTCTTCATAAAAATTTTATAGATATTCTACTTATTTCTGAAACTCATTTTACAAGCAAATCATACTTCAGAATTAAAGATTATGACATTATAACAGCGAATCATCCAGATAACCGAGCCCATGGAGGTGCAGCTATAATTATTAAATCTAAAATTATATACGAAGAAGCGGAGCCAATCTTAGAATCTTTTATGCAGGCAGCTGGTGTTAATATAATATGCGAAAATTCAAAAGTATCTATTTACTCCGTTTATCTTCCTCCTCGATTTAATTTAAAATGTATACAATATGAAAATTCTAATAGATTTTTTCATCTACTCAGGAATATGCCAGTCAATGCTAAGTATAAACGCATGTTATGACTTAGACTCAGATCACAGTCCAATTATTCTTAACTTTAGTACAAGAAATGTTCATAAACATAAACATAAAACATTAATTACATCAAAAACCAACATACCTATGGTACAACATCACATTGAACAACACCTAAATTTAAATATCCCGATTAAATCCGGAAAGGAATTGGAAAATGCTATAGAACATTTAACACAAGTCATACACAATGCTACAAATCTATACACTCCCGATAAAATTGATCTAAATTCCACAAACTGTTATGTTACGGCTGAAATACGATCAATGATAAGAGAAAAGAGACGATTGCTCAGAATTTGGCAAAATTCGAGACACCCAATGGACAAAACAAATTTAAACAGAGCTTCAAATCGGCTTAAAACCCTTATAAGTGACTACAAAAACCAATCAATTGGAAGCTTCTTAAGTAATTTAAGCCCAGATGAAAATAACGAGCACAGTTTATGGAGAGCAACAAAATATCTTAAGAGACCTCAAAAGAGAAATGTGCCTATAAAACATTCAAATGGAAATTGGTGTAGATCAAACAAGGACAAAGCTGAGGCGTTTAAAGACCACTTGGAGAATTCCTTTACACCTTTTGATTTATGTAGTCCCCAACAAAATAAATTAATTTCCGATTTTTTGGATGTTCCATGCCAAATGAGTCGCCCTATTAAACATTTTACGTTTAGTGAAGTTTGTAAGGAAATTAAAAATCTAAAGAAAAAAACACCAGGGTCAGACTTAGTTGATCACAAAGTCATAAGATTGCTTCCAAAGAAGGGTTTGGTGTTCCTAACGACAATTTATAATTCTATTATGAGGCTGTCCCATTTTCCAGTGCAATGGAAATGTGCTAAAATAATTATGATACCAAAACCTGGCAAACCTGAAAACCTGTTATCATCGTATAGGCCTATAAGTTTATTGTCCATATTTTCTAAACTGTTCGAAAAATTGTTTCGAAAGCGACTTTTTCCGATTTTAAATAATATAAATATTATGCCAGATCATCAGTTTGGATTCAGAGAAAATCACGGAACACCTGAGCAGTGTCATAGACTGGTGAAGGTTATAAGAGATTGTTTGGAATGTAAGCAGTTCTGTTCTGCAGCCTTTATGGATATCAAACAGGCGTTTGATAGGGTTTGGCATCAAGGCTTGTTATATAAACTAAAAATGTTATTACCTGCTCCTTTTTATTTATTTTTAAATTCATATCTGAATGGAAGAACATTTTATGTACACATCAATGATAAAGAATCTAATTTTGGCGTCATTAAAGCTGGTGTACCACAAGGTAGTGTTTTAGGTCCTGTTTTATATACGCTTTATACAGCAGATATGCCCGTAAGAAATGAGACTATGATTGCTACTTATGCAGATGATACTGCCGTTCTTGCTATTAAAGATGATCCTTCTTCAGCTACTGACTTACTCCAAACACATCTGAATGATATCGAGAAATGGTTTAATAACTGGAATATTGGAGTCAATACTGAAAAATCTGTGCATGTTACATTTTCCTTAAGGAAAGGAAACTGTCCTTCTCCAAAATTGAATGGACTTACAATTCCTTCTGCGGATTGTGTTAAATATCTCGGTCTGCACCTTGATAGAAAACTTAACTGGAAAAATCATATAACATATAAGAGACAGCAACTAGATCTGAAGACTAAAAGAATGTTCTGGCTTCTTGGTCCAAAATCAAAACTGAGCCTGAATAACAAATTACTACTGTATAAGACCATTCTAAAGCCTATTTGGACATATGGAGTACAACTATGGGGAACAGCCAGCAATTCTAATATTGAGATACTTCAACGATATCAATCAAAGACGCTTAGATTGATTACGGGTGCTCCTTGGTTTCTTAATAATAACGCGATTCATAGAGATTTAAACATAAATAAAATTACAGATGAAATTAAAAAAATTAGTACTACGTATCTTAACAGATTAAGTAACCATTCGAATGTGTTAGCAATTAATCTATTAGATGACACAGATGAAATTAGAAGACTAAAACGAAGACATGTTTTAGACCTCCCATTTATTTAATGAGTTTCATAAAATATGTAATCTGAAATTAAAATTGTAATATGTATTTATTGTTAAATCCACTGGGGTTTAACAATTCTGTTATATTGTAGTAATTATTAAATTTGCTGAATGTTTCTTGTAAATAGATTGCAAATAAAAAGAATAAAAAAAAATATGTACATTGGGGTTATGACTTTTTTACAACCTCATATCCCTGTATCATAGCGTGATGAGTTTTGCCATAAGATTACATAAAATCATAATTATAAGGTGATTCGGTGAAAAAACCTCACGCACAAAATGATTTTAAAATTTGAATTTATCAAAATTATGGACAATTTTTTGAAGTCACTGTAAGCAGATATACAATTGAAAATAAACTTCAGAGTCACATGAGATAATTAAACTGACATAACATTAATTTCTCACTAATTTTCTTCAATTCTCAGAATCGTAAAAATGTCGTAAACGCTTTTATTTAAAGATATAATTTTTTAACAAAAAACAAAAAATTTAAAATTTTTCAAAGTGGTTTGTGCACGACCTTTTTCAATATTTGAATGAAATAAACATTATTATAGTTATTAGTAGGCTTATATTTATTTATTCTTGCAACAAAAAATAATTTTTGAAATTTTTTTTTTTCATTTCATAAATTTTTTCAAAAAATTATATTTTTAAAATCGATTTGTGCGTGAACTTTTTTTATATTTCAATGGAATAAGCGATAGCGTAGTGATTATTAGGCAAAAGTTCATTCATCCCTGCTACAGGAAATCATTTTTGAGAAAAAATGCCAAAAAGTCATAACCCTAATGTACATACATATTGAGTCTATCAGTACTAGGTTGAGATATTAGATGTTGCCTTTATATTAAAGAAATTAAAAAATTGTAGATGCGAACTATATCGTACAGCCAATCACTTTGTTTTTTCGACACCAACCGCACTGTAGTTGTTTGGTTTGTCAGTTAAGTAACAACAATTGTTGCGACACTGGTGGTTTTGTGAGTTGTGGTTTGTTGATAAAGTCTCAATGTGATGGTGAGACGTGAGACCATTCAAAAGAAAACGAGAACAAAGTTGAGAGCATTTACCAAACAAGAGAGGAAATAATGGGAATATTGGCAAAAATATAAAAGTGATTTTGCATCTCATGAAAATCTTACATATTTTCACAAAAATCGGTGAAACTACTCAGTGGCCTAAGAAAATGTCACATATTAAATTTGAAGGCTATTCGATTAAAATTGACCGAGTTATAACAAAATCGGGGAAAAATATATGTGGGGCTATATCCACATCTTAACCGATTTCCGTGAAATTGGTGTAGCTATTTAGGGGCCTAAGGAAATAACACATATTCAATTATTAAATTTGAAGGCTATTCGGTCAAAATTGAACGAGTTAAAGCAAAATCGGGAAAAGATATAAACGGGGACTATATCCAAATCTGAACCGATATATACCAGATGGTTGCAGGGATGGGCAAAATGTTTTTACACACTTTGCTTCGGAAGAGATGTCCAATTAACGGAAATCAAGAGCCAAGGTGGCAATAGGTGGTAATCAAAAGATATACTCTACGACATATTAAGAACTTATATTTTTTCGATCAAACTTAAATTTTTAATTCTTGATAACGGTACTTTGCCCATGTCCAGTTGATGTCATCTTATTGTACTAATATTTTATATTTATAGCCCATTTCATATCCCCATCCAAAACTTAATATTTTTAACAAAATTTTCAGACTCCAACATAGTCGCCTGAATATATGACACCCGCGCGGTCTCCCCAAAACAAGAGCCCCCGAAAATTTATCATTTCTTGCAATTCGATTACAAAGGTCTTCGCAACAAAGTCAGCGAAATCGTAGATTTTATGAGTCGGCGGAACATCATGGTCGCCGCGATCCTGGAAACAAAGTTCACTGTCACCTGTAGCTTACCGCGTTGCTATGGTTACAACGCTTGGCGGAAGAATCGTACAAAAAGCGTAGGAGGAGGACTTGTCATCCTTATACATTAATTCAACCAACCTTATTTTGCTTGACTCTAATGACCCATACATTAATATGTACATACCGCCGATGAATAGCTGCAATTTGTTCCTACCATTTGGCCGTATTCATCCTCTTGGTTTCGGGCGGAACCTATCTAACACTCCTGCCTTCCTGTGGGTCAGGCAACTTCATATTCGAGCCGAAACTCTACCCACGATTTGGGTTTAAACCACAGCCACCGCGATGATCCCAACAGCAGCCTGCACCAAACTGCCAGGCTAGGTCTCATGGACCAAGGGGCTCCTGACACCCGCGGTGTCTCTGGTCAGGTTCCGTAATATAAAAACTACTACCAGTTGAACTCCAAGTAGTTCGGGATTGGTAAACCACAGAGAAAAGCCGACCTCGACTTCGTAGCCAAGACTACTACCAGTTGGACTCAGGAGTACGGGACTGGTGGCCCAGTACAAAGATATAGTGAGAATGCCGCACTGGCAGACCACACCTCATCCATCGCAGCAAAAAAAACGCCAGCTGCCAAGACAAACATCAGTGCTTTTATCCCAATTTAGATTTGGACATTGCAGACGGCTCAATTCGTATTGGACCCGAATTGATAGCACGATACTCGACACATGTATTGTATGTGGATTGGGAACGCATGACACGCTGCTTTTGTTTAACTGCGTAGCTAAACCCACTCATCTGTCTCCTGATTCCTTACGGACGAGGGTTGCAAACTTTTTAAATCTGGACACAGAGTGACCACTATCAGATAACCGAAAGGTGAACGAGCGAACATATTTGCGTTGCAACAACAACAACTTATTGGCACGATAACTTACGAAAATTTTCTTCCAAACGCACATCAAGTTCCAAGAACAATTATATAGGACAAATTCTTCCGGCAGTTTTGAAATTTTCGTCGAAAGTTGTCTTTGTGCAAAGTTTGGACCCAATCGATTCTCCCTTTCGTTCACACCATTTTACAGACAAATTTTGAACTTTTGTGGAGTGGACCGATATGGCCCATGTTCGAACTTACTCTAAGTTGGGACAAAATATTACGATACCCAAAATTTGGTTCGAATCGGTTGATCCGTTCGAGAGTTATCGTGCGCAAATTGTCTGAAACGAATTTCGTCCAAACATACTTGGGGTCTAAAACCATTATTTCCATGAGGCACATTTTTGGTCGTATCAAAGTGTATATATCCTTTCTAGCCTAAAGGCTGACGGTACAAAAAGGCCTCAGAGAAAAGTTTTCATATCACATTATTCCGAAAACGTTTAGAAATCTGAACGAAGATTCGGAAGAAACAAATAAAAAAGTATCATTCGGCTTTGCCGACAGAGATATAACCTCAGCCGATGTCTGGGGTCTTTTCAGAATTTTGTGGGCATTTACACTTGCATGATGATGATTAGGATTAAGTGGGTCATAGTATAAATTTTGGACCAGTATGCCAGGAAGCATGGACTTGTCCACGGAAAACATAATATCGTTCTAGACATGATCACAACGAACAGCATCGGTATACATTTACAAACGATCTTCGAACATAGCCTTAACTGCACTTAGGCACAAACGTTGAAATTTTATGGGAGAGGTACCCTAAGAAGAGGACCTATACGGGCCATTTTAGAAGTTAAACTAAATTTGGACAAAATATTAGGAGATCCAAAGTTAGGACCAAATTGGTTGATCAGTTCGGGAGTTATCGTGCTCTCCAGCCACTACATATCGCTCATTTACTCAAAGAGTGACACATTTCAAAAAATCAAGTTTCGAGAAAAATGCGTTGTTAGTTGCCGATTGAAATTTGACTTCCCAATTTAAAAAGATTATAACACAACAAATAAAATAACTACTTGCACCGTCTTTTGTAATGAGCTACCCAGATATCAGTGCAAAATTTCTGTGCAAGATCGAGCATGATTTGAAGTGTTTTAGTGCTTCATAAATTCAAAAAACTTTTTTGATAATTTATGTCAAACTCCAGATAGATATATCAGCTTAAAAATATGACACAAGACAAAGTAGAAGTCTTAGAAAAAATAGAAATTGCTAACTCCAAAAACCCATTTTTTTAATTATGCCACTCTTTGAGTAAATGAGCGATATGATGTCATAGGGGTTTTTAAACCTATCGGGCTGTTTTCTAAAGAAGTATGGACTTGCCTCTGAAAAAAAAACTTTTACCGTCGTAATTGAGGCTGCAAATTCAAGTTGCTTCAACAAAACTCAAAGTGATTCGAGATCAGGTCTTTAAGTGAACTTATCAGAAATTTTGTGTGGGAGGTTCCCGAAGGAGTGGACAAATATAGTCCATATTCAAACCTGAACTATATTTGGAAAATATATTAGAATGTGTAAAGTATGTACCAAATCGGTCACTCCCTTCAAAAGTTATCGTGGCCACATTTTTTCCGAACATTTTTGAATTTTTGTGGGGGAGGTACCTGAAGGAGTGGACCGAGTGGACTTATCTTCAAACTTAAACTAAGTTTGAACAAAATATTTGACCGAATCGGCAAATCCGTCCAAGAGTTATCCTGCGCTCCAACCACTACACACAGTGTCACAGAGGCTTTTTGCACCTTTCAAGCTGTTTTCTCAGGAAGTATGGACTTGCCCCTGATGAAACTTGTACCATCGTATAGGGGGCAGTGAATACAAGTTGTAACAGCAAAAATCAAAGCGATTCGAGAGCAGCTCCTAAACTGAACTTTTCGGAAATTTTGTGTGGGAGGTACCCGAAGGAATGCACCCATATTGGAACTTTACTTAAGTCTGGTAAAAATTTCACGATGTGGACTTAATCGGTTACTCCCTTCAAGAGTTAACGTACACACAATTTTTCTGAACATTTTTGAACTTTTGTGGGAGAGGTACCTGAAGGAGTGGACCGCTATGGCTTATCTTCGAACTTAAACTAAGTTTGAACAAAATATTACGAAGGCCAAATTTTGGACCGAAATGGCAAATCCGTTCAAGAGTTATCCTGCGCTCCAACCACTACACACAGTGTCACAGTGGCTTTTTGCACCTTTCAAGCTATTTTCTCAGGAAGTATGGACTTGCACCTGATGAAACTTGTACCATCATTTAGGGGGCAGTGAATACAAGTTGTGACAGCAAAAATTAAAGCGATTCGAGAGCAGCTCCTAAACTGAACATTTCCGAAATTTTGTGTGGATTGGACCCAATTGGAACTTTATTTAAGTCTGGTAGAAATTTCACGATGTGCAAAGTATGAACTAAATCGGTTACTCCCTTCAAGAGTTATCGTGCACACAAATTGTTTGAATATTTTCGAACTTTTTTGGGGGAGGTACCAGTAGGAGTGGAAAGATATAAACCATCTTCGAAGTTAAACTACGTTTGAACAAAAGCCAAATTTTGGACCGAATCGGTTGATCCGTTCGAGAGTTATCGTGCGCTCCAGCCAGCCAGACAGAGAGACATACGGGCGGACATGGCTACATCAACTCCAAATTGTCTGAAACGGATTTCGTCCAAACATGTGTGGGGTCTAAAACCATTATTTCGATGAGGCACATGTTGCCGGTACGAAAGTGTATTAGCATAAATGCTGAGGGTATAAAAATTCCCCTTCCGAATTTCCCAAGGATTATCATCCGATCATCCGATGGGTGCCACCGTGGTGCAATGGTATGCACACCCGCCTTGCACGCAGAAGGTCGTAGGTTCGATTCCCCGGCCAGGCAACATCAAAATTTTCAACGGTGGCAAAATACCCCTCAGTAATGTTGGCGACATTTCCTGAGTATTTCAGCCATGTAAAACTTCTCTATAAAGTGGTGTCGTAAGACACGCCGTTCGGACTCGGCGATAAACAGTAGGTCCCATATCATTGAGCCAATATGAATCGGGGTGCACTCATTGATATGAGAGAAGTCTCCCCTGTCCCGTCTGGGATGTTTGTGGAACCATTATATATATATTATCATCCGATTTCGCTCCGACATTTCAACAAATTTATTTATTTTTTTCTAAGGGCTCTAAATGATCCGAACACTTCTTTGGTCGCCAATGAAAGACACAAGTTAATAAGGACATTAATTACCTCTCCGGTTTGGGCCCATTATTAGCCTATTTAGGTCTACTATTCTTGGATTTCGTTCAATTTTATAACATAGGCTAAGGTTGTTATATACATAGCTGTCGGCAAAGACAACTGATTCCATTGTACGTATCATTATAGGTATAAATAATTACTGCACCTGTCTGCTATAAATTTGATAAAATAATTCGAAATTGACCCATCGGCAATATCGAATGTAGCTAAGATCTTTTAGTTTTCCAAGAACCACGAGAAGCAAAGTACACGTTCACATATATAAACACATTTTGTGTCACTACTACCTTCTATAGATTCTTCAAATGTCTTCTTCTTTTTTCAATGTCCTTTAAAAATGTTTGCAGACAATTTCTTTCTGTTGTTGTTTCTGTAGCTCTTCAAGTTGTTTTTGTCTATTGTGTGTTGATGACAAACCCTCCAAACATTTTCTATCGCTTGCTTGACGCAAAAGTCACTGAAAACGGATTGTTGTGTCTACTGCGACAGTCGCATTTGTTTCCGAAAAGACAAAAATGACTAAAGAAACTGTTCCACTTATGCGGTCCAAACTCTATTTTCGCTTCCGTCACTGTTGTATGTTTCTTATGCGATTCAGTTGGAGTGTCGGAAGCGGGGCCCTTTGAGTGTGCATTAGGTACTCATGCAGGTACCGTTTACGAAACTTTCAGTAGTGACGGAACCGACAGTATTTGTAAAAGGCTATTTAGTTTTATTATTGTTTATTCAAACATACTATTATTATTCATTTGAATTTAATGTTACTGCGGTTATAAAAGATGCATTTTATTATAAAATTGATCAAAAAAGAAACAATTTTTATAATACAATGCACCTTTTATAACCGCATTAACATTGAATTCAAATGAATAATAATACGTTTGATTTACATTTTTAAGTTGTAAATATACAATAAAGAAACTAAACAGCTTTATTTTCAATTAAATTTTTGTATCAAGTTTGTACCGATTGCTAACAGAACGTCACAAGAACTGAAGAAATCACGTCAATCATTACAATTCGCTTAACTGTTTGCAATATAAATTGTTTTTGTAATGCTGCCACTATTGTTTTGAAAACATTACTCTCTATAATACTCCAGACTTTAAGCATTTGTTTTTGTACAACATAAAGTGTCGCTTTTTATAATACTGTAAGTTGCGCAGTTGTGACCACATACGGATAAAAAAGCGATAACAACATATTTGTTCTTGTAAATAGACAACATTCGCATTTTTAACTGAATGCAGGCACTTTACGGAGGCGCATTTACTGAGAGAAGATATATTTAACTTCCAAATGTTTGGAGGGAAGATGGTAGTTTTCTATTTAGTGTATGTATGTGTATTCGTATAGTATAGCCGCAACACTCACTGACAAAATATCCACGATTTGTTTTGTTTAATTGCACTTTAGACAATTCACACAATTAAAAGGAACACTAATTACCACAACACACAGACAGACAGACCGAAAGATAGATAGACAGACATCTGAACATTATTAAAATTATTGCAATTAAAAAGGTATCGCTGGCTACCTTCATTATAATGCAAATAAAGGAAGTAACTAATTAAAATCATTTGATTTCCTCATAATAGGCTCAACAAATGATTTCCTTAGAAACTTCCATAACTTTTTAATTAAAATTGACAATTATTTAACTAATTTACATAGGATGACAGACACAACGAAAGAAGATTTAATATAAAAGACGTTGTTTGGAGAAAAAGAAAAATGTTATGTGATGCAAATTGCATAACTTTCGTTATTTGGCTTAAAAGTTTGCAAAACATCGAAATATTGGTAGTATTTAAACCAAAATTACTGTTCGCACCTCCGTATGCCCGTAAAAATATTGTAAGCCAGCTAATGGTCGCAATTTCGATTGGATCGTTATGAAATTTTTGGTAGAGATGGGAGACTCGGAGAGGAAGATGCCTATTGTCTATTTAGTTATGGTCAGATAATACTCATGGGTCGAAATGGACGTTTTATTTTCATGCATCTTTTAGTGGCATTCCAAACAATATCAATGATAGTAGAACATCTCACATTTGTTATGGTCCCAAGTAGGTTGGCGTAGGTGGTCAAGGTTTTCGGACTAGAGGAAATATTGTAGACAGAAAACTTCACTATAAGTTTGGCCCATATAATTTTTTTCAGAAGGAACCATTCTTGAGAAATAGCGGTTCTAAAAAACACATTATTTATATGCAATTTTAAGGGAAATATGCACATATTCATTTAAAACGGCTAAAAGAACAGGAGTATCCGGGTCTATCCCATCAAAAAGTATATCGTCTGCTACGCACGACAAGGTCGTAAGTCCACTTTTTTTTGGAAATCGAGTTTTGGTTACGGAATGATAGTACAAGTCAAAATACGTCGTATGATATAAAGAAAATGCTATTATGTCGCGTTTTCATAGCCTCAGCATTTATGCTAACGAGGGTATATACACTTTCGTAGGACAAAATGTGCCTCATCGAAATAATGGTTTTAGACCCCAAGTATGTTTGGACGAAATGTGTTTCAGACAATTTGGAGTCGATTTAGCAATGTCCGTCTGTCTGTCTGGTTGGAGCGCACGATAACTCTCGAACGGATGAACCGATTCGGTTAAAATTTTGGCTTTCGTAATATTTTGCCCAAATTTAGTTCAAGTTCGAAGATGGGCTATATTGGTCCACTCCTTCCGGTACCTCCCACACAAAAGTTCGAAAATGTTCGGAAAATTTGTGCGCACGATAACTCTTGAAGGGAGTAACCGATTTGGTCCATACTTTGCGCATCGTGAAATGTGTACCAGACTTATACAAGGGATCAATATGGACTCAATCGGTCCACTCCTTCGGGTACCTCCCACACAAAATTTCGGAAAAGTTCAGTTTATGGCCTGCTCTCGAATCGCTTTGGTTTTTATTGTAGCAACTTATATTCACTGTCCCCCCTACGACGGTACAAGTTTCATCAGGGGCAAGCCCATACTTCCTGAGAAAATAGCCTGAAGGTGCAAAAAATCCCTATGACACCGTGTGTAGTGGTTGGAGCGTAAGATCTGCCGATTCGTTCCAAAATTTGGCCTTCGTAATATTTTGTCTAAACTTAGTTTAAGTTCGAAAAACTTAGTAAAGTTAAAAAATATTCGGAAAAATCCACGTCACGAGAGATGTCCAACCGGTGAAGACTCGTGTTCATGTCAACGGGCTCGGGCAAGAAAAAAGGCTTTCATACACGATTACAGACCACTTCCATCAAATGTTTTGGATGCTATTAGACCTAAATACAACGATCTAAGTAAAGAGTCTTTACTTCAATGATGCGTCGGCGGCTTCAATCAAAATAGCAACGAAAGCTTCAATCAACTTATTTGGAAAATTTGCCCCAAAACCCTTTCAAGTGGAGCACTCGTTGTTAATTTAGCAGCTTACATTGCGATTGGTCTTCTTAACGAAGGTGTCTTAAGACACGCCGTTCGGACTCGGCAGTAAACAGTAGGTCCCATATCATTGAGCTAATATGAATCGGGGTGCACTCATTGATATGAGAGAAGTCTATATTGTCCCATTTGGGATGTTTGTGGAACAATTATATATTATTATATAGGGGAAGTACCCGGCCCCCAACAAAATATCTAGTGTATTTTCACCGGGGGCCATCTGTGTACATTCCCTGACAACTTCAGGAAAATTATTTCAGTAGTTTTTGTAGAAAAAAAATAAAATTGGAAAAAGTGGGGCTAAAAGAGGGCTGGTCAAATTTTCTTTACATACCTTACCGTTCTATTGGGGGCTATATGAAGGCGTGGACCTATACCAAAAATTTGAGGTGTTTTGTACCCGCAACACAGACTTGAGAGCGCAACCTTCAAAACACCGAAAATCGGGAGGTTCACTTCTTTGAGATCTATATGAAGACGTTGACCTATACCGACAAATTTCAAGTTTTATACTAAGACTAAATACCAAATTTCATCAGTTTTGGTGTAATAATGAGGCTAGAAGCTTCAAAATACCAAAAATCGGGAGGTACCGTTCTATGGGGGCAATATAGAAACGTAGACCTACACCCTCAATTCTCTGTTCGAATGTTTTATACCTCTGCCGAAGATTAAACACCAAATTTCAGTCACTTCGGTCGGTCATTGTGAGAAAAACCAAAATTGATGCACCAACGATAACCCTTCTATTTTCGTCCACAGTTAATATTAACTCGCAACATAGTGCGGCGAACGTTGAACACACAACCCTAGGACTTGTAGTCGGACACTCACGCTCTGTGCCAACGTACTCATTACTAAGTAAGTACAGTAGAATCTCAATGATTCGTAATTCAGGGACCGGCCATTTTATACCAATAATCGAGAATTTCGAATTAGCGGGGTACGAATTATCGCGATTCTACTGTAGTTTTATCTCGATAGATTATTTTGTAATGGCTTACATAATGACTAACGGACGCGAATTTTTGCAGGGTATGGTGGGGCTTACACCCTTATGTGGGTCTATGTTATCAAATTTTGTGTGAAGAGATTTTTTATTCGTTTTAAACTCAAAATTTACATTTACATCAAAATTGGTTAATAATTGTTGTCCAGAACTTTCAAAATATATTGATTTAGGGAATTCGTCGGATGGAAGTTATACCAAAACTTGGGCCTATATTAATAAGATTTCATTGGATGATGTATTGGACTTCGGTAGACTTCTAATTTTTCAACGTACCTCTTAGGTCATAACAGCTCAACTCGAAAGAGAATTATAATAAGAACATAAAATGCCAATTACATCGAAATAAATTAGAAAATGTGTTTGAACCTTACCGCCTGTATGTATGTCGCACGGAAACCTGTACGAAAGGAAAGCAGTCACTCACATCCGTCTAAAAATGCGTTCATGTATTTATTTCGCAAATTATCGTTCGACTGACGTTACGTATCCTATGCGAAATACTACTAATTTGAATGTACGTTTGTACAACTATGTTCCATAAATGAGAGCCAAATGAGAAATGAAAACAAAATCCACATATACATACAAACATTGGAAGATGTGTGATTTGTTTTGTTTGAAAAATAAAATGTGTCGGTATTTTGAATTATTTTAGTGATTTCTTCAAAATAATGAATGAAACCGCCATTGAAACGTATCTATACAATTTTTTATTTTGTTTCAAGAATGTAAAAACAAAAACATTGTTCCACAACATCCCATACGGGACAAGGGAGACTTCTCTCATATCAATGAGTGCACCCTGATTCATATTTTAGCTCAATGATATGGGACCTACTGTTTATCGCCGAGTCCGAACGGCGTGTCTTAAGACACTACTTGTGGAGAAGTTTTTCAAGGCTGAAATACTCAGGAAATGTCGCCAACATTACTGAGGGGTATTTTGCCACCGTTGAAAAATGTTTGATGTTGCCTGGCCGGGGAATCGAACCCCCGACCTTCTACGTGCAAGGCGGGCGTGCATACCATTGCACCACGGTGGCACCCAAGAATGTGTTCCATAAATTTGTTTTAAGATTTTCGGTGTTATTCGCGAGTTTACGTTCTGCTCGGCAGCTACAAAGCAAGTGAGTGATTTTGACATTCTCTTTCTATAAGAGACAGCCCTTTCGAAATACATAAACCCAAATTTAGATGGAAAAGTGTACGTTTACATGTTATTTCGTATGGCTTGTCGGTCGCATAGATTTTCGTTTCGAAGGCGTTTATATGAACAGAAAATAATTTTTTTCCACTTCCGAAGCGCAAAAAACCTTACGGTCGACATACATGAACAGGCTGTTAATTATGTTGAAATAAGTTTGAAAGAAATTTTTGAAAAAGTTTTAGAGTTATCTTGCACAATATCCGACAGTGTTTTGAAGCTTTTGGGCCATTACACTGTGCAACATTTTTAAGGTGATCTTGTGCAAACAATTCGAACTGAGGATTTTTTGAAAGTACAGACCCAAACGACAGGAAACCCTAGTTGGGTTTTGTTGTGTCAGATCCAGCTCGAATTTTATGGCCCAATCTAAACATGCTTAATTATTGAGTTTTTAAAGAAATGCGGGGCTATATCCCTGAAACCAATGCGAATCTTCTTCTGACCTCTGAAGCAAATTTGTAGATAAGGACAAGAATAGGATATTTGGAGAAATAATGAACTCGATAAACTACATTTATTGCCTCGATTTCAAAATATATGCAAAATTTCCAAAAATTTTTACATTTCGCACCGTATCTCCAATACCGTTAATTTTTTCTGAATATTTTCTTTTGGAAAAATATTCCCTGGAATAGAATACACAACTCTTCAGAACATGTCATTGTTGTAAAATGTCTCTATGTTGTTGTTTTCAGTACATTTTCAACGACGATTTAATAAAAATGTCAATAATGTAGTGAAATCCGAAATGCGAGAATAAACTGTTGGTGTGAACTGTGTTTGAAATACGTGTTGTAAGAGATATGATGCAAAATACCGCTGAAACAACATAAAGTAAGCATTTTAGAGTTTCGGAATGTTCTAAAGAATTGTTGAGAACTTTATTTGGAAGATTTTTGCAAAAGGTTACTTGGTTCAACTCCCAATAGTTTAGCCGATACTGACCAGAATTTCAGCAATTATGTAAAATTTTCTATATATTATAGATTTTGATGCCCTAGATGGAGTTTTTCTTATGTGGTTTTTTCAAAAGATAAGTTCTGCTATTTTAGGGCTACAATATTGCCAAAGTCAGTAAGGCCAAATTCCCAATCGTGTCTGAGATAAAGGCCAAATAAATGCAAAACACTGTAGTTTTAGCCCGGTTTAGATGAGGCCATAAAATCCGAACTGGATCTGACAGGACAAAACCCTACTAGGGCTTTTGTAGTCTAAATATGTACTTTAAAAAAATGCATACTAGAAGTTGTTTACATTTTCAGTGTTGCATAGTGTTATCTTAGGAAGTATTGACTTACTCCGGAACAAAATGTACCATTGTAAATGAGGCCGCTCTAACAATCTACTGAAAAAGAGTCAAAACGATGCGAAAGGAGCTCCTAAACTTTATCCGTATTTTGTGTGGGCGGTACCCGAAGGAGTGGACCGATATAGTCTATATTTCAATCCCATTCTGGACTGGATGAAATAATACGATGTGCATAGCCTGCATCAATCAAAAACTCCCTGCGAGGATTATCTTGCGGATTTGCCATTTTGGTTGGTGCCGTCAGTGTTTCTTGGAGATTTTAGGCCAATATCTCAGTAATTATTGGCTCACTCCGGCAAAAAATTTTACCGTCGTAAAGCGAGCAACAAAAAAACTTACTGAAAAAAATTTCAAAACGATCCGTGAGGAGCTCTTAAACTTCACTTTATCCGAATTTTGTGTGGCATGTACTCGAAGGAGTGGACCGATACAATCCATATTCTAACCTGATACAGGACTGGATGAAATAATACAATGTGCAATGCCTGCACCAATCAGAAATTCCCTGCGAGGATTATCTTGCGGACTTGCCATTTTGGTTGGTGCCGTAAGGGTTTCTTGGAGCTTTTAGGCCAATATCTCAGGAAGTATGGACTTCCGCAAGAAAAAAATTGTACCGTCATAAAGGGCGCCGCAAGGAAAACGTACGTAATGGCGGCGGCGAATGCAATTTATTACAACAAAGATCAAAGTGATTCGAGAGAAGGCCGTAAACTGCATTATTTTTGAAATTTTGTGCAGGAGGTACCCGAAGCAGCTGACATATGCAGTCCATATTCGAACCTGATCTATGTCTTGTAGAAATATTACGATGTTCCAAGTACGGATCAAATCGGATACTCTCCTCCAGAGTTATCGTGCGCACAAGTTTTCCGAACATTTTTGAACCTAAACTAAGTTTGGACAAAATATTACGAAGGCCAAATTTTGGACCGAATCGACTGATCCGTTCGAGAGTTATCTTGCGCTCCACCCATTACACACGGTGTTAACGGGTATTTTTGCACCTTTCAGGTTATTTTCTCAAGAAGTATGGACTTGCCCCTGATGAAACTTGTACCGTCGTATGAGGGTACGATTCGAGAGCAGGCCCTAAACTGAACTTATCCGAAATTTTGTGCGGGAGGTACCCGAAGGAGTGGAACGATTAAGTCCATATTCGAACCTGATCTATATCTGGTAGATATATTAGGATGTGCAAAGTATGGATTACATCGGTCAATCCCTTCAAGAGTAATCGCCCGCACAATTTTTCCGAACATTTTTGAACTTTTGTGGGGGAGGTACCGGAAGGAGTGGACCGATATAGCCCATCTTCGAACTTAAACTAAGTTTGGGTAAAATAATACGAAACCCAAAATTTGAACCGAATCGGTTAATCCGTTCGAGAGTTATCGTGCGCTCCAGCCAGACAGACAGACGGACGGACATTGTGGAAAATATCTAAAATCGTTCCTACTTTGAAAAAACCCAACAACATAGAAATAAACAATATATGGCCCATTTCATTGCTGTCAAACTTAGGTGAGATTTTAGAACGAGTCATTCGTATTAAGATGAATTATGGAATAACAGCACCGTATATTCCCGATCTTTAGTCCGGCCATTCAGCTTCTTACGCTCTTCTTAAATTCCACAAAGATATTATTTGCAAATTACGTGAACGAAAATGCACTGTAGCACTTTCACTCGACGTTGAAAAAGCATTTGACCATTCGTCCCATATAGGAATTTTATATAAAACAAGTAAAAAAGTTTCAGTCGGCTTTGCCGACAGAGATATACCCTCAGTCTGTGTATATTGAAACAATTTTTTCCCAAAATACGTATGTATTTAGAGGGTTTTAAATATTTTGGGCGTTTGAACCGGCAAAAATGTTGATTAAGATTAAAAATCAAAAGTTTTGGGGAGGAGATACTAAAAGGAATGGATCGACATTGTCCGTTATGGAATTAAATCTCCAGCCACAACATATGGTGCCACAGAGGGTTTTTACACTCTTCGGTGTGTTTGCTCAAGAAGTATGGACTTGCCCCTAAAAAAAATTTTACCATCGTTATTGGGGCAGCGAATGCAAGTTGCTTCATCTAAAATCAAAGTGATTCGAGTGATGGCCCTAAACTGAACTTTTCCGGAATTTTGTGTGGGAGGTACCGGATGGAGTGGACAAATATAGTCCATAGTTGAATCCGATCTATATCTGGTAGATATATTAGGATGTGTAAAGTATAGACCAATTCGGCTACTCCCTTCAAGAGTTACCGTACGAAAATATTTTTCGAACATTTTTTAACTTTTGTGGGGGATGTACCTGAAGGAGTGGAGCGATATCGCTTATCTTCAAACTTAAATTATGTTAATTTTGGACCGAATCGGCAGATCCGATCGAGAGTTATCTTGCGCTCCAACCACCTCACACGGTGTCACAGGGGTTTTTTGCAACTTTCAGGCTATTTTCTCAGGAAGTATGGACTTGCCCCTGATGAAACTTGTACCGCCGTATGGAGGGCAGCGAATAAAAGTTTCTAAAACAAAAATCAAAGCGATTCGAGTGATGGCCCTAAACTGAACTTTTCCGAAATTTTGTGTGGGAGGTACCCGAAGGAGTGGACCGATTGAGTCCATATTGAAACTTTATTTAAATCTGGTACACGTTTTACGATGGGCAAAGTATGGACCAAATCTGTTACTCCCTTCAAGAGTTATCGTGCGCACAAATTTTCCGACCATTTTCGAACTTTTGTGGGGGAGGTACCGGAAGGAGTGGACCGATATAGCCCATCTTCGAACTTAAACTAAGTTAGGGCAATATATTACGAAAGCCAAAATTTGAACCGAATCGGTTCATCCGTTCGAGAGTTATCGTGCGCTCCAGCCAGCCAGACAGACAGACAGAGGGACGGACATTGCTCAATCGACTCCCAATTGTCTGAAACACATTTCGTCCAAACATACTTAGGGTATGAAAACCATTATTTCGATGAGGCACATTTTGCCCGTATGAAAGTGTATATCGACCTTTTTGTAGAAAATTAACTTTTGTTGAAACTGAGGTATGGGGTACTGTAACTCGCGAACAGTTGTACTATACCATAACTTTTGAACGCATTTCGTTAAAATAAACTGTTTTAGCCCGATTCACCGATGGGTTTTTTCAAATAGTAATTTGAGCGGAAGCTGTGGTCATATTAATGTAAAAAAATAGAAAAAAATCGTTGAAGGAAACGAGTTTTTTTAACCCATTTCGTACTTGGTGTTCGATTTTTCGAACAGTAAAATCACCTTTTTTCAAAAAAATATTTATGGATGAAAAAGTTTAAATTTTAAACAAGTTTTGGTATATGTATAAAGTCTAATCTGTCAGCAAATAAAAAAAATTTGTTTCCTTGAAAACCCCACCTCCCCCTCGATGTTAAGGGTAGGTTTTTAAAACCTATATTTTTGGATCTTTTTTAAATTAATTTTAAAAAAATATAAAAAAAATTAAATTAAAAAAGTAATCATGGGGAATTATTGCCAATATATGTAGCCGTTTCACAAAATATAGAAAACTTGATTTACATGCGCAAGCGCGAATTTACAGATGTACAAATTTGACTGTTCGAAATTTCGAACGCTGGTACTTAACCTACATATCGATGGGTATATCAAAACGTCGAAATTTACTGACAAATTGCGGGGAAAAGTTATTATAGCACCATATAAGACTTAATACTAAATTTCAGCCATTTCTAATGGATAGTGCGGTTAAAAGCATGAAATACCCTAAAATCGTTAGGTACAATTCAACGGAGGCTATACAAAACGTGGACCTATGCTGACAAATTTCTGGAGGAAAGTTAAGTAAGCTCAAAAAAGACTAAATATGTATAAATTTACAGTCATTTCTGTAGGATAATGCAGCTAAATCCTTGAGATCTCCCGAAAATCGGGCGGTACCGCTCTATGGGGGGCAATCCAAAACGTGGACCAGTGCTGACACATTTCGGGGAAAAGTTTTGTAGGTCCAAAGTAGTCTCAATACCAATCTTCAACCATATTTTTATACAAAAATTGTGAAATAAATCAATAAAACGGCAAATAAATCAATTTTATTTTACTTCTAAACATATAGCTTAAGTACCAGTGTTCGAAATTTCGAACACCACTTTCTGGGAAAACGAAAAATCGGAAAATTTTTTTGAGTTGATTTTTGACATCAGTGGGTCCTATTTACCCTAAAAAGTGCTATGTTTTTAAAAAAATAAATAAAAAATTTTCCTCGGTACGATATGGGTTAAGTCAATTTTCAATTAGTGGCTTTACAATACAATGTAGAGTATAATGTTCAAAGAAGAAGTTAAAGAATACACTTCAGAGATGAAGTTTCTAATGTATAAGTTTTTAATATAACCAATGCATCAATCTCAAACGGATGCTGACATTTTGAAGACTGAAAAATTGGGTTTTTGAATTTTTGCTCTAATCGGGACGCGCAACTGTACTCGTTTAAAAACTGATTATGAGATTGTAGTACTCGCGATTACGCATTTTTTGATGTATAACTCGGGCGTGTAGCCTTCAAAGGTTCACAACAATCTCAGCTTAAAGTCGAAATTTTTGTGCGTAAATTTTTCTAAAAAACCAGTTTTTTGGATTCAAAATTTACAAATGCCATTCGATTTCAGTGGAAACCCGCGTGAATTTAGTTTTTTTACTTTCTGAATCTAACAAGCCTTTGCTCGTCTAAATCCATCCAGTAGATCGGCGGATATGATACCCCTCAAATTTCGAAAATCTGCAAAAAATGTTTTTGAAAATATCGCGTATTTAGACGCGTTTTAGATGTGTTATTCCTACTTAGATAAATAGAGCGAAACGCATATTTAAAATGTGCGAAAACAGATATTGAAAAATGTTCGCGAATCCGAAGATATAATAGATTTCTTCTAAAAACTGAGTGCGATGCTACATCCACGCTTCTTGATGGATCGCATTGAAATGACATAGGATGATGTATTTTTTAATGGTGATCATTGAAATCGGATGCGCATAAAATGCAAATGTACTTCGTGGAAATTATGTGCATTTTACTGTTTTTTGCACCCTAACATTCAACTGATGCTACATCGTGGTCGCCAAATGGAATTTCACAAACTGTACACGAAATAAAAGGGATTGATTCGCTGTATTGGAAAATCGGATGCGCATCATGTCATTTTCACTATTACGCGGTTCATATGCGTTTCAAATGTTGTAATATTCAATATAACATTATTTTAATGTTATGCCACAATTGGAATTCCTTGTGATTTAATATAATGTTCTAAAAATATTCGCCAATAGGAAAACTATAAGCGAAAGCATTTTTGCAATAGAATATCTTCACTATTGGGCGAAATTTTGACGAAAAAAGACGAAGAACTCAAAAATTTTTTCTTCAACCTTTCCTATAAAACCATAAAAAAATAAAATTAGAATAACATGATTTTTATTTTTTCGTCACATTTTCTTTGTATTTTTGCAAATAACATGAATACTATAGCTCCAAACTTCACGACTTATGTTTCATTTTATTCCTTGCAATGTCTGGATGCTGCTATAATTTTTGTATATATATTTTTTGTAAGTATAAGCGCTATTGTTTCAAAAATATGTTTGTAAATACGTGAAATTATTTAACAAATTTTAGTTTTCGCGAATCCATTGAAGCTTTTCGAATTTTTTGTTGCATCATCGCAAAGGTTGCGAATTCAGTTAACGATAATAGGATATAACTGCTTACTATATTATGCCGCGATTTTTTTTAGAAATTTTTCTAATTAGCATAATTAAAACGGTCATATCTTTTGCGCGCAACGATCAAAGTTGGTAACGAAAACAGATTTGGAATGACGATTTTTTTCTTTATCTATGTACCAAAAATCATAGATGTAGTATCAAAAATTTTTTTTGATTTTTTTGAAATGGAAAAGACGATTTTAGACATTTTTGCTGATATACCCTCGTTAGCATAAATGCTGAGGGTATAAAAATGTGTTGAAGTTTTCAAGTTTTTTTGTGTTCTTTCTTGATTTCTGGTCAAACCACGGATAATTTAGACCTGAGCTCAAAGAAAGAATTGAAGAATACCCCTTCTTGACGAATTTGTTTAAAATTTGTTATAATGACGTATTTTTTATAGGCGGTCACTGAAATCGGATGCGCGTTATAATCTTATGTACATCGTGCAATTTTTACCCACATAAAGGTTGTTTGAACAGTAAGATGCAGCTGACGGCGCACTTTGGCCGCTGAATGAAAAGTGAAAAAATCGCTACATATTGATAGAGATGCATTCGCTGTATCTGAAAAGCGCATGCGCCTTAACTGATTTTAACGAATTCGCGAATTATACGTTTTTTAACTTTTTTGTTATTTCTATGCTTGTAATTTCAATATTACTTTCTATTTCATAATCCTATTGTTTATAAAAGTAAGCAAATACACTTTCGGGTTTGTCATCGAATTTTCCCTGAAGAAGTTTCAGCAAAGTCCGTCAGTCCTTGCATCGAAATTTAGCGAAGTAGTAGAATAACTCCCAAAAATGTTTTTTCTATTTTTCGTATTGAACAAAAAATATATATGTATTTGAAATAACACTGTGCAACATTTTTGAGCCAATCGCGTGCAAACAACTTCTGTCCAGAATTTTATGAAAGTAGAGGACCAATAGGCAAAAACCATATTTGGGTTTTGTTTTCTTAGATCGGGTTCGGTTTTTATGGCCTCATCTAAACATGGTTAAATATCGAATTTTAAAAACAAATTTGGGCTGTATCTCTGAAGCCAGTACGAGTCCATATTGAAACCTTATTTAAGTCCAAAGTATGGACCAAATCGGTTACTACCTTCAAAATTTATCGTGCGCACAAATTGTCCGAACATTTTCGAACTTTTGTGGGGGAGGTACCGGAAGGAGCGGACCGATATATCCCATCTTCGAACTTAAACTAAGTTTGCACAAAATATTACGAAGGCCACATTTTGGACCGAATCGGTAGATCCGTTCGAGAGTTATCTTGCGCTCCAGCCAGCCAGACAGACAGACGGACGGACATTGCTCAATCGACTCCAAATTGTCTGAAACACATTTCGTCCAAACATACATGGGGTCTTAAACCATTATTTCGATGAGGCACATTTTGCCCGTATGAAAGTGTATATGGTAAATTTCAAAATTCCTTTACAATTCCATCGAAAAAAAATTAAAAAAATTTTTTACAAGCACATACACGATTTTTGGTACATGGGTTAAGAAAAAAATCATGGTTTCAAATCTGTTCGCGTTCACAAAATTGGATGCTGCGCCCAAAAGTTATGAGGGTTTTATTCCCTTATAAAGAAAAAATATTTAAAAATTCCCTTTGTGTTGTAATACCAAAATGTATATATGAATCGGTAACAACATTTTATATCTATCCGTAGACGCCTAAATATTTGCTAAATTTATTTTCATTTTCGCGGAAAATCAAAAAATATTGAAGGAATCTAGGAGTAAATTTTATTTATCCTAACTCAGAGTCCATAAAAATCTCTAAAAAAATAAATTAAAAATACGTACAGAATCTAGACAATGTCCAGAAAAATGTGAGACCAAAATTTTATAGATTAGGAGTTTAAATTGCATATTGCAGCTACAACAAAAGACAAAAGTTTATTGTTGGAACATTAATTCAAGAATATATTTTTTGGTTTAATACGAAAATTTTGAGAAAATTTTTTGGGAGTTATTCTACTATTTCGCTAAATTTCCAAACAAAACCTGAATTATTTTGCTAAAACCTCTTCAAGGAAAATAGTTTATCATCATGTAAGTATATTTGCTTAGTGTGATAAGCAATAGAATTAGGAAATAAAGAGTGATATTGATATTACAATCAAAGAAAAAACATAAAAGTTAAAAACCGTATAACGCGCGAAATAGTTAAAATCAGTTGAGGCGCATGTGCTTTTCGCATAGAGCGAGTGCATCTCTGTCAATATGTTTGCATTTTTCCATGTTTCATTCAGCGACGAAACTGTGCCATCGGTTGCATCTTACTACACCAAAATGCTTCATGTGGGTAAAAATAACGCGATGTTCATATGATTATAAGGCGCATCCGATTTCAGTGATCCCCTGTTAAAAATACGTCAATAAGACAAATTTTATACAGATTCGTCAAGAACCGCGGATGTGCTACCTGATTCTATTTTTGGTTAAATACGAATACTACTCCCGAATCTCTGTAATTTATGACACACATTTTTGACAAATATTATAATCGCGTATAAAGGATTCCATTTATGTAAACAATTTTAAGAGAAATCGCGGTTTAGTATGCGGATTAGTCAAAATAAAATTTTGCTTATTTTCCTATTTTCAGGGTATCTATATCAGCGGTTTTAGTGGATGCATTCAATCGCGGTAGGGCTCATTAAATCCGGCGCAGGAAAAAACTAAAATCACGCGGGGTTCAAGGGTACCTGAGTCACAGTTGTACATTTTGAAGCCAAAAAATAGGTTTTTAAAGAAAATTTACGCACCAAAAATTCGACTTTGGACTCCTATTACTAGGGAGCTGTACGGAGCACACTCATGAGTTATACATCAAACGACGTGGAAGCACGAGTTCTACAATCCAGTAGATAGTTTAGGTCATTATCTGGTTGCGCCCTTCAATTATAAGAAAAATTCAAAAAACACCAATTTCAAAACTTCAAAATGTCAGCATCGATTTTAGCGGGATGCAGTGTATATATCGAAAAACCATATATTAGAACCATGTTGCCCAAGGGGTATTCTTCAATTCTTTCTTTGAGATCAGGTCTACATTTTCCGTGGTTTGACCAGAAATCAAGAAAGAACTCAAAAAAAACTTGTAAACTTCAACACATTTTTACCCATTGTTTAATATTACCACCAACACAGCTTCCACATAAATTATTTGTTATGTTTCATTTTATGCGACCCCGACTAAAACACTTCAATTAATATAAATATATTCATATTGTATAAAATATATTGACAGTTCGCGACTTATTAAATGGTGAACCTCAACTTCAACGATTGTAAAACATTTTTGAATATTACCATATACCCTCGTTAGCATAAATGCTGAGGGTATAATGATTGAACTTAACTTTGATCCGCTTGCCATAAAGATTTTCCACAGTTTCTTCTTGAATAGGAAGTTATGTGTAGAATTTCATGAGATTTTATCTGATACAGGAAATGTTAATTGTGGTGTCCTTCAAAGATAGTCACCACATCTATATAGCATACCCAGCAAAATAAATTGGAAGTAGTGCAATGTGGACTAGTTCTTTCACGGCATGTTTTGATGCAGTTCAAACGGTTCACGACTCCGTTTGAACTCCAGTCCTCACATTTTAACCGCATTTGGATGCAATCCAAAGAATCACATCCATTTGTCACATTTTAACAACATCCGGATGCAGTTCAACGGAGTCGTGAAAAAGGCACTCCACTTCCTCACAATTTAACAGCATCTGGATGCAGTCCAAACGGAGTCGTGAAAAAGGCACTCCGTTCACTACATTTTATTAGCAGTTGTTAGAGATCCCTACACGTTCATAAATCAGTGTATACATCCCCAGCAAAATAAATTGGAAGTAGTGCAATGTGGACTAGTTCTTTCACGGCATGTTTTGATGCAGTTCAAACGGAGTCGTGAAAAAGGCACTCCAGTCCTCACATTTTAACCGCATTTGGATGCAATCCAAAGAATCACATCCATTTGTCACATTTTAACAACATCCGGATGCAGTTCAACGGAGTCGTGAAAAAGGCACTCCACTTCCTCACAATTTAACAGCATCTGGATGCAGTCCAAACGGAGTCGTGAAAAAGGCACTCCGTTCACTACATTTTATTAGCAGTTGTTAGAGATCCCTACACGTTCATAAATCAGTGTATACATCTCTACAGGCAGCGGCAAACATTTTATTAAAAGAAATAAGCGTGTTAAAATTTCCAAAAATTTGCTAATACAAACTACAAAATATTTAATTTGTGAACATTTTTCCGGTAACTCACGAGAAGAAAATTTCCCAATGGAGTGCTGTTGGAGTACATGTCGAAATCTTAACTGGTGATGGCAAAACAATATCAAACCCAAATAGCAGATGAAGCATAAACAATTCAGCTTGGATTAAATAGAGAGTGGAGGAAACACGCATGTTTGCGATTGAATTCAATGGAGAATTTTCATAATTTGTGTTAATGTAATAAAGTTCTTAATATTTTTGTTCTCCACAAATAATAAATGCATTTTATTTGTTCTGGGATATTTTGTAATGGCTTGCACAAAAACACGTGCTTTGGACTGCATCCTATTCTACCCCAAAGGGTTAGTTAAAATGCAATGCCAAAGGTTTAGTTAAAATGCAGTGCCAAAGGATCAGTTAAAATGCAGTGCCAGAGGGTCAGTTAAAATGCAGTGCCAACGGGTCAGTTAAAATGCAGTGCAATGGAGTGCCTCTTTCAGTAGTCACGCTCTTGTAAAAATCATGAGTGAAAATGCATAATTTGATGCACTTCCAGATCACTTGTACATATCATTTAACTGCCTCTTTGGAGGCAAACTTTTTGCTGGGATATTTATACACGATTTTCCTCACATTGAAACAGATTGTACCGGTCTCCTTTATGCTGACGATTCCCTTCTCTATGATCATGATGAGTCGCCAGAAAACGCTTTGTGTAAAGTAAAACATCATTTGGAGAAAATTGCACAATTTTACAGTTAAAATAAATTCATCAAAAACTGAAGAAATATGTGTTAGGAACGCACCTGGAAAATGCAAAAAATTTGTGGTTCCTGAAAGTAAAACTCTAAAGTTATCTTTTAATGGTGTTGAAATTCCTGTAGAAAATACTTTAAAATATTTAGGAATAACGTTTAATAATCTTCTAAAATTTAATAAACATGCTAGACAGGTATTGGGAAAGGCATACAGAATTCTTGGTTCTTTCTCCAGAATTTTAATAAATAAAAATCTCTCTGTGAGAACGAAACTTCTTTTAAAGAAAACAAATATAAGGCCAGTATTTATGTACGCATTTCCCATATGGTTCAGTGTGTCTCCCGTGATAATCAAGGAAATGGAAATATTAGAAAGGAGGGTTTAACGTCATTGTATTGGTAAATATTATGAATCAAGTTGCAAGCGTTATTCTAATAAGATAATTTATAAGGAGTCCAAGGTTACTCTTATAGGGCTGTACGTTTGTGACTTGTTTTCAAAATTTATTTATCGAGTTAGTGATCATCAACATTGTTATGTATCATTGATTTATGACACCCAGATACCGTATTGTTGGACGAATACTAATTACATATATATCACCTATCGGCTATGTAAATGAAGGTCCTCCTAATTTTGATATCAATGTTAATACATGATATGCATTTTATACAAAAAAACTATGTCAGGTACGCACAGTGGTTAACGTGCATTTTGTTTTATTTTCCTTTTGTTTTTATTTTTAGTTTGTAAGATAATTTGAGATTTTTACGCTCGAAAAAATTGTATACTCGGGAGCAAAGAATTTTAAACATTGTTATAAGTAATTATTTGTGTTTTTCGTATTCCAGTAAAAGCATGGTGCTGTTGACATTTCTACCAATATTGTAAATTTAGATAACACATTAAAATCTTAAGTTTGCTTATTATTATTACAACTCTATATAATTATAACGTTTTTAAAAAAGGCTAAATAAATTCAACTTCACATCCTCCTCAAGCAAACACACATAAACTTTACATCCATTCTATAAAGTACAACATAGCTGTGACCTCGGAAAACCCATAACCCATTGACAAAATTCCATTATATGACAGCTGGCCACATAAATGCAACGAAGCATACAACATAAGCTTATACAATTTTTACGCAAAAGCAACAACAACAACTATCAAATGCTGTGTGTATGAGAAATAGATGTCCTTTAAAAGAAGAGCCTGCAACAATTTTACGAACACAACAACACAAAATTCTAATTTTTATTAGTTTGCCTTAAATTTTTTGTTTGAAATTGCTTGCATTGCTCTCAAAGTCAAGGAAGGAAAATTATTTCGTATTAAAAAACCGCAAAAGGTAGGTGTCAAATTAAATAATCGGACAGAAGAATTCTTTATTCACGCATTGCTTTATTGGGTTTTCTTCGATGTCATGTTTTTTTACTAGTGGAGGGTTTTATTGTTTTAAAAACTGCATTTTTGTTGCTTTGTTTGTTGTTTGACAACGACAAGAGGTGTTGTTTTTAGAGGTGGTGGTGGCAGGCACCACCATCATCATCACCATCGTCAGATAGGTCGTCTTAAATTGTAATTTTAACGTTTCCTGTGTTCTATGTTTTCGTTTTCTTATTATCCTTCTCTAATGAACATTTTTCAAGGTTACAGTTTTTCACTTTACACGTGCACGACTTTTGGACAATGGGGTTTTGGTGTTTGGTTGAAATTCTGTTTTCTTTTTCAATTTTCACAAAAAAACTTACTTTAGAAGAACATCGCTGCTGAATCTGTGTCAGTTTGTTAACGCACTTTAATCTTTTTTCATTGGTTTGTTTTCTTTTCTGTAAACGATTATATGAAGAGTAATGCTTAGCTTTAAACTTCGTCGATTTACATTCGTCGTAACAAGACGAAAAGTTGCACTTTTTTGTGATTTGCTCTTAATTTTCTTTTTAATTATTTAGGCATTTGTTGGATGACACGACAGGACACTTGAATAGCACAATATTTTCTTGTTTTTTCTCTTTTGTTTTGTTTTGAAAACCTTTAAAGATTATGTCCTATTTTACTATTTTTTGTTATGGCACTAGGGGTATGAATTTTTTTCTTGTTGTTTTTGTTTAGTATCCTTTAGAAGGATAACTTCTTTTCTTTGTTTTTGTTAAATAGTATTGAAATGACAATAGACTTGGAAAAAAATGGCAACAACAATAATAATAAGAGCAGCGTTTAACGACGACGAGCACACGACTAACGACTAAAGTTATCTGGTTAAATTTTCAATTGCAACTGACGTCTATGCCAGACGTGTTCTAAGGTTTTAATGTGCTCTTCGTGTCCATAGTGAAACAATTTTTCAATTTCTCTGCCTACCTCCCATCCAGCTTGATGGTTATCCCACATTTCAAACCATCCATGCTACGTTTGTTGGGGCCACTTCTGAAGCTCTCATTGCGATTTTTATTTATTTATTTACTCTTCTCTCAAATCATATGTGCGTGCGTAATTTTCTCAGCTGCTTGCTCTGGTGTTTTTTATTGTTTGTTATGATTTTATTTTGGAAAACATTTCTATTAAGCGTTACCGCTTTGTGTGGTGTTACAAAAAATTGGCCGAAAAGTATAAAATATAATATCAAATATAAAATCTTCTTATTATATAAAAGAGCTTAGTGATAAGTGAGTGAGTGACTGACAGATCATCGCCCAGAGAAAACGGCTGAAGCTAGAAGCTTGAAATTTTGAGTGTGGGTTGCTATTGGTGTGTAGGGGTGAGATAAGGCTGCGTTTTTGGAAATTCGAACTGGAAGTGTACGAAAAGTAGTAAAAGGTACTAAATACCCTTTGTATTGTGCAAACGGGAAGAGCGAGCATTCTGAAATTTGGAATGAGGGCAGGGATGGAAAATTAAAAATTTTAAAAAGTACTAAAATGGTACTTTTTCATCGAAAATGTACCTTTTTATTATATTTTTAAGAAAAACTTAAAACATTCTCATTCAGTATAAAACAACAACAAATCTTTAAAATAAATTTTTAAGATAGAGCTTTTTAATTTGGTACAGAAATCTCAATTACTCCTAGGATGTTTGGTATTGAAAATTGGTTCTATCGGTTCACGTTTTGATATGGGCCCCATACAACGGTACCTCCCGATTTTCGGTATTTCGAAGGTTTAAGCAGGTCCACGTTCTGATGTTGCCTTTTAGAACGGTACCACCCGATTTTCGGTATTTTAAAAGTTTTAGCCATCGTTATGTCTGAAATTTGGTATTTTTATGGGTATAAAACATTCCTATAGAGAACTGTGGGCATATGTATATGCACGTTTTAATATCGATAGTTTAATATCGTAAAGTATGTTTATATTGAACTCTAAACAAATAATGTTTTAAATAATTTGCGACAGATAGGCCAAAAACATGCTTTGGAGGGCGACGTAAACTTTGTTCTATGTCAGTAATCAACTATCGATAAAAATGTCAATCTTGGAATCAATATGCCTGTTCCAGAACTTGCAAGAATCTACTAATCTTTACTACGATAAAAATTTTTCCTTTATGTTATCAAAAAAATAGTAAAAATTTTTACATTCTTGTAGTTCTGGAACATACCAAAAATGTGAATTGTGCATTTTTAGTTTCACATCAAATTTGTCAACGTGTGGCACTACAGTATGTGAAATGGTACTGAATTGATTGCGGGGGTACTTCGGTGCTTTTTAAAGTGAAATGGCACTGAAGCAAGTAAAAAGTGTCAGGCGGCTTTGCCTACAGAGATATACCCTCAGCCTGTGTGAATTGAAAGTTTTATCTACGGACATATCAAATGTATATGGGAATTTTGAGGCCCTTTGAACGTGCCGAAAAAATGTGGATTAGGATTAGAGTTCAAAAGAGTGTTGAGAAATAGCGACTTAAAGAAATGGAAGGAGTGGACCGATATGGGTTATCTTCGAATTTTAAATAAGTTTGGACAAAATATTATGAAGGCCACATTTTGGACCGAATCGACAGATCCATTCGGGAGTTATCTTGCGCTCCAACCACTAGACGCGGTAACATAGGTTTTTTTTGCAACTTTCAGGCTATTTTCTCGGGAAGTATGGACTTGTCCCTGATGAAACTTGTACTGTCGTATGGGGGGAAGCGAGTACAACTTGCTTCAATAAAAATCAAAGCGATTCGAAAGCTGGTCCTAAACTGAACATCTACGAAATTTTATGTAGGAGGTACCCGAAGGAGTGGATCGATTGAGTCCGTATTAAAACCTTATCTAAGTCTGGTAGAAATTTTACGATGTGCAAAGTGTGGACCAAATCGGTCACTCACTTCAAGAGTTATCGTGCGAACAAATTTTCCGAACATTTCCGAACTTTTGTGGGGGAGGTACCGGAAGGAGTGGACCGATATAATCCATGTTCGAACTTAAAATAAGTTTGGACAAAATATTACGAAAGCGAAATGTTGGGACGAATCGGTTGATCCGTTCGGGTGTTATCGTGCGCTCCAGCCAGACAGACGGACGGACATGGCTAAATCAACTCCAAATTGTCTGAAACGGATTTCGTCCAAACATACTTGGGGTCTAAAACCATTATATTTCCATGAGGCATATTTTGCCCGTATGAAAGTTTATATACTCTCGTTAGCATAAATGCTGAGGTTGTAAAAAGTACTATTGTACTGAATTTTCCATCCCTGAATGATGGTCACTAATGGAGATTTAGAAAGATGTACCAAAGGGTTTACTAAATTTAGTACAACTTGGATTTGGTTGAAATGATAGAACTAGAATCCTGAAATTTGGAATTTAGATTGCTGTTGGGGTGTAGTATTGAGGATATATCGGAAATTCATACTTGTGGGTACAAATGATACTAAATTTGGTATAATTTGGATTTGGGTGAACGGATAGAGCTGGAATCCAGAAATTTGGAATAAAGATTTCTATTGGGGTGCAGGATTGAGGTAGTTTTGGAAATTCGTACTTATTGATACGAAGAGTACTATATTTGGTACAATTTTGATTTTGTAGAACGGATGGTGTTGGAATCCTAACATTTGAAATTAAGATTACCGTATTAAGTGGTACTAAATTTGGTACAATTTAGTTTTGTGTGAACGGATAGAGTTAGGGTCCTGAAATTTACAATTAGGATTACTGTTGGGAGTGTTGGATTGAATTTCATACTTATGTGTACGAAAAGTATTAAATTTGGTACAATATGGATTACGATACGAAAAGTATTAAAGGGTACCAAATTTGGAATATGAAGAATGGTGTGTTGTGTATGGTTGTGAATGAACGAAAATTACTAAATGTCACAGAATTTGATTCAAATTGTTATTGTGTAAAGGGGTAGAGCTGAAATTTTGAAATTCGTTATTAGGATAGAAGATGACGTTTAGAGTGGAGAGAAGGAGGAGGAGGTTTTAGAAATATTTACTTATATACGGAAACTACTAAATACAACTATAATTGGTTTTGGGTGAACAGATAGAGCTGTAAATGAGTATCGCGGTTGAGATATAGTTTTGGATATAGAGATCTAATTATCCCCTCAGCCTTTAGGCTAAAGAGGGTATTTACACTTTGATACGGCCAAAAATGTGCCTCATCGATATAATGGTTTTAGACCCCAAGTATGTTTGTACGATATCCGTTTCAGACAATTTTGAGTCGATCTAGCAATGTCCGTCCGACTGTCTGTCTGTCCGTCTGTCTGGCTGGCTGGTGCTCACGATAACTCTCGAACGGATCAATCGATTCGGTTCAAATTTTGGGTATCGAAATATTTTGTCCAGATTTGATTTAAGTTCGAAGATGGGCCATATCGGTCCACTCCTTCAGGTACCTCCCCCACAAAAGTTCAAAAATGTTCGAAAAAATTGTCCGCACGATAACTCTTGAAGGGAGTAACCGAATTAGTCCATACTTTGCACATCGTGACATTTCTACCAGACATAGATGAGGTTACAATATGGACCCTATTGGTTCACTCTTTCGGGTACCTCCCACACAAAATTTTGCTTAAGTGCAGTTTAAGGCCTGCTCTCGAATCGCTTTGATTTTTGTTGCAGCCACTTGTATTCACTACCCTCATTACGACGATATAATTTTTTTCAGGAGCAAGTCCATACTTTCTCAGAAATCAGCACGAAAACTGCAAAGAACCCATATACAGGGTGTTTTTTTAAGCCCGATAGAACTTGAAATTGTAAAAAATAACACAAAAAATTAAATTGTAATCAAAATTTTTTTTTATTCGAAAGATCAATACTTGACATTAACACTTGAAAATGATTTCGGGCATATGGGCACCGCGGCTGTTCTTGACGAAGTGCATTCTGGACGTCCAATTTTTGGCCACTTTTTCGAGCACTGCTGGCCGTATGTCACGAATAACACGAACAATGCTGGCCTCCAAGGCATCAATTGTTGCTGGTTTATCAGCATAAACCAGTGACTTCACGTAGCCCCACAGGAAATAATCGAGAGGTGTCAAATCGCACGACCTTGGAGGCCAATTGACAGGTCCACTTCTTGAAATCAACTTATCGCCAAATTTTGATTTCAATAAGTCGATGGTTGCGTTCGCCGTATGGCACGTAGCGCCATCCTGTTGAAACCACATCTCCTCCGGATCATAGTCATCCATATTTTCAAACAAAAAATCATTGATCATGGTGCGGTAACGATCTCCATTGACCGTAACGCGAGCTCCGGCCTCATTTTTGAAGAAATAAGGTCCGATGATGCCACCAGCGTGAAAACCGCACCATACGGTGTACCATGTGTCGTAGTTGGAGCGGACTCTCGAACGGATCAACATATTTGGTTCAAATTTTGGGTCTTTCAATATTTTGTACAAACTTAGTTTAAGTTCGAAGATAGACCACAAAGGTTCAAAAATTTTTGCCAAGATTGTGGGCCTGATAACTCTAGGAGGGAGTAACCGAATTGATCCAAACTTTGCTATTGGTAATATTACTTTCAGGCATAGATCGGTTTCTAATATGGACTATATCGGTCCACTCATTTGGGTACCTCCCACACAAAATTTGGAAAAAGTATAGTTTAACAACTCCTCTCTGATCTTATCTTATTTGTGATGCAGCAGGTTGCACTTGCGGCCCCTGTTACGACGTTGTAATTTTTTTTTCGAGGGCAAGTCCTTACTTCCTGAGATAATGTACCAAAAAGGCCCAGAAAATCCTACCGGCACCACCTATACTGGCTAATGTGTAAAATAACCCTTTAAGAGAGAAATCGTTTTTGCTCAAACTTGAAAAGTAAAATTGTAATATATTTAAATTCAGAAAATTAAGTACAACATATTTAATTATATAGTCTGTAAGGAAAATATCCATAGACTAATAAAGAAAAAAAATATTTCCTACAGATTTGTATTAGGTCCAAATATCGGATCACTCCTATGGGTACACCCTACCCAAAGTTTGGAAAAAATGCACTCGTCTTGGATCATTCTGAATTTTGTTGCAACATGTCGTTTTTTGTGGCCCTTTCCATCCTGGAAAATTTTCCCAACAGCTAAAAAACCTACAGAAGTATTGTGTTAACTTTTTTTCTTCGGGTACGTGGCTGAGGGTATATCTCTGTCGGTTCAGCCGACTGATACTTTCTTACTTGTTTTTAATTCTTACCCCCAGTTTTTGTAACTTATTTTTGTTCGTTCGTCTATATTCGTAATAATTTAGGCATTCATAGCTCAGCCCCCAGATGACATACACATCTAATTTTTAGTATACCCGTTCCATATATCGTTAAGGATTCCTCATTTAAAAATCAGCGCTCTACATTTGCGCTAAAGCGAGTAAATCGATCTACGAAATTTGACAATTCGTGTGAGAAGAATAAAAATTTTTACAAAAACTGGGGGTTATACCTATTATCAGTTCTAAATTCGGTACCGTTTTGATGTTGCATAAAAGGATATAGCTGGAATTTCGAATTTTTGTATTAGGTTGGTGTTGGTGTTTAGATAAGGAGTTTTTTTAAAAGTATACACATTCTGAAATTAGTTATGGGGGTCGCTAAGGACTGAATTATTGAGTTGGTATTGGAAATACAAAAGTACAAAATAATACTAAATTTGGTTTTGGGTAAAGCTAGAATTATATAATTAGTGTGCGAAAAGTACGAAAGTGCAATACATTTGGTATTTAGTTAAAGAATAGAAGTGCAATTCCGATTTATTATTTATTTGTCAGGTTCACTGCTAGAGGTGGTAATAGAATAAGTGTACTAGAAGTATAAAATAATACTAAACATGAAGCACTGGTATTGAAAATTTTTATGAAACTCCGCCTTTAAAATGTATGAACTGTTTCCACATGTAATACCATTGATGTTAAAAACTGTACTGAATAGTTTACTATTGCTTTCATGTTAACGCGAAGGCGTTTTCTAAATACTGCACTGAAATCAAAAATTCAAACATAGTTTTTGAACAAAATTGTTTTTTTTTTTTTAGTCGGAACGTGTTAGAACGTATATTTGAAAACGTTGATCTATGCGACTATTGTTTTTATCCCCTGAGAACAAAAATGCCTAAATTAAATGTCTAAAAAATAACTGTTATATAGGGGTCATGTCAAAGCGTGCGCATCAAGTAAAATTTTTTGAATAAAAGTTGTCCACATTTTGATATCACAAATTCCGAAATTACATATTCTTCGGTTAGAAAATGCGGATACAATCTTCAAAATACCCGCGCCGTTCTAATAAAACGTATACTGAAATTGAAAATGTGGATGTGTAGGGGTGTGATAAGGTCCTTTTTGGAAACTCGAACTAAAGATATACCAACAGTACTTTAATGAAATTAAATATCAATTAAAATAGGTATTAATACATCAAAAATTTCAGTGTCCACCATTTTCATATTAAATATTGTTTATTTGTATATTATTCATTTTCCGCATATGAAGTAGCGGCCATTTTGCCAGTAAAATATTAAAATATAGGAGAGATATTTAAGGAATCTATCCGCAATTATTAACAGAGCTTCTTTAATATCTTACGCATATTTCGCAAAGACTATCGCAGTCATATGTTCGAATTTTAACTACATATGTTTTAGCAAATAAACTATTTTTGGTCGCATTTAAGGAAGGAAACTTTTTGGTAAACAAATAATATTTCAGACGGCAACGACAAATCTGTAGCTAAACCTGAGTATGTGTGTGACTGTGCTCACCATGTGTTTTCTTGTGTTCTGTTTTTATTTTATTTCAGTTATTTTCTTTCGTTTACTCTCACACATCTGTCACCAGAGACCACAGCACACTTTCAGAGCATCATTTACATGTTGCCTCCCTGCCAGCAATTGGAAGTGAGTTTTATCTAATTTTATAAATGAGAATCTTTTTGGTGTCTAATTTTCTGTAAAAATGCGACATTTGTCTAATATACAACAACAATTACATTGTTATCCCATTTGCATCGTATTCAGTCAAAATTTAGATAAAAATACGATAGGCAAATAACAACAATAACATATGTATCTAAAAATAAATGTAAGCTATCTCATTTATATCCCAATGAAGGACGGAAATTAGATAGACATATCTATTTTCCATCCTTTATTTGGATAGAAATTAGACAGCTTACATTTATTTTTAGAATTGTTGTAAGTTGAACAAATAAGACATTTGTGCACAGATGATTATATGAGACGGTGGTGCGATGGTAGGCATGCTCGCTTTGCAATCTGAATGTCCGGGGTTCGATTACCAGGTCAGGCGACATCACATTTTTCAAATGAAAAAATTAATATGAGCGACAAAAATTCTAAAAACATAACTTGCATAAAATAAAATATAATAAATTATAAATAAAAAACCAAAAAGCCAAAAATAAATCAAACAAAGGATTAACGACCAATGGGTCAACAATAATAACACATAAAATAAAAAAAAAATAAATCAAATCAAATCAAATAAATAAAAAAGAAAGAAAAAATATTTTTTTTCTTTTTATTTATTATTATTTTTATTAATGTTTTAGCTTATATTAATGCTTTATAGCTTATAATAATTTTGTCATTCAAAAAAAATGTCGACTGGCCTGGGAATCGAACCCGGGCATTCAGATTGCAAAGCAAGCATGCTTACCATTGCACCACCCATATTATCGTTTTAATAACTTTCTGCAGTGTCCAATGAGACACTCAAAAACGTATCTAATGAGTGGAACAGTTCCTCCCGAGAGCATGATCTTATTGGATAAGAATGCGACTATCGCATTCGTTTGTGCAATCTAATTGAAGTGACTCATTTGACAAGAAACAGATAGCAAATGTTTGCAGGGCTCGTCAATAATATCCGCATCATTGTCGCTTACTGCACCACAACATGTTCGGTGTTTGATGTTCCAGTTGCGTTTCGTTTTCTTTTTTTTTCACGTGTGTTGGTTTACAGTTACCTGTTATGAAAAGCATTCTGTCTCGTGTGGGAAAAAGCTTTTTCTTTGAGATAGGGATGGAAGCACAGACATATCGACACCTCCAAATAATAGTATGCTAAGTCTAAAAAGTGAGTTTTGCAGGAGAAGCTCTAAAAGTTTGGAAATTTCGTTGACCTTCAGTACTATGCTAAGTAAATATTTGTTTATAACTTCGGTTCGGATTGTCCGATCATTACCAAAATTTGACAGAATTTAAGTTAAAGGACGTTAAATATAAAAATGTAAAGAAGTTGAAAACATGCTAAGTCGACTTAGCATACTATTGTTTGGAGGCGTCGATATGTATTTACGTGTCTGTGGCGTATACGTTTGATTTGTCACTTATACGTTAAATAATTCAAAAGACTTTCTTTCAATTGAATAAAATAACTATGAATACAAATATTGCTAAAAAAATTGTAATATAAATTCTTTAATTATGAACACCATTATGCCCTTCGTGAAAATAGCAACAAAATTACTATTTTTTAATCCTTAGTACTATGGGAGAAATAAATTGATAATATTGGGTTTGCTTTTGTATTGTTCGCGAATATAGGGCAAAAACTCTTGATGCAAACCTTACTTGAGATCGATTCACGTTTTCGTATTGCCATCATATAAAGGCGTCTTTTATTTTACATATTTTGTACGGAAAGCATGTTAAGTAAATTTAGGATTACTAATCGCCGGGCAAATTGGACAGTTGGAAAAGTTATTGAATTTGTCCAAAAATATTTACGGTGATACACCCTCAGCCTCTGACCACAGGAACACAAGAATTATGGTGTATGTAAAATATATTGGTTTTGTATTACGAGTTTGCTTCATAATACGTGAAATATGTATGTAGGTACCGTAATCTGGGGCTATACCAAATAATTGACATATACCAAACATTTTATTAAGTAAACATCTGATTCATAGAGAACTCGAAATATTAATGACCTGTTTCACAAAGACTATTCGAATACAAATCAGTTCGAACTGTTACCTAACTTCTGTTTTTTGAAAAATATTTGATTAATTTTTGTTGTCCATAAGTCCCAATTTACATTAGGCGAGTTTACTTGCGGCATTTGTCAGTTTGTGGGTGAGAGAGGGTGTTGAGAGGCAAAGGGTTACCACCTCTCTCTCCATCAAACTGACAATTGCCGCAAGTAAACTCTCCTAATGTAAATTGGGACTAAAATAATAGGTCTACAACAACAGGAGTTTGGTAGTAATTCGAACGAATTTGAATTCGAAACGTCTTAGTGAAACAGGCCATAAATTACTAAGTTTGGAAACGGAAAAAAACTGTACTGTTGTAAGAGGGTCCCTCTCAAAAAACAACCTTCTGCAAAAAAATTCAAATATATCCGAGACGAGTCATCAAACCGCACTTTTCCCAAAAGGACGGGACCCATATGTCCATATTCAAACCCGATACATGTTTGGTTAACATAATAAGATGTGCAAAGTTTGCATCTATAAGAAGCTTTTTACTAGAGTTATCTTGCGGATTTGACATTTCAGTTGGAGCCGTCATGGTTGATTGGAGTTTTTAGGCCATTATCTCAGAATTATGGACATGCCCCCCAAAAAATTGTAACATCGTAGTTGATTTAGCCATGTCCGTCCGTCTGTCTGTCTGGCTGGAGCGTACGATAACTCTCGTATGGATCAACCGATTCGGTCCAAAATTTGGCTTTCGTAATATTTTGTGCAAACTTAGTTTAAGTTCGAAGATGGGTTATATCGGTCCACTCCTTCCGGTACCTCCCCCACAAAAGTTCGAATATGTTCGGATAATTTGTACTCACGATAACTCTTGAATGTATGAACCGATTTTCTCCATACTTTGCACATCGTGAAATTTCTGCCAGACGTAGATGAGGTTCCAATATGGACTAAATCGGTCCACTCCTTCAAGTACCTCCCACACAAAATTTCGGCAAAATTAAGTTTAGGACCTACTGTCGAATCGCTTTGATTTTTGTTTTATCAACTTGTATTCACTGTCCCCTATACGACGGAACAAGTTTCTTCCGCGCCAAGTCCATACTTCCTGAGAAAATAGCCTGAAAGATGCAAAAAACCCTTTGACACCGTGTGTAGTGGTGGAAGCCTTCGTAATATTTTGTCCAAATTTAGTTTAAGTTCGAAGATAAGCCATATCGGTCCACTCCTCCAGGTACCTCCCGTAGCTCCCCCACAAAAGTTCAAAAATGTTTGGAAAAATTGTGCGCACAATAACTATTGATGGGAGTGACCGATTTGGTCCATAATTTACACATCCTAATATATCTACCACATACAGATTAGGTTCGAATATGGATTATATTTGTCAACTCCTTCGGGTACCTCCTACACAAAATTTCGGATATGTTCCCTTTAAGACCTACTCGCGAGTCACTTTGATTTTTGTTGAAGCAACTTGCATTCGCTGCCTCAATTACGGCGCACTATGACGCGAGTTCATATTAACTGTGGACAAAAATAGAAGGAGTTGTTGTAGACTTACAATCTCCAGGACAAAAAACTGGGATGGCCGGTCCACGTTTTGATGTAGCCCTCATAGAAAGGAAGATTTTAGCCTCATTAATACATTGAAATTGCTGAAATTTGGTATTTAGTCTTCCTTGGGGGCATAAAACTTTCACCTTGAAATTTGTCTGCATAGGTCCACGCCTTCATATAGCCCCCATAAGACGGTAATTTTCAGTATTTTGAAGGTTTTAGCCTGATTGTCCCAACGAAATGGCTGAAAATTGGTATTAAGTCTTCGTTGGGGGCTTAAAATTTTCCACCAGAAATCTGTCAGTATAGGTATAGTATAGGACCTCGTCTTCCTATAGCCCCCATAGAACCGTACCTCCCCATTTTCGGTATTTTGAATGTCACAATATCCACCCGAAATGACTGAAATTTAGTGTTCAATCTTCATATTTTTGTGAGCTTATTGAATACATCAAACTCTTGTCTTTATATATGAGAATTTTCCTTTAAAAACGTTTTTTGACCGATTAATGGTCAAAAACGGTCCATTTTTTTGTAAAAAATCGAATTGTAATTTTCGCTATTCACCATTTTTTTTTAAAAAAAATTGATTGATGGTTGGCGCACATCCCACTTTTCCATTATTTTATTTGATTTGTACTGACGATGCACCTAAATGCGTTTCAACAAAAGTGACCTGTGTTAATGAAGACATTCAGAGCAAAGGCGCTAAAGGGGTGTTTACACTTTCTATAAATGTCATATGAGCTGTCACTTCTTTTATCCATTCGACATCCTTTATGTTTGTCAAAGTCCATACCACTTTTAGTTTTTGCGTTCACACTAGCATACAATTTCATATGACCACAAAATATAAATCACGCAAATAACACAATTTATATTGTTAAAAACTTTAATCGCACTCACTTTTCGTTTTCTTTACCTATTTCCTTAATTTTTTGGTAAAATTGTTTTCTTCTAACAATTAATTTCTCAACTACATACGAAAATACATGGCCGAATAGAGCGCTCCCTAAATGAAAAATGTACATATGAGTTGCCACATCATTTTGATAGATGAAAATTTTCATAGTGGTCACACTATGTGTACAACATTCCCAGGTAGCAAATTTGACATCTCATATGACATTCATAGATAGTGTAAACACCCCTTATGGGTACTTTACACGATATGTTTTTTACATATGAGTTGTCACTTTGCATATACATTTTGTATGGGAGAAGTGACAACTCATATGCAAAATACATATCGTGTAAAGTACCCATTAAGCTATCCCAATTTTAATATTTTAAATTTTACCAGTTAAAAGCTTATGCACATTGGTAGTGGTGTAGGGTATCGCATAGACGCCCCCGACCCGACTATCGCCTTGGCTCACTTGTTTGCATATATTTTGCATGTTTTTGATATGACCCCGAACGACTAAAGCCAAATATTGAAAATTTGACCCTCAAAACGCCTGGTTCCAAAATCCAATCGGATAAGAAATAAAAAAAACATGCTAAAATCCGATGTCTACTGATAACTAACTTCTTTATAATTTTTCTCTAAACAATCGATGGAGATAAACAACGAAAAATAGTTAGTTGTTTCATTTTCTACAATTTTGTATTTTGTTGTTGTTGGGGTATTGTTTACAAACTATTTGTATAACAAACAACGCAACCCGTCATGGTGAGGTGGCGAGTGGCCTTTATTGAGTATACATACACCGTGGTGCAATGGTATGCACACCCGCCTTGCACGCAGAAGGTCGTGGGTTCGATTCCCCGGCTACGCAACATCAAATTTTCAACGGTAGCATGTAAAACTTCTCTCCAAGCGGTGTCTTAGGACACGCCGTTCGGACTCGGCGATAAACAGTAGGTCGCATATCATTGAGCTAATATGAATCGGGGTGCACTTATTGATATGAGAGAAGTCTCCCTTGTCCCATATGGGAAGTTTGTGGAACAATTAAAATTATTGTGATTCATCTATACCAGGAGGAGGCATTGTGACTCACAAGAGAGCCCATGTGCTCTAAGTGAGCGTAAATTTGTTATCGCTCACAGCCTGTGTAGATGCTAACACGTTGTGAACAACAACAAATTTACGCCCATTGAGAGCACAAGAGAGACCGAAAAATGTTCTCTGCCTCACTCTGATCTATACTCACCACAGTATAATCTTTTTTAGCTTAGTCTGGTCTTGTAAAACAGGGGTCGTGAGTTCAATCCTCACAGGAGGCAACATGATTTTTTTAAAGTAAAACAATTTTTTTTTGTTCATTTATTTTTATTTTAATAGAATTCTTCAATTAATCAATTCTTTTCTCATTGATGCATCCAATGGTGGTATGGCCTCACGGGGTATTAAAAATGTGGACAGATTGAATAAATCCAAAAATACCTTATAGCGATCACTGTAATACGAAAGGGGAATTACGTAGCAATTATTTTATTAATTTTTAAGGATGTTTATTACTCACCTTAGGGTAGATCTTAAATATTGATAACCCGATGAACCGCCTGTACCCAATTGCTGCGAACCAATCATACGTTGTACCATAATAACATGATTATCTGTAATTAAAAATACAAATTTTTCTTTAGTTGTTAAATTAGTTAAAACACAGTAAGAAAGTATCAGTCAGTCAGCTGTGTTGACGGAGATATAACCTTAGCCTCTGACCAAAAAAACAAGTAAAAAAGTTTCAGTCGGCATTGCCGACAGAGATATACCCTCAGCCTGGGTGAATTGAAACATTCATCCACAGACAGATCAAATGTATTTAAGGTCTTTTCAGAATTTTGTGGCCATTTTTGGACATTTGAACTTGCCAACAAAAATGGCGATTTGGATTAAAGTTAAAATGTGTTGCGCAGGAGATACTTGAAGGAATGGACCGACATAGTCCATTATGGAAGTGGATCTTATTTTGGGACTCATATCTTTTCGATAGATATCACGCCCACTAGACATTTCAGTGTCTCATCGTATAAATTTTAGACCATACATTACAAAGGTATACATTTCCATGAATTTTTAAGGTTTTAATGGAAACTAAGGGGGACGTAGGGGATGAATGATACCAAGCAACGGACCTGACCGGCTTTAACATGGCAAAGCCAAGGATTTAACTTGGTCCCTTTTTCGTCTCAAGTGGACACTGACCTCCCCGTGGTTTCACCTGGGGAACTGCCTTTAAAACACGTTAAAGGTAGTGAGCTAACATGTGCCGCGCATTCACCCAGAAGAACGTTAAAAACTTGGGTTTGGGCGGTGGGTTAGTAACCCTTCCCTAGAAAAAACAGCCTATTATGAAAAAACGAAAGAAAAGAAAAACAAATCCCTCTAAAGTTGACGGAACCCGCAAACGTTTTAAGGACCATGATCTGCGAATCTGCACCTGGAATGTTCGCACTCTTAATAGAGAAGGTGCAGTGTACGCATTGGCAGATGTACTAGAAATGTACAAGGCCGACGTTACTGCCATACAGGAAATACGATGGATTGGGAAAGGCGTCACAAAACACTTAAAGGTGGCGCACTGTATTATAGCTACCATGTCACAAAGCATGAGTTTGGTTGCGGATTTGTAGTTGTTCGGAAGTTAAAACATCAGGTCACCGGCTTCACCTCAGTAAATGAAAGACTCCCTGCAATTCGATTAAAAGCAAACTTCTTCAACATAAGCTTTATTTGCGCTCATGCGCCCACTGAAGAACGAACAGACCAACTTATGACCGTTGCCCTGCCCATGACATTAAAATTATTCTAGGCGATTTTAATGCCAAAATTGGAAAGGAGAATATATTTGGCCCAATAGTCGGGAAATTCTGTCTCTACAGTGAAACATCTGACAATGGTATGAGGCTGATCGACTTTGCAGCTGCAAGGAACATGGTAGTTAAAACCAGATTTAAGCATCTCGGTATTCATAAGCGCACCTGGCTGTCGCCAGATCAAAGAACAAGAAATCAAATTGATCACGTTGTGATAGATGGAAGACATGCATCAAGCGTGTTGGATGTACGATCGTTCCGAGGTGCAAACATAGACTTGGACCACTACATTGTTGCAGCAAAGGCACGTACCAGATTAAACGTAGCAAAGAAAGTGCGAACTGACACAACACGGAAGTTGGTCATCGGTAAGCTGCAATCACAACAGATAGCCACAGCATATTCCTCAACTGACCCAACTGATTAATCAAAGCACTCCTCGCCCCGATAACATATCAGAACAATGGCAAAACATTGTCCACTCCATGCAAACAGCCGCAAAATCAGTATTTGGATACCATAGACCTGCACCAAACAATCCATGGTATGACCAGGAGTGTCGTGCTGCTACCGAAGTGCAAAATGCGGCATATAGGGCTACTTTACAATCAGTAGCAACACATATCGCACGATAGAGGTATCGGGAGAAAAGGAGAGAGGAGAAACGTCTTTTCCGTAGGAAAAAGAGAGAGATGGAAAAGCGGGAGTGTGCACAAATCGAGATGTACAGGAGACAGAATGAAGTCCCAAAATTCTAACAAAGAGTGAAACATCAAACTGATGGCTTTGGAACTGGCACATCCTCCAGCAGAGACCAGCAAGGTAATCTGGTAACAGATACAGACAGCGTGCTCAGGATATGGAAGGAACAATCTGCTGTTATCCAATAGTAGCGAAGTCGACGAAGATACCACAGATCCAATCCCAGAAGATGTTATTGAATGTATACCACCCGGCCAAGATGAGGTAAACACAGCAATAAACTGGCTAAAGTATAAAAAGGCAGCAGGAGCTGATGGCCTACCAGCCGGTAGCGATACGCTGATAAGGTGTATGCATCAGCTAGTTAGCTCCATCTGGCAGGAAGAACGCGTATTGGAACCTGAGCATCCTGTGGCCCGTCCATAAGAAAGGATATAAGACTTTATGCTCCATAAAGGGCATAAGTCTTCTCCCTATCGCCCACAAGATAGTGTCAGGGATATTGTGCGAACGACTAAAGCCCATGGTCAACGAAATAATTGGGCCATACCAATGCGGCTTTAGACCTGACAAGTCCATCATTGACCAGATATTTACCCTGTGGCAAATCCTGGAGAAGACCCAAGAGATGCAGATCGACACCTACCACCTTTTTGTCGATTATAAAGCAGCCTTCGACAGCCCGCTACGTTCAAAGGTATTCCAAGCCATGTCTGAATTAGGTATACCCGCAAAGCTCATTCGGCTTTGTAAAATGACTCTAACTGACACAAAATCTTCAGTTAAAATAGGAAAGAACCTCTCCGAAGAGTTTTGTACCAAATATGGTTTCAGGCAAGGAAACAGACTTTCGTGTGATCTTCAAACATCCTGCTAGAAAAGGTTATACGAGAGGCAAATGTCAAAAGAAGTGGCAAAGACATCACGGGACGATCAGTAAAGAAAGTAACCGATACGTTTATGAAGGTCGAAGGAGAATCTGCTAAAGTGGGTCTTGCGATAAACGGCGGGAAGACCAAGTTGATGGGTCGACGCACAATGTGTCCATTGAGATCGGACCAACTGTTGAAGTTGGTTCCTATAATTTTGAGGTAGTGAAAGACTTCGTCTACCTCGGCACCACCGTAAACATAACAGACGACATCAGTTGTGAAATAAAAAGAAGAATTGTATTAGCCAACAGATGCTACTTTGGCTTAAGTAAGCACTTCAAAAACAAAACCACAACTCGTCAAACAAAAATAACGCTTTACAAAACACTGATACTACCCGTGATGATGTATGGGTCCGAAGCCTGGGTACATGCGCAAGCAGATAAGGCAGTGCTTGGCGTGTTTGAGAGAAGAATTCTTCGAAAGATCTACGGGCCAATATGCGTTGACGGTGAATATCGACGTCGCATGAACCACTAGCTGTATCTGCTATACAACGACATCAATATAGTTAAACGTATCGAGATGCAGCGATTGCGTTGGCTAGGCCATATAATAAGAATGAGCGATGATGAACCCGCTAAAAAGACGTATAAATTCGAGCCACATGGCGGTGCACGCAGAATTGGCAGGCCAAAGAATAGATGACGCAAACAAGTGGATGAAGAGATGACAAGGCGCAGTATTCCAGAAGGCGAAGCACTATACAGAGAGAATTGGAGATAATTTCTTAGTTCGGTCTATGGAACAAATGTTTTGTAATGGGTCAGCTACGTAAGTAAGTAATACATTTCCAAAGGGTGTTCGAACATACCCTTAACTGCACTCAGACACAAATGTTGAACTTTTGTGGTGAGGTACCCTAAGAAGAGGACCGATATTGGCCATTTTAGGAGTTAAACTAAATGAGGAGATCGGGGGGAAATACCACAAGTTGTGGACCGGTATTGCCTATCTTCGAACTGAAACTAAGTTTGGATAAAATATGAAGAAAACCAAATTTTGGACAAAATCGGTTGATCTGTTCGAGAGTTATCGTGCTCTCCAGCCATTACATACGGTACCATTGGGGTTTGTCCATGAAAAAACTTTTGCAAGTTGCATCAACAAAATTCAAAGTGATTCGAGAGCAGGTCTTAAAGTAAAATAATCCAAAATTTTGTGTGGGAGATGCTCGAAGGAGTGGACAAATATTGTCCATATTCGAACCTGATCTATATCTGTTTAATATATCAGGATGTGTAAAGTATGGACTTAACCGGTCACCTCCTTCAAGAGTTATCCTGCGTACAATTTTTCCAAACATTTTCGAACTTTTGTGGGAGTGGTACCTGAAGGAGTGGACCGATATGGCTTATCTTCGAACTTAAAGTAAGTTCGGGCAAAATAGTACGAGGGCCAAATTTTGGACCGAATCCGCAGATCCGTTCGAGGGTTATATTGCGCTCCAACCACTACACGAGGTGTCATAGGAGTTTTTTTTTGCATCTTTCAGGCTATTTTCTCAGGAAGTATGGACTTGCCATTGATGAAACTTGTACCGTAGTATGGGGGCAGTGAATACGGGTTGTTACAACAAAAACCAAAGCGATTTGAGAGCCTGTCCTAAATTAAACTTTTCCGAAATGTCTGGTAGAAATACCACGATGTGAAAAAGCATGGACCAAACTGGTTACTCCCTGCAAGTGTTATCGTGCGCCCAAACATTTTCGAACTTTTGTGAAAGAAAGAAAATTTTGAAAAAGTTTGAGAGTTGTGTTGCACACTAGCCATTTTGCATGTGCCGACAGCGTTTTTTGACATTTTTGGGCCATTATCTCAGGAAGGTTGGACTTCGAAAAAAGTTTGGCTGTTGTAAAGGGGCCGCTAGGTCAACCTACTGAAAAATATGTCAAACCGTTCTGAAAGGAGCTCTTAAACTTCACTTTATCTGAATTTTGTGTGGGAAGTCCACGAAGTAGTGGACCGATATAGTCCTATGACCACTAGAATAACTAGTTATTCTGTGGCCACTAGAAGTGGAAAAGTAAGGTGAAAAAATTCTATTTTTAGAACAGTTGATGTAGAGAATTTGTTTTTAATTTCATCACACTTCTTAATTTTATTTTACTTTATTTTATTTCGCTGTCTACCCGAGCCAAAGACACTACACACTGTGCCACGCACACGATTATTAAGGGTTGCTTAAGAACTTAATTAACAAAAACTCGCGTGCCGATGGTGAGCGTTGAACACACAACCCTAGGATTTATAGTCGGACACACACACACACTGTACCACCGTCCTCATTACTCAGTGAGGAATAAAGTAAGTAGGTTTGCCTTGTAAAATTTTTAAGAAGTAACCCATTACTTTTCAGTTTACTTGTAATGCGAAAAGAAGCTTGTTTACATTACTTTGTAATGGGTTACGTAATGACTAACGGATCCGAATTTTTGCTGTGATATTCTAACCTCATACATGACTGGATGAAATAATACGAACCAATCAGAAACTTCCTGCGAAAGTTATCTTGCGGATTTGCCATTTAGTTGGTGCCGTCAGGGTTTCTTGAAGCTTTTAGACCATTATACATCAGGAAGTGTATACTAGCCCCCGAAATAATTGTACCGTCGTACAGTTATCCGCAAGGACAATTTGCTGAAAAAAATTCTAAGCGATCCGAGAGGAGCTCTTAAACTTTACTTTTTCCGAACTTTGTGCGGCTGGACCAAAGGAGTGGACCAAATAGCATTTTTTTCTCTCACAACAATAATGCATTCCGCTTAAAAACATTGAGAGATTTTCATTAGAGTTGGGCAATCTCGTTCAATTGAACGATCCGGATCACTGTCTTCGTTCAAAGACGAATGAGTAACATCATAAAAACCAACGTGTGAAATTAAGTATACCCAGTTTTTTCAAAGAAATTACCGGTGTCCATTAAACGAGTTAGTGATCTGGATCTTTCAATTGAACGAGATTGCCCAACTCTAATTTATTTGTTACATTTTTATTACATAAATTGAGTTACAGCTCTTCTTCTACACATTTTTTTTGGGTGGATGTTAAAATTAATTTTTGGCAAAATATTACGAAATGCAAAATTTGGTTCGAATCGGTTGGTACGTTCGAGAGGGACTGACGGGCATTGCTAAATCGACTCCAAATTGTCTGAAACACATTTCGTTCAAACTTCTGGTCTAAGACCCTACCCTCTTTAGCCTAAAGGCTGAAGGTATAAAAAATGTTAAAGCAGTAACTGCTACGAAATACCCTACAGAAAGCATATTAAGTGTTCAACTTACATCTCCACTTGGTAATCAAAGAATCAATGTCCATGAGCAAAGTCAAAACTTGATGAGGTTGACTGAAGCGAGGTTCATCCCTATAAAATGTAATCATAATAGCTCCCTGTAAGGCTTTGTGACTGAAACGACGATCGCCGCGAGAAACCAAGGCCTCGTGGACGGCTGGATCAAAAATGCTGCGATAGACTTCGCGACGTTTTTCAATATCCATTAGACGATAATTTCTGGCACTTTCGACAGGTTCACTCTAAAAACGAAAAAAAATAAATATAAATATTAAATAAAATTGTTCCTTCTTTCTTGTGTCAAAGTTTTGGATAGGGAAGGTAGAAGAATATGTGCCTTCCACCTTTACCCACAACCTTTGATATTCTGAAAGCATTTCATTGGGCAACCTTGTTCAATTTTATATTTGAAGCTGCCCTTTTCTTTATTCTTACCATAGCATTCTTCTCCTGTTCCGCCAAAAATTTATCAACACTAACTTGAAATTTGTGCCAAAAATTAAAACCATTTTCCTCCAGACCTGGTGTACGCTCCAACCATTTTTCTATTAATTCCAACATGGATGGTTCATTCTCTGATCTTATAATGGCATTAACCGATTCGCTGTTATTACCAAAAGCTTCAGAATACTTCTGATTATATTTCACACGATGTTCTGATTTAACGCCCAACTTATTTTCAATTAGACGAAATTGTAAACTTTGAAAACCCGATGCTGGCGATAAATAATTGCGGAAATCCATAAAGTCCAGGGGAGTCATGGTTTCTAAAATTGGTACCTGATCGACTAGTAACTGTAAGAAAAATTAAGTTTTGTTTTAATATTTAATAAAAATAAGTACAGGAAGGGAAATGTTGTTTTACCTTTAGTATCATCACAACCCGATTAAGTCGTTTCAAGATTTCCAAAGTTCGCGTCTCTTCAATTACTTCATTATTCAACATGTCTCTAATGGAATCCAATTCAAAAATAATTTGCTTAAACCACAATTCGTAGGCTAAAAATGAAATGAAACAGCAAATACTGGATTAGTATTGCAAGTTTTTAAAAAAATGTAAAATATTTAATCTTAATACGGGTGCCACCGTGGTGCAGTGGTATGCACACCCGCCTTGCACGCTAAAGGTCGTGGGTTCGATTCCCCGGCCAAGCAACATCAATCATTTTTCAACGGTGGCAAAATACCCCTCAGTAATGTTGGCGACATTTCCTGAGTATTTCAGCCTTGAAAAACTTCTCTACAAGTGGTGTCGTAGACACGCCGTTCGGACTCGGCGATAAACAGTAGGTCCCATATCATTGAGCTAATATGAATCGGGGTGCACTCATTGATATGAGAGAAGTCTCCCTTGTCCCTTATGGGATGTTTGTGGAACAATTATATTATATATTGTTGAATCTTAATAAAATCTAATAATGTTTTATGTAGTTTCCTAATTCATAGCTCATTAGTACTTTATGTTGCTTCGATATAGTTAATAAGTTGTATTTCCAAAAGGCAAATCTTCTTAAATTCCAAGACTTTCGAATTATTTAAAAAATAAATGACACTATGCAACACTGAAAATGCAAACAACTTCTACTATGCATTTTTTGAAAGTATATATTGAGACTACAAAATTCCTAGTAGGGTTTTGTCCTATCAGATCCAATTCGGATTTTATGGCCTCATCTAACCCGGTTTTTTTGCATTTATCGGGCCATTATCTCAGAAACGATTAGGAATTTGGCTTTGCTGTCTTTGGCAATATTGTGGCCCTAAACTAGTAGAAATTATCCTTTGAAAAGACCGCATAAGAAAAACACCATCTAGGGCCTCAAAATCGATAAAATATAGACAATTTTACATAATTGCTGAAATTCTGGTCAGTATCATCTAAACTATTGGGAGTTGAACCAAATAACCTTTTGCAAAAATCTTCCAAATAAAGTTCTCAGCTATTCTTCGGAACATTCTGAAACTCTAAAATGCTTACTTCATGTTGTTTCAGCGGTGTTTTGCATCATGCCTTTACAAAACGTATTTCAAACACAGTTCACACCAGCACGCACTGGTCGAAACCACTGATCTAGCGGCGCTAAAGTCAAAAAATCTAACTATAAAATTGGTAAATATTTTCCATTGTATCGATTACAGACATTTTGCAGACAAAGATTTTGTTTTTTCATTTTTGTTGTTGTAAATATTCACGCAGTTATTCACTATCAAATACAAGAGTTTTTGTTGCATTAGATTTTAAAAAACTGTTGCAAAAAAAATAATTTCATATTTCTTTAAATTTTAAATAAATTCGTAATGAAACTGGGCAAGATTTATTTTTTATTAATAGCAGAGGGTGTGATTTAAATTATAAAAATTAGTTTGAGGTCTGGAGGTACTTAGTTATATAGCAATAATATTGAATTTTTTAGTGTTTTCATGGGTTGTACGCGCTTGTTCCATAGAGTGCATCTTGTAAACTTGACTGAACTTAGGTTCGATTATTATTTTTTTTTGGGGAATGAAATTGGACTATCTGGATACGGAATAACCACATTAGGGCTGCAAATATTTGCAAATCTTTTGATGACTGCAATTTTAAAATAATGGAGTTTGCATGAAATTCATACACATTTAGCTGTGCATTTGTATGGGACCTAAATCAAAATATGGACCTATCTTGGAGACACTATAATACCATATTATAGCTAAATATTTTATTAAATATGGGATAACAGGTAAAAATTCAACGAATCGGGGCTACCACAAAAGGGGCTACATCGAAACATAAATCCGTGTTGAAAATGTTTTGTAAGAAGATTGTATACGCACTGAGAACACGGAATGCAAAAGTACAGCCAAGTTGGTTTAAAAATGTGGTCACGCTATTCAAAATACCTTAAATTGGGAGGTACGGTTACATGGGGGCTATATCAAAAGTGCACCTATGTCCATAATTTTTGGTGAGAATATTTTGTGACCACTAGGAACCCTATGTACCAAATTACAGTTAATTTGCTACGAAATTGTGGCTTAAATCCTCAAAATACCGAAAATTTTAAGGTACCGTTATATGGGGGCTATACCAAAACATCAGCCTATATTATTCATATTTGGCCCATTATTACCCACAGGTACACGCTGAGTTTGTGCCAAATATCAGTGACGTATCTTTGCAAGTTATTAATTTCGCGCCTCTAGATCAGTGCTTTCGACCACCGTGCAGCAGTTTATTCTCGCATTTCGGATTTCACCACATTATTGACATATTTATTAAATAGTCGTTGAAAAAGTATAAAAGTGTCAGTCGGCTTTGCCGACAAATATACTCGTATACCCTCAGCCAATGTGAAGCGAAACTTTCACCTCCGGATAGATCGAATGTATTTAAGGTATCTTCAGAATTTTGTGGCCCTTTTTGGACATTTGAACTTGCCAACAAAAATGTGAATTAAGAATTTACTGCACTAAGACACAAATGTTGAACTTTTGTAGGGCAGGTACCCTTAAGCTGGGTACACATTGTCAGTTTTGAATGTCGATATTTCGCAATTATCGATAACTGTCAAACCGTCCAGAAACCACAAAACATTTTGTGGTTGCATGATGAATGACAAAAATGAACGGCCACACTAGCAAGCAACAACAAAGCTGTCATTCAAAACTGACAATGTGTACCCAGCTTTAGGGAAGACCGATATGGGACATTTTAGAAGTTAAACTAAATGTTGATAAAATATTAAGATATCCAAAGTTTGGACCGAAGTGGTTGCCCCCACTCAAGTGATATCGTCCTAGCATTTTAGTGACATTTTTTAAATATTGGGGAGAAGTACCGAAAGTTATGGACCGGTATTGCCCATGAAACTAAGTTTGGATATAATATGACGAAGACCAAATGTTGGACCAAATCGGTTGAACAGTTCGAGAGTTATCGTGCTCTCCGACCGCCACATATTGTGACATAGGGGTATTTTACACCTTTCAGGTTGTTTTCCTAAGAAATATGGACTTGCCGCTGAAAAAGCTTTTACCGTCGTAATGGAGTTAGCGAATGCAAATCGCTTCAACAAAAATCAAAGTGATTCGAGAGCAGATCTTAAAGTGAACTTATCCGAAATTTTGTGTGAGAGGTACCAGAAGGAGTAGACAAATATATTCCATATTCGAACTTGATCTATATCTGGTAGATATATTAGGATGTGCAAAGTATAGATTATATCGGTCGCTCCCTTCAAGAGTTATGGTGCGCAAAATTTTACCGAACATTTTTGAAGTTTTGTGGGGGAGGTACCTGAAGGAGTGGAGCGATATAGCCCATCTTCGAATTTAACCTATGTTTTCATAAAATATTACGAGGTCCAAACTATGGACAGCATCGACAGATCCGTTCGAGAGTTATCTTGCGCTCCAACCACTGCACAAGGTGTCATAGAGGCTTTTTGCAACTTTCCGGCCATTTTCTAAGGAAGTATGGACTTACCCCTGATAAAACTTCTACCGTCGTATGGGGGGAAGTGAATACAAGTTGTTGCAACAAAAATCAAAGCGATTCGAGAGCATGTCCTAAACTGAACTTATCCGAAATTTTGTGTGGGAGGTATTCGAAGGAGTGGGTCGATTGAGTCCATATTGGAACCTCATCTAATTCTAGTAGAAATTTCACGATGTGCAAAGTATGGACCAAATCGGTTACGCCCTTTAAGAGTTATCATGCCCAGAAATTTTCCGAACATTTTGGAACTCTTGTGGGGGAGGTACCGGAAGGAGTGGACCGATATAGCCCATCTTCGAACTTAATCTAAGTTTGGGCAAAATATTACGAAAGCCAAATGTTGGACCAAATCGGTTCATCCGTTCGAGAGTTATCGTGCGCACCAGCCAGACAGACGGACGGACATTGCTAAATCAACTCCAAATTGTCTGAAACACATTTCGTCCAAACATACTTGGGGTCTAAAACCATTATTTCATTTTGCCCGTATGAAAGTGTATATACCCTTTCTAGCCTAAAGGCTGAGGGTATAAAAATATGGATGATAAAGGCAACGTGTTAGAGGCATTTACAACAATGAAATTTTCTGAAGAGTTGTGTGTTACATTCCAGCGAATATTCTTCCAAAAGTAAACATTAAGAAAAAATTAACAAAATCTATACAAATTATGGCATTTTTCGATATTTTATAACATTTGAGGCAATAACTGCAGTTTTTCGAGTTCATTATTTCAACAAATATTTTATTCTTGCCCTTATCAACAAACTTGCTTCAGACCTCTGCAGAGGTCAGATGAAGATTCACAGAGGCTTCAGAGAGAGAGAGAGAGATCCAAGCTGGATCTGACACAACAAAACCCAACTAGGGTTTTTGTCGTTTGAGTCTGTACTTTCAAACAATCCCAAGCTCAAATTGTTTGCACAAGATTATCTTAAAAATGTTGCACAGTTCACAGAAAAAAATTTATAACCATATAATAAAAAAAAACTTCAAAATTCTGATTAATTTTTAACTGATTTTTTGCCGATAAAAATAATATTGACAATAATATTTTTCATATTATTAATTAATTAAATATTTTTCATATTAATAAACTGGTTTATCGATTTTTTTAATTTTATTTGATAAAAAATTGTCTCATATACAATCAGGTTTGTTAAATATCGATAAAAAATTTTCATTTTTTTTGTTTAATACAAACCCAAAAGCAACAAAAACATACACAGAACAAGTAAAAAAGTATCAGTCGGCTTTGCCGACAGAGATATACCCTCAGCATGGGCAAATTGAAACACTTTTTTCACAAAAAACTTATGTAGTTAGGGGGTTTCAAAATTTTGGTCGTATGAACCGACAAAAATGTTGATTAGGATTAAAGTTCAAAATTTTTGCGGAAAAGGTAATTAAAGGAATGGACCGACATAGACCATGGGGGTGCCATAGGGTGTTTTTACATCCTTCGGACTGTTTTCTCAAGAAGTATGGACTTGCCCCTAAAATAACTTTTACCATCGTAATTGAGGCAGCGAATGTAAGTTGCTTCAACAAAAATCAAAGTGATTCAATAGCAGGTCTTCAAGTGAACTTATCCAAAATTTTGTGTGGGAGGTACGGGATGGAGTGGACAAATATAGTCCACATTCGAACCTGATCTATATCTGGTAGATATTATGAGAATTTGTAAAGTATGGACCAAATCGGTCACTCCCATCAAGAGTTATCGTGCGCACAATTTTTCCGAATATTTTTGAACTTTTGTGATGTAGGTACCTGAAGGAGGAAACAATATTACGAAGGCCAAATTTTGGCCGGAATCGGCATTTCTGTTCGAGAATTATCTTGCGCTTCCACCCATAAACATGGTGTCATAGGGTTTGTTTTTCAACTTTCAGGCTATTTTTCAGGAAGTATGGACTTGCCCCTGAGGAAACTTGTACCTTCGTATAGGGGACAGCGAATACAAGATGTTACAACAAAAACCAAGGCGATTCGTGAACTTTTCCGAAATTTTGTGTGGGAGGTACTCGAAGGAGTTTACCGATTGAGTCCATATTGGAACCTCATCTAAGTCTGGTAGAAATTTCATAATGTGCAAAGTAATGACCAAATTGGTAACTTCCTTCAAGAGTTATCGCACGCACAAATTTTCCGAACATTTTCGAACTTTTGTCGGGGAGGTATCGGAAGGAGTGGACCGATATAATCCATCTTTGAACTTGAACTAAGTTTGGACAAAATATTACGAAAGCCAAATTTTGGACCGAATCGGCAGATCCGTTCGAGGGTTATCTTGCGCTCCAACCATTACACACGGTGTCATAGGGCTTTTTGTAACTTTCAGGCTATTTCCTCAGGAAGTATGGACTTGCCCCTAATGAAACTTACAGCGTCGTATAGAGGACAGCAAATACAACTTGCGTAAACAAAAATCAAAGCGATTCTAGACCAGGTCCTAAACTGAACTTTTCCGAAATTTTGTGTGGGAGGTACCCGAAGGTGTGGACCGATTGAGTCCATATTGAAACCTCATCTAAGTTTGGTAAAAATTACACGATGTGCAAAGTATGGACCAAATCGGTTATTCCCTACAAGAGTTATCGTGCGCACAAGTTTTGCGACAATTTTTGAACATTTGTGGGGGAGGTACCTGAAGGAGTGGACCTATATGGCCCATCTTCGAACTTAAATCGAATCTGAACAAAATAATTCGATACCCAAAATTTGAACCGAATCGATTGATCCGTTCGAGAGTTATCGTGCGCACCAGCCAACCAGACAGACAGACGGACGGACATTGCTAGATCTACTCAAAATTGTCTGAAACGGATATCGTACAAACATACTTGGGGTCTAAAACCATTATTTCGATGAGGCACATTTTTGGTCGTATCAAAGTGTAAATACCCTCTTTAGCCTAAAGGCTGAGGGTATAAAAATAGACACCCCGAAAATTTTGATTAAAAGCTTCATCACCATATTTTTGTTGAATGTTGATAAAATATTTCAAATATATTGTGAAAATATTTATCAAACATAAAAATGTTATTAAAAAGTTCAAACAAATAATTATTTCATTGAAATTTGTTTAAGTTTTTTAACCAATATTTGTTCTTATAATGGTTTTCAATATTTGTCACATGTTCTCGCTCTCAAGAGCGAGAGAAAATAACTTTTTATGACATAGAGAGATTTTGCGCTACAACAGTGTGCTGTGTTTGTGTTTTATTTATCTACTCCCTGCCAGCATCTGGATGTGAGTTTCTCACTCCCTCGCCTAGGAAGTCACTCCGGAGGCACGCCAAGGAAGATCATTGGTGAATTACACAAACAATTTCAATAGCCTTATCGTGATGACCTTTTATCGCGTATGTCGACACTTCGGAGTGACTTCCAAGGCGATTGTTTAAATTTATTTAATGAACAAATATAGAACATTTTCTATCTGATGATTATACGAGACGGTGGTGCAGTGGTAAGCATACCCGTTTTACACTTTGAAGGTCCGGGTTCGCTTCCCAAGTAAGGAGCGTAATTAATTAAAAGAGCAAAAAATAAATAAATAAAAAATTAAAATAAAAATAAATAGAAAAAATAAACAATTATTTTTTTTTTAATTCTAAGAACTATCGCGGAAATGATCTTCTAGAAGTGTCGCTGGAGTGACTTCCAAGACGACACGCCGGCGTGGTTCATTTCCTCACAACGGCGATTATCGCCGCGACTGTTTTCATCGCCCTGGGCGACACGCCCATTGTATCTAAAACTTACAAATTGTATCTAAAACTTACAAAATACCAATTTTTTGTCCTGAAGATTGTAAGTCAATAATAGGTACGTGTACCAAAATTTAAGCAACTACGTCAACTGCTTCTATTTTTGGATACAGTTAATATGAACTCGCGACAGTGTGCAACGTTTCGATGGTCACAACATCATTCGGAAGGATCGTACATGCTTTGAAATAAACACAGCAATGACACACACAAACACAGCACATTGTTGTAGCGGAAAATCTCTCTATGCCATAAACATTTATTTTCTCTCGCTCTTGAGAGCGAGAACATGTGACAAACGTTGAAAACCATTATAGCAACAAATATTGCTTAAAATTTCAATGAATTATTTGTTTGAAATCGTTTATCGGTCGATTTTTAGTAACATTTTCATGTTTGATAAATATTTTTCCTATATGTTTGTAATATTTTATCGACATTCGATAAAAATAGGGTGATGAAACTTTGTTACACAAACATTGACCTCAACTCGGATTATTTTGATTTGCATATCTTTCAAAAAGGTTAAACATGATGTACAGCGCTTCCGAACAGGCTTCCAATGCCTGCACCGAGCTCTCTTTTGGATAGAGAAGAACTTCCGGCCAAGGGTCTGTTTCGCTTGACAGATCCGCATCTATTACATGTCGTATATATTTTTCACCAAAGCCTGCTCCGAGCTCTTTTGGTCCGTGTCGGGATAGAGAAGATCTTCGGGCAACGGATCTGTTCCGCTTGCCAAATTCACATACATCACATGTCATCATAGGCGAGAAGTAATAGATTTCTCAGGCTGCTCTGACCTTAGCCGCATCCAGGACTACTGCGGTAGGAGAAATGTTTCTGCTTGGTGTGTCAGAACCCTCTCTCTTTAACAGCGTGTCGCCAACTCCGTTGTCGCAATACAAGACACTCCCGATTTTATGAGTCGGAGACGCCGCGATCCGACAACTGTAGCTTGCAACGTTTCAATGGTCAGAACATCATTTGGAAGGATCGCACAATAAGTGGAGGAGGAGTAATTGTCTTCCTTATACACCAGTCAAACTTATCTCGCTCGACATTGACTCTAGTCTGATATCAGTTCGCATTTAGAGGTCAATAATCGTCTGGTGCTCGGCAACTTCAATGCACATCGTAAGCTTTGGCATTTCGTCCTAATCAATGACTAGAAAAATCGAGAAAATTGATTGGTTCACATTTTGCACCGTGAACAAAGACGATAAGAGATTGCTCTCCAGCATCACCATTGAGGCAATCTGTCTGACAAATGTTGTGTTCTGGCAACATGTCATATCGTCACCTTTATATCATCTCCGTTAAGAGACCGCCGGACTTGATATCCTCTAATCGCCGTACTTTTCTAAACCATGGAAAAGCTAATTGGCAAGTGTTAAGAGAATTTTAACCAATTACCGCTTCAGAGAGCTGTCCAATCCCTCAAGTACTCAGGTAACTGAGAGAATTTTCCGGAATATCATTGCATCCCTGCTGATAGAATACCCCAAATTAGACTAAAATTCCCAGCAGAGCTGACGGCAATAGCAAATCATCGTGATGAACTTCGTCGTACGAACCCTTACGACCTAAGAGTTTGGGAACTTTCTCTTGAAGCCGAAAAGAGATAAGACCACCTGAAGCACTGCAACATTGGTACAGGATTAAGTAAATTGTGGACAACGATGAAATCACTATCGAATCCAGGAAAGAAGGATGATAGGCCGGCTGTTACTTTCAACGGCGTAGCAGTGCCACCGTGGTGCAATGGTAAGCACGTCCGCAATGCGCTCCGTATGCCCGAATTCGATACCCAGGCCGCACAAAAAAACGTCATACTTTCCAACGGTGGCAAAATATCCACTCAGCGTAATGAAGGTGACATTTCCGGAGTATTCCAGCCATGTAAAACTTCTCTATTAGTTGTGTCGTAAGACACGCCGTTCGGACTCGGCGATAAAAAGTAGGTGCCAATCATTGGGCTAATAAAAATCGGCCTGCAATCATTGATATGAGAGAAGTCTCCCTTCGGGAGGATGTGTATGGGAACATATGTATGTATGCATGTAGCAGTGGCAGATTCAAAGAGCTGCGTGTATTATTTTAACCAGCAATTTATAGAGCACCCCGAGAGTAAAAGCATGAAGAGGGTTATGAGGAATATGTCGACCACTGACTACTTCAAGATATTGGGTGTTACGTTCGATAGCATGTTTTAGTCATCCCAGCAAGCCACACCTATTTGCGACTCTGCTTTTGAACAAGATCCTCAATTCGCTGTCCGGCACCACTTGTAGACCACCTACAAAGTAATAGGCCGGTCCGTGGTAACATATGCGACACCAGTGTGGTATGCAAATATTATCAATACGCAGCGGAAGAATATTCAAGCATGTCAGAATGCTGTCCTGAGGACGGTGCAAATAAGCAATAAAGTTCGTATAAATAGAAGTTATCAAATTCCACCTTTGTCTAGGCAATCACATCAGATATGCCTGATGAGCTGAATAACCACCAGCGAAACGATCGTAGTATATTGAGTAGATGTGAGGGACTCCGATAGATATAATTTTTCAATACACATTTCAAAACTAATGACCATCGTCCTAATAACACAAAATATATAAAAATCCATATTGTGGTATTTAACCTACCTTGATGTGTAATGATGAATAAATGTTCATCGTGTACCGGGCGATTATCTTTCTCCGACAGCATACATTGGGCGTTTAAGATTCGATCCAGCATCAAATATTCGCCATAGATTTTTCCCACTTCAGTGTTTAATGGCACAGCCTTGTCGTCGTGTTCTGATCTGAAGAAAAAAAAAAAAATAAAAATATAAAAACAAGTAAAAAATGTAACAGTCGGCTTTGTCGACAGAGATATACCCTCAGCCTATGTGAATTTAAACATTCATTTACGGACAGATCGAATGTACTTAGGGACTTTTTGGTCATTTGAAATTGCCGACAAAAATGTGGATTTAGATTAAAGTCCAAAAGTATTGCGGAGGAGGTACTTAAAGGAATGGGCTGACAAAGTCCATTATGGAAGTGTATCTTAGTTTGGGAGTCCTATCTTCTCGATTGATATCGCGCCCGCTAGTCATTTTAGTGGGTCATCGTATATCTTTTGGACCAGTATGCCAAGAATCATGGACTTGTCCACGGAAAACATAATATCGCTTTAAACAGGACCATTTCCAAAGGATCTTCGAACAGACCCCAAACTGCACTTAGGCACAAATGTTGAACTTTTGTGGGGGAGGTACCCTAAGTAGACGACCGATATGGGCCATTTTAGAAGTTAAACTAAATTTGGACAAAAAAATTATCTGAAACGGATTTCGTCCAAACATACTTTGGGTATAAAACCATTATTTCGATGAGGCACATTTTGCCCGTATGAAAGTGTATATGGTAATATTCAAAAATGTTTTACAATCGTTGAAGTTGAGGTTCACCATTTAATAAGTCGCGAACTGTCAATATATTTTATACAATATGAATACATTTATATTAATTGAAGTGTTTTAGCCGGGGTCGCATAAAATGAACCATAAAAAATAATTTATGTGGAAGCTGTGTTGGTGGTAATATTAAAAAATGGGTAGAAATGTGTTGAAGTTTACAAGTTTTTTTGTGTTCTTTCTTGATTTCTGGTCAAACCACAGAAAATTCAGACCTGAGCTCAAAGAAAGAATTGAAGAATACCCCATGGGCAACATGGTTCTAATGAATGACTTTTCGATATATACACTGCATCCCCCTAAAATCGATGCTGACATTTTGAAGTTTTGAAATCTGGGTTTTTTGAATTTTTCTTATAATTGGAGGGCGCAACCAGATAATTACCCAAACTATTTATTAGATTGTAGAACTCGTGATTCCACGTCGTTTGATGTATATATCATGAGTGTGCTTCATGCAGCTCCCTAGTAATAGGAGTCCAAAGTCGAAATTTTGGTGCGTAAATTTTCTTAAATAACCTATTTTTTGGCTTCAAAATTTACAACTGTGACTCAGGTACCCTTGAACCCCGCGTGATTTTAGTTTTTTTACGCGCCGGATCTAATGAACCCTTCCGCTTTCAAATCCATCCACTAAAACGGCGGATATAGATACCTCGAAAGTAGGAAATTCTGCAAAATTATATTTTGATGATTTCGCGCATTGAACCGCGATTTCCTTTGGTTATTTTTACATAAATGGAATCCTTTATACGCGATTATATTATTTTCCAAAACCGTGTGGCATAAATTACCGAGATTCTGGAGTAATATTCGTATTTCGTATAAAATAGAATTTGGTAGCACATCCGCGGTTCTTGACGAATTTGCTTAAAATTTGTTATAATGGCGTATTTTTTATAGGCGGTCACTGAAATCGGATGCGCCTTATAATCTTATGTACATCGCGCAATTTTTACCCACATAAAGGTTTTTTGAGCAGTAAGATGCAGCTGACGGCACACTTTGGTCGCTGGATGAAAAGTGGAAAAATCACTACATATTGATAGAGATGCACTCGCTGTATCTGAAAAGCGCATGCGCCTTAACTAATTTTAACGAATTCGTGAATTACACGTTTTTAACTTTTATGTTTTTTTCTTTGGTTGTAATTTCAATATTACTTTCTATTTTATAATCCTATTGTTTATCAAAGTAAGCAAATACACTTTCGGGTTTGTCATCGCATTTTTCCTGAAGAAGTTTCAGCGAAGTCCGTCAGTCCTTGCACCGAAATTTAGCGAAGTAGTAGAATAACTCCCAAAAATGTTTTTTCTATTTTTCGTATTAAACAAAAAAATATATTTTTGAAATAATATTCCAACAATAAGTTTTCGTCTTCTGTTGTTGCTGTAATATGGCAGTTATAAATCCTATCGTTAAAATGTTGGTCTTATATTTTTCTACGCGTTGTCTAGAATCTGTACGTATTTTTATTTTTTTTTTTCGAGTTTTATTTGGACTCTAAATTAGAATAAATTAAATTTACTCCAAGATTTTTTCAGTATTTCTTGATTTTCCGCGAAAATAGAAATACATTTAGTAAATATTTAGGCATCTACGGATAGATATTATATGCTGTTAACGTTTTATGTATACATTGTCTTATTGCAGCAAATATGGAATTTTTAAATATTTGTTCTTTATAAGGGAATAAAACCCCCCATAACTTTGGAGCGCAGCATCCAATTTTGTGAACGCGAACAGATATGAAACCACGACTTTTTTCTTAATCTATGTTCCAAAAATTGCGGATGTGCACGCAAAAAAAATTTTAACATTTCTTCCAATGGAATTGCAAAAGAAATTTGAAATTTACCATATGGTAAAAACCAAAAATGTTTTAGAATCAATGAATCCGAGTTTCACCATTTCATAATTCGCGAACTGTTAACAAATTCTATATAGTATGACTGAAATTCTTTAAAATAAAGTGTATTAGTAGGGATCCCATAATGTCCACCATTAAAATTAATTTACGTGGAAGACAACAATTTTGTTTATGTTTTTATAACCATATGCCCAAACAAAGACTCAAAGAATATTCCATGGGCAACATGATAATAGTGTATGATTTTTAGATATATCCACTGCATCCAGCTAAAATTGATGCTGCCATTTTGAAGCAGGAATTTCGGGGTTTTTTGAATTTTTTTAACATTCCGGACGCGCAACAATGTAATATTCAAAACTCATAACAGGGTTGTAGAACTCGCGATTTTACATCATTTAATGTATATCTCATGAGTGTGCTCCTTACAGCATCCTAGTAATTGGAGTCTAAAGGCCAAAATTTAATGCGTGGATTTAAAAACAAATCTTTTTTTTGCGTTAAAAATTTACAATTGTCATTCAATTTCCTTTCAACCCCGCGTGACGGATCTAAAGAGCCCCTCCGCGTTCCAATCCATCCACTAAAACGGTGGATATAAGTACCTTGAAAATAGGAAAATCTGCAAAATATAATTTGAGAAATCCACGTACTAATCGGGAAATTCAGTATCCACAGTGAAACATTTGACAATGGTATGAGGCTGATAGACTTTGCAGCTGCAAGAAACATGGTAGTTAGCAGTGCCAAATGTAAGCATCTCGATATTCATAAGGGCACCTGGCTGTCGCCAGATCAAAGAACAAGAAATCAAATTGATCACGTTGTGATAGATGGAAGACATGCATCAAGCGTGTTGGATGTACGATCGTTCCGTGGTGCAAACATAGACTCGGACCACTACCTTGTTGCAGCAAAGGTACGTACCAGATTAAACGTAGCAAACAAAGTGCGAACAGACACAACACGGAAGTTGGACATCGGTAAGCTGCAATCACAACAGATAGCCACAGCATATTCCACTCAACTGGCCCAACTGATTAATCAAAGCACTCCTCGTCCCGATAACATATCAGGACAATGGCAAAACATTGCCCACTCCATGCAAACAGCCGCAAAATCAGTACTTGGGTACCAGAGACCTCCAGCCAGGAATCCATGGTATGACCAGGAGAGTCGTGCTGCTACCGAATAGAAAAATGCGGCATATAGAGCTACTTTACAATCAGTAGCAACGCGCAGCGCACGAGAGAGATATCGGGAGAGAGGAGAAACGTCTTTTCCGCAGGAAAAAGAGAGAGATGGAAAAGTGGGAGTTTGAACAAATCGAGTTGTACAGGAGACAGAATGAAGTCCGAAAATTATACCAAAGAGTGAAACTTCAAACTGATGGCTTACGAACTGACACATCCCCCTGTAGAGACCGACCGGACCAACTGTTGAAGTTGGTTCCTATAATTTTGAGGTATTAAAAAACTTCGTATATCTCGGCACAGCAACAAACGACATCAGTTGTGAAATAAAAAGAAGAATTGTATTGGCCAACAGATGCAAAGTAAGCAATTCAAATACATAGCCACAACTCGTCAAACAAAAATAACGCTTTACAAAACGTTGATACCACCCGTGCTGATGTATGGTTCTGAAGCCTGGGTACTTGCGCAAGCAGATAAGGCATTGCTTGGCGGGTTTGAGAGAAAAATTCTTCGAAAGATCTACAGACCGATCTGCATTAACGGTGAATATCGACGTCGTATGAACCACGAGCTGTATCTGCTATACAACGACATCAATATAGTTAAACGTAACGAGATGCAGCGATTGCGTTGGCTAGGCCATATAATAAGAATGAGCGATGATGAACCCACTAAAAAGGAGTATAAATTCTGTGCACGCAGAATTGGCAGGCCAAAGAATAGATGGCGCAAATAAGTGGATGAAGGATGACAAGGCGCGGTATTCCAAAAAGCGAAGCACGAAACAGAGAGAATTGGAGATATTTTCTTAGTTTGGTCTATGGAACAAATGTTCTGTAATGGGCCAGCTATGTAAGTAATCCGCGATTTTCTTTGAAATTTTTTAAATAACTGGAATCCTTTATACGCGATTATAATATTTGCGCAAAAAACATGTCGTAAATAACAGAGATACGCATGTAACAGGGGTCTTTTACCAAAAATAGCAAGTGGAGGCACATCCGCGGTTCTTGATGAATCTATTCGAAATAGGTGTGGGTTGACGTATTTTTGATTGGTGCTACTGACCGAAGGTATTCTTAGTGGTTCTGTTTAGAACGATATTATGTTTTTCGTGGGCAAGTCCATGTTTCCCGATATGAACCGCTCAGCGCCAAAACGACCCAACCCACATTCCCAAAAATATCAAACTGACTATAAAGCTCCAACCGAAACCTTTTGAAATAACTTCTAAAAAGCTCCATATTGCACTGTATAACTCTAGGTTATAATAACTGTTAAAATAGTGCAATATGGAGTTTTTTAGTATTTATTTCTAAAGGTAACGGTTAAATCTTTATAGTCAGTTTGAAATTTTAGGCAGGCCTTTTTTGTTGCTTAGCGCCGTATTACATGGTGACCAACTGAAATGACTGGTGTGCGCGATATTTAACGAGAGGAATGACTCCCAAAATAAGACCCACTTCTACCTATCTCGCAAAACTTTTGAGTTTGAATCCAAATACATATTTTTGTCGACAAGTCCATATGCCAAAAAAAAAAAAAACAGAAAAATCCCCTAAATACATAAGTCCCAATTTACATTAGACGAGTTTACTTGCGGCAATTGTCATTTTGTAGCAGAGAGAGGTGAGGCATATGGTAACCCTTTGCCTCTCAGCATCCTCTCTCACCTACAAACTGACAATTGCCGCAAGTAAACTCGCCTAATGTAAATTGGGACTAAGCTTCTTTTGGGGAAAAGGTGTTTCAATTCGAAAAGATTGAGGGTATATGTATCTCCGTCGGCAAAGCCGACTGATACTTTTTTACTTGTTGAAATTAGAGATATCTTCTTAGAACATTCCGTTTTTTATTGTTTTTTTTTACAGTCCATGACTGATACTGATTTGCCTATTTTAATTTAATTTTAATTACAGTTTGTAATTCTTTTCTTTTTTCTTTTCAAGCTGATCCGCTCATATAAAATAATTTTTGTATTTCGTTGTCTCTAATCTTAAAATGTTGATTAGATTTAGTTATTATTTAAAATGTTTAACACATCGAAGGTTAGATCGCAATAAGAGATAGATGTCAAAAAATTTGACATCATGGAACAATATGGAACAAACGAGTCATAAAAGTCGACTTTTATTTTTCATAATTTTGAATTCAGTTTTCACCGGATTGAGTTTTAAAAAAATTGCAGGGAATTGTACAATGTATTTGTTTATTGTTGTTAAATATTTGTTTTTAATAAATGAACCACAGACGCTTTCGAAACAATTTAAGGAAAATTTTTTTCCATTAAAATTCAATATTTTTCACTAAACCCTATACGAAATCTACATAATCGTAGGTCTTAATGGTGTTCAAAATTTTTCTTTTAATACATATTTTTTTTCTTTATGCATTTTAATACTCCTTAAGTATTATTTTATAGAGCACTAATAGACGCACCCATTATATGTGTTTGAATAAGGACAAGCCATTTCTGTTTACGTATTCAATTTGCGATTACAATTTTCAATATTTTCTTCTCTTCAATTTTGTACGGAGTTCCGTTTCAGGCGAGAGTTAAATTTAAACTGATTTCTTTTTTCTTCTTTTCAAATCGCATTGATTGGGGGCTTAGACAGACAGTAGTTCATTGTTTGCGTACACAATATGAAAATGTTTATACGAGGTCTTCGTAATAAGTTGAGAAAAGGTGATGAGATTTGATAATTGGTAAATGGGGTATTAATTTGTACATGTAATTACTTTCAAAATGTTGGAAATACAATTTTAGATTAAGTTTTTGATGTAGTTTTTTTGCTTTAAGCTGAATCAGTTTTGAAAAAGTGCAGCTAACAAAATTCTTGGTTTAGTTTTTGAGCAAATTAAGTGAAATCGGTTTGTCGTGGTGCGTAAAGGAGTTGCAGTGGTTATCAATACTGAGTCTTTATCTGTATTTCTCTTAGTTTTTATTTTTTTCATAGCAAGGCATTTTTATACCCTCAGCATTTATGCTAACGAAAGTATATACACTTTCATACGGGCAAAATGTGCCTCATCGAAATAATTGTTTTAGACCCCAAGTATGTTTGGACGAAATCCGTTTCCGACATTTTGGAGTTGATTTAGCAATGTCCGTCCGTCTGTCTGTCTGTCTGGCTGGAGCGCACGATAACTCTCGATAAACCGATTCGGTCCAAAATTTGGCTTTCGTAATATTTTGCCCAAAGTTAGTTTAATTTCGAAAATGGGCTATATCGGTCCACTCCTTCCGGTACCTCCCCCATGAAAGTTCGAACATGTTCGGCAAATTTGTGCGCACCATAACCGGTCCACAACTTCCGGTACTTCTCCCCAATATTTAAAAAATGTCACTAAAATGCTAGGACGATATCAATTTGGTCCAAACTTTGGATCTCCTTATATTTTGTCAAAATTTAGTTTAACTTCTAAAATGGCCCATAGCGGTCCTCCCAGGGGTACATCCCCACAAAAGTTCAACATTTGTGTCTTAATGCAGTTAATTCCTAATCCGCATTTTTGTCGGCAAGTTCAAATGTCAAAAAGGCCAAAAAATTCTGAAGAGACCTTAAATACATTCGATCTGTCCGTAGGTGAAAGTTTCACTTCACATTGGCTGAGTTATATATATGTCGGCAAAGCCGACTGACACTTTTTTACTTGTTCCTATATAGGTTATTACTTATGGGATGGACATTTCGGTTAGTTTTGATAACTTCCGTTAGAGGTAGCACCACATGTGACAACACAACATGGCATGTGTCATTTTAAGATGAAAGAGGAACCTAGATAAACCCTGGATTTTGGCAATTTTGAAGCCAATCAGAGGCGTTTGTTGGACTCTGTCATGATCTATGCTAGTTACTCCATAAATTCTCAAAGCAATACATTTTTATTTTCCCCCTCATTTCCAAACTCAATATTATAACTAAGTCAAGGGTACGATTAAAACCAATGCTAATTCATTGATTTTCCTGCCTTGTCATCACCAACTATATCAACATAACTCAGCCAGCCAATGACATCAATGTCATCAACAAGTAGCAATAAAAGCAAAAGTGGCAGCAACACTTCCATTAGCACCAGCAGCAGCCACATTAACATCGATATCAGCATCAATATGTTGTTGCTGTTGTTGTGGCTGCTATTATTGTCGTCGTCGTGGTGTCATCTATCAGTTCTGCTACATTGAATTTTCAAGTGAATGTTTATTTCGTTTCTTTTTTCTTATCAATGACTGACTAAGTTCACTTTAGACAAATAAATATAGGTTTTAAGTATCGGTATTTAGAAGCTACAACTATTTTGTTTCACTTTACCACCAAAACAAAGTATTCGAAATCAAGCATAAATGCCACGCTTATGGTGTGCAACTTTTTGAATAAATTGTTTTGTCTTCTCTTTAAATTTGGTACATACTTATTATACCCTCTGCCTTTAGGCTAGCTAGAAAGGATATATGGTAAAAACCAAATTTCCTTTACAATTCAATCTGAAAAAAATAATTTTTTTTTGCGAGCACATCTACGATTTTTGGTTTGGAGGTTGAGTAAAAAATTCTGGTTTGAAATCTGCGCGCAAAAGTTATAGTGGTTTTTATTCTCTAATAAAGAACAAATATTTTAAAATTTCTTATTTGTTGTATTCAGAAAATGTATGCATATATCAGTAACAGCATTTGATATCTATCCGTGGATCCACCATAATTTCTAAAATTTGTTTTAAAAAAAAAATTAAAAAATCTGGGAGCAAATCCAAATTATACTTCCTCAGAGTCCGTGTAAACCTCTAAAAAATAAATTAAAACTACCTACAGAATCTAGACATCGCGTAAAAAATATAAAACAAAAATTATAAACATTGGCTTTATAAATTGCATATTATAGCAACCACAAAAGAATAAAAATATTGTTAAAATATTATTCAAAGCATATTTTTTGGTTCGATTAAAAAAAATACAAAAATATATTTGGGAGTTCTTCGACTATTTCGCTAAAATTCCATACAATAATTAATCTATACTGCTAAAACTTCATCAAAAAATATGGTTTAAAACGCGAAAGCTTAACTGCTTCCTGTGATAACTTATGAGGATAGGAAATTAAGAGCAATATTGAAATTTCAATTATTCAAAAAATATGAAAATTAAAAAGCCTGTTATTCCCGAATTATTTAAAGTCGGTTGACGAACATCCGATTTTGGATTTCTATGTTTCACTCAGCGGCCATTGTGTGCCGTCAGTTGCATCTCAGAATGTCAAAAACCGTCTTCTTCTTCTTTATTTGCCTATTCGATTTTCGAATGTTGGCGACCAAAATGCAAATATAAGTATAATATTACAATAGTTTGAATTATTCAATATTGTTTATAATATCGGCAAAAGTCTCTCTGTTTCTAGCTTCGCTTAGCAGGTTTATGACGTCACGTATGCCGGTCCATTCTTGGATGTTGTTGATCCACAGAAGTTGTTTCCTCCCTCTTGTCGGCCTTCCTTCAAAGTTTACACGGATAATACTTTGCAGCAGTTTGTATTTTTGATTTCTCATAACGTGTCCCAAGTATGATGTTTTTCGTCTCTTTATGTTATTCAACAGCTCTTTTTCTCTGTGTAATCTTCTGAGAACTTCATTATTTGATATGAAGTGTGTCCACGATATTTTTAGGATGCGTCGATATGTCCACATCTCAAAGGCTTCGAGTTTTTTCATATCTACGGATTTTAAGGTCCATGTTTCCACGCCATATAATAGGACAGACCATACATATGTTTTAATATATCTTATTTTAGTTTTTAAGTTTACATTATGGCTTGTAAAGACTTTTTTATATTTAAAGAATGTGTCTCTAGCCATTTCAATCCTGCAGGCTATTTCTTTAGAAATGTCCCATTCGTTGTTGATTATAACTCCCAGATATTTAAAGCTTTGGACTCTTTCCACATTTATTTCATTAATTTTTAATGGGGCCGCATTAGTATATGTATGGCGTTTACTGATGACCATGTATTTCGTTTTGTTGATATTAATTTTAAGACCGTATTTTTCGCTGCAAGTGGTCAGCCTGTTGACGAGTTCTTGAAGTCCTGACATATTATCAGCTATAAGAGTGGTGTCATCGGCATACCTTATGTTGTTAATGAACGTTCCATTTACATATATTCCTTTCCGGATATCATTTATTGATTCTTTGAATATTCGTTCAGCGTATATATTGAAAAGTAGAGGGGACAGGACACAACCTTGTCTAACACCTCTAGAAATATTAATATTTTCAGTCAGTTCGCCATTGACGTTGACTTGCGCTGTTTGGTGCCAGTACAAACTTTTTATGCATTCAAGCTCCTTGCCTTCTACTCCAATGGACAATAAAATCTCTATCATTTTGTCATCCTGGACCGTGTCAAATACTTTTTCATAATCAATAAAGCATATGAACACGTCCTTCTGCGAATTTCGGCATTTTTGAACTAACGCTTGTAAGGCGAATAAAGCTTCGCGGGTTCCCATCCCATCTTTAAAACCAAACTGGGTGGTCCCCATTGCATTTTCACATTTCCAGTAAATTCTGAAGTGAATAATCTTTAGAAATATTTTGAGTGCGTGGCTCATTAGACTAATTTATTGTGTTCAATGGTATTTTATTGAATAAATATTACAAATAATGTTCATGAGTTCATGACTACAAACAACTGTTTTAAAACACAAAGCATATTTAGTTTCATATAACAACAATATAATAGTATGGTGTTTACTTAGAAAACATATTCAACACTTTCCCTTGTTTTATAAGTTAACACAGATTTAATTTACAACATAATAAGTTTAAGCGTTCTTTCGAAAGGGGCTTGGTCATCATATCGGCAAGTTGGTTTTCTGTAGATATTTGTAGTACATTGACTTTCCCTTCAGCAACCTTTTCCCTTACAAAAAAATGTTTAATCGAAATATGCTTAGTCCTTCGATGAAATTCTGGATTTTGAGCCAGACGCAGTGCTGCAGTATTATCAATATATAAGGAAGGTACTTCTTTTATATTTGCAATTTCCTTATATAAACGACGTAACCAAATCAACTCCTTGCAAGCTTCACTAGCAGCAATAATTTCCGCTTCTGTGGTTGAGGTTGATACTATTTTCTGTCGTTGACTTGACCATGAGACAGCAGATCCAGCATAAGTGGCTACAATACCCGAAGTAGATCTACCGGTCTCAATACATCCTCCAAAATCTGAGTCGCTATAACATTCGAGAACTTTTTGTCCTTTTCTTTCATATTTGAGGCCTTTTGTTAAAGTTCCAGATATATATCTAAAAACTCTCTTCACTTTTAAAACATCTTCATGAGTAGGATTTTCCAAATGCCTGGATAAATAGCAAACGCTGTAAGCAAGATCAGGTCGTGTTCCAAGCATTAGATACATTAAAGCTCCAATCGCTTGTCTATACGGAAATTCAGTTTTTGCTTTCCCTTCTTTATTGGACGCTGTAATTTTCTCCATGGACGTTAAAACAGATTTGCATTCCATAAAATTAAATCTTTTTAAAATCCGCCTGGCGTATGCTTCTTGGTTGACCTCTATGTACTCCTTAGTGCTTGTAATTTCAAGTCCAAGAAAATAATTGGCTTCTTTTGTTGTTATTTTGAATTCAGTTTTTAAATCTTCTAAAAGTGTCTCTCACTCATCTCTATCCGTGGCTGCCACTAGTCCATCATCAACATACAATGCAACAATTAACTTCCTTCCATGCCGTTCTCTAATGTATAAGCATGGATCAGCCGTACTTACATTCAAACCTAGCTTTTCAAAATAACTCCCAATTCTCTTATTCCAACATCTTGGAGCTTGTTTCAATCCATATAAACTTCTTTTCAATTGACACACTTTTCTAGTGCCATCGTTAAACCCTTCAGGTTGTTCCATATAAATAACTTCTTCTAGTTCTCCATATAGAAAAGCTGTAGAAACATCAAACTGCAACATATGTAAGTTTTCTGTTGCAGCAACACTTATTAGTGATCTTATTGTCGACATTCTTGCGACTGGACTGAACGTTTGATCATAGTTTAAACCCTTTTATCACCAGTCTTGCTTTATATTTATCAACGCTTCCATCTGCATTCTGTTTTACACGAAATACCCACTTTGCCGGGAGTGCCTTCGTATCATCTGGTAATTCTGTCAATACCCAAGTATTATTTTCATGCAAGGATTTAATCTCATTTTTCATTGCTGAAATCCATTCATTTTTCTCATTGCAATTTATTGCTTCCTTATATGTTTGTGGAGTTGAAACGTTAGTGTCTATTTCTTGAGCTATTAACACATAGTCATTATATTTTGAATTTGAGAGAAGTGTACGGTCTCTAAGTCTCTTCGATATTGGTTCTTCTTCCTCTGTATCGGAATCTCTTAATCGCTTAAAATGACACTCATCATTATCAAAACCTTGAAAGTCTTCTTCGAAACTTAGATCATCTCCATTTTCTGTTGCTTCAACATTACTTTCAATTCCTGCAAAATTATTTTCAATTCCTGTATTGTTTTCTAATTCTTCTGGTACATCTTCATATTCATTTGTATGTTCCGACGAGGTATCTGAAACTTCTTTATGGTTTCGGCTTATAAATGGTACATTAATCTTTGTGTCATCAGAAGTCTGAAGCTTCTTCTCATGGCTTCCACTTGCAGACAGTGAATCCCCTTTGGAATTTATTTGGAATTCATCTTTGCACGACTTAATTTTTTCTTCAAATTTTACATCTCTTGAAACTTGAACCGTCCGACTTCCTGGTATATAAATCCGATACCTTTCATCTCCATCATAACCCACTAAAAATCCTTTTTGAGCTTTCTTATCCATTTTTCTACGAATTTATTGCGGTGTGTGTATATAGCACTTTGATCCAATTATTCGTAAATGGTTTATCCTTGGTTTCTTCCCAAGCCATAGTTCATAGGGACTTACACCTTTGACAGACGACTTTGATGTTCTGTTCAAAATGTAAATTGACGTTTTCACTAATTCTGCCCATATTGATTCAGGAAATGTTATTTCGGGATTTGAATACTTAAATGTCCTAGCCATTTCAACAATTGTTCTATTTTCCCGTTCACATCTTCCGTTTTGTTGCGGCGTATAAGGTGCAGTTAATTTCTGGGTTATGCCATTTTCAGATAATATTCTTTTCACATCCTTGTTGTTGAATTCTAATCCGTTGTCACTTAAAAATGTTTTATTTTAACTACATGACCATTACACTTTGCATGAGCCAACATTTGTACAAGGGTATCTTTCACCTCTGATTTATTTTTAGCTACATATCCATATCTGTATTTTGTATAATCATCTTTGTAAACAATAAGGTACCTGTAACCTTGAAACGAAGTATGGAATGGACCACAGACATCAGCAGATATAAGCTCACCTGGAGCAGTTGCATTTTCTCTCCTTCAAAAAGTTTTTCTGCTTGACTTCCCGTAAACACAAGGTTCACAAATTTCATTTCCCAAATTAACTTTTATATTGAAATCCTGTTTTAATTTGTCTTGAACATGGCGTTTGTCTTGGTGTCCCCATCTCTCATGATAAAGTTGAAGCATTGACGTATCTCCAACAGTTAAACACACATTCTCAGCTTTGGTAGTTTTTATTGGGTATATTGACGCTTTAAAAAGATTCCCTTTTATTGATCTACTTCCATTTAAAAGCGTTTGTCCATTCACCACCAACCAACACTTTGTTGAAGTTGATTTGAAGCTACTATTCGGATTTCGATCCTGTGTTGCCAAAACTGAAAACAAATTTCTTGAAATATCGGGTACATACCACACATCCATAAGAGTCAATTTTAAATTTTTTCCGTTGACCTTCGAAATTATTTCAATATTCCCCTTTCCATATGCTTTAATAATCTCTTTTCCTGCAGCCTGTATTACTTGCGGTTCGTTGAACTTGACAAATTCAGAAAAAAGTTCAAAATCATTAGTGACATGCTTTGTAGCTCCATTGTCAATCCACCAATCACTTCCATATGATAACCTTTGTTCCTTTGTGTTAGCACTAAGAGCGGTATTGACATTAACGGGGGCGGCATTCTTCGCAGGTCTTCCATCAGCAATCCATTTACGGCAATTCTTTACCCAATGCCCCTTCTTCTTACAATAAAAACAAGAGTCCTCTTTCTTTGTATATTTCTTCGCGTCCTTATCCCGGATATTTCTTTTGGGCTTCACAAATAGTGCTTCCTGGTTATTCTTGGAATCGGTGATACCTTTTTGAAAGTTCCTTTCAAATAGGCATATTTGCATCAGTAACTCATCCAACGATTTGTCTTCATCCTTTGTTAGCATCATCCAACTTGAACGGAATATTTCATATGAGGAAGGTAAAATATGCAGGATCTTACAAATGAGGAGCATATCTGGCAAAATATGTTCTCCCTTAGTCCTCAATCCATTGTTGAGTTCATCCCACAGGCCTCTCAGTTTAGCAATATGTGTCGAAGCATCTTGCTCTTCTTCCCATTTGAACGAAAAAAGTTCAATACAAATCTTAAATAGTTGGTCCTTTGACGTGGCTTCAAAAATATTCACTAGCGCTTTCCAGGTTTCATAGGCATTTTCTTTATCCATAACTTTTTGGTACACCTCATCTGTTATGGTATTGGTTAAAATAGTTTTCGCATATGCATTTGCTTTTCGATAAAATTCGACCTTTTTCTTATGCTCTCTTGCTAGATTCTCGTTTGCTCCATTTTCGAGGGTTCCTGGTTTCTCAATTTTGTTGTCGATGACATCCAAAGCGCCTTCATAAAAATCCAAAATATCTCTGACCTTTCTTTTCCATATTGGCCAGTCCGATGCGCAAGATAATGGCTTCAAATTATTCGTAAATTCCATTATTTCTATTTGTTGTTCTCCTTTTGATGCAGATATCCTTTTATTTTTATCCTTAAGTCTCCTCTTTGAAAAGAAATCCTTGTTCCTTTTTTTTATTTGACACGAAAAACTATTTTATTTTTGAGACTGGGCTCATAACCTATTGTGTTCAATGGTATTTTATTGAATAAATATTACAAATAATGTTCATGAGTTCATGACTACAAACAACTGTTTTAAAACACAAAGCATATTTAGTTTCATATAACAACAATATAATAGTATGGTGTTTACTTAGAAAACATATTCAACATAATTAATCGATAGTCATTACAAAATTTTGGACGAGTTTTCTTAGGAATGGTTATAAAAATGGATGTGAGCCAATCTTTGGGATATTTACTAGTTTCGTAAACATAATTAAAAAGTTTCGTCAGAAGGTTAATGTTTTCACCATCAATTAACTTCAACAATTCGGAAGGAATCTCGTCTGGTCCACATGCTTTTTTATCTTTTAGCGCCTTTACTGCTGTTTCAACCTCCGATCTTGTGATAGATGTCCCAGATAATTGTTGATCTACCGGCCTTTCGTAGATGGACCGATTTTCGTCAGTAAAAAGGATTTTTATATACTTGCTCCATATGTTTTTCTTGTCTATAGTATCCAAAACAGGTTCATTATGTTCATTGTATAGTACTTTAGGTATTCCTCTGTTGTATATTCCAGCAGCTTCCTTAATTTTTTTATGAAGATTGAAGTCGTCATGTAATTGTTGCAATCTCTCTATTTCTCTGCATTGATTATTAAGATATTCATTTTTGGCATGGCGTATATTAATCTGTATTTCTCTATTTATTTCGTAGTACAGTTCGTAATTCGTATTCTTATATTTTCGCCGTTACTCCATTAAGTCCAGTATTCATCCAATCTTTTCTTTGTGAGCAATAGTTTTAATGGCGCATTTTATGGATTCCCAAATATTTTCTACATTTTCATTGTTGACTGAGGTTAGTTCGTGGCTTAAAAGTTGTTTCACATTGGCTCGAACTGTTTGATCCTGTAGTTTCTGTATATCAATCTTTTTCTTTTGTTTGGTCCGCTTAGCATATGCAGAAATTTTAATTCGTAATTTAGACATTAATAGGTTATGATCCGATGGCACGTCCGCCCCTGGGTATGTCGACGTCTTTTTTATGCTTGAGCTAAAGCGCTTGTTTATAAGAATATAATCGATCTGATTTCTAATAACATTGTCATTTCTGTCAAGTGGCGATTTCCATGTATAAAGACGTCTTGCAGGCAAGCTAAACAAGGTGTTAGTTATTATCATTTTGTATTCTTGACAGAATTGTACAAGTCTGTCAACTCTTTCGTTTCTTGATCCTAAACCGTATTGACCCGTAATTCCAGGAACCATGTGTTTTCCCACTTTCGCATTAAAATCACCTTAATTTTAGTAAGTCGTTGATTTCTTCATAAACGTTTTCTATTTCATCTTTGCTTTTGTCAGCAGTGGGAGCATATACTTGAATTATATTTATTTTTACTGGTTTTGTGTCGAGTTGTATAAACATAGTTCGGTCCGATTTCGGTATGTAATCTGTTACGAATCTTGCTATACTTTCCTTCATGATTATTCCTACTCCATTCCTATGGTTTCTATCCAGATTTCCAGAATAAAAGATTTTCATGTTTTGCGAAGTGAAATCTCCACTATCAGGCCACCAAGTTTCGCACACTCCTAGTATATCTATATTCAGTTTTTTCATTTCAGATATTGTGTTTGCTAATTTGCCAGATTCATATAGACTTCGTATATTCCATGTTCCGATATTTAAAGTATTTATTGTTTTACCTCCGGGGATTCTTAGCACCCTCTCGTTTCCGGAGAATGAGGGCCGTATATTGTTGTTCATATTCATAGATGCATGGTTTACAAGGGATCTTACTTCAGTGGTTTCCCGTTGTCTTCTGAAGGGTTTAAAGTTTTCCGTCTACAAATTCAGCCGCTCCAATGGAGTACAGACGCTGTTTGCTGCCACCAATTTTTGGTCAGACGCTGCCATTTTCCCTTTGTTTTTTGGTTCGCCCCGCATATTTTATTTTTGCGGTACCCATCATATCTGATGAGCGTTCCCCTATCCACCACCTGGGGAGGCGTCTGATGCACTATAGGTAATTTGGCCTGTTTTTGAGGCAAAAATTAATAGCGGTGGATATGTGGGCTTTTTATACATTTTTATTGCTTTATATGCAAAAGTACGATAAAACAAAGAATTACAACGTAAAATTCGGATATAGCGAACATCGGTTATAAGAAACTGCGTTTATAGCGAACAAAGTTTTATGTTTCCAAAGAATTTTTCTTAATATGTGTACACACATTCAACTTCTTAAAACGACCACGACTATAACAAACAAAAGCTGTTACCCCGCGAATAGAATTTTTTACAATTTGTTACGATTTTCAGGCCCGCTTTAAAGCAGAAGCGGATAGCGACGAATTTAAGCACTGTTTCAAATATTTAAATATATGATATTTAAAAGTAGGCTTTAATAAAAATTTTACAGACGAGTACGTCTATAACGAACGCAGGATATATCGAACAACTTTTCTTTTTCCTACCCCCTATTCTCATTTTACCTATTTTATCCGTTCCAACCCAATAAAAGCGGTTACAATAAAAGAAAAACGGTTACAATGAACTAAAGTACTGATCCGCCAAAAGATTTTTATAAACATTGATATGTTTAAAATATTTATTCGCGAAAAGATCTGTATAAATATTTTATTTTTAAAGGACCAAATAAATCACGCAATCATGATCCCTAGTAAGAACTTATTACAGCTATAATTAACAAAAATGTTGACCACAACACGTATGTACATTTTTAGAACACATGGTGAATATTTCTTTAAAGAAAATGTCTTTTTAGGTCAAATCGGATGCTTTTTCGTATTTAATATTTCCTTCACCAAACAAAAAATTAAAGAAATATATATTTTTCTGCAAGGAGGACACCTTCAAAAAAGTGATATAACTCAAAAAACGCAAAAAATCGCACCTTGATAATTATGTAGTTGATTCAGAACCCTTTGCTGAAGATATTCCCAATAGCAGAATCACGGCCAATTTAGTATAAGTCTATATGAAGTGAGTTTAAGAAACATAAAATATTTATTTTTGACTTTTTGTGTTTTTTCGTCGCTACCCATAATGTTTAAGCTATATTTTTTTTTTTTGACTAACGGTTCCAGAGATATCGGGCCTTGAAAAAGTCAAATTTTGTAAAAAATACATGCAAAGAAATACTCATAACTTCTTTAATATTGGTCCAAATGGGACCATCTTTTTTTTGATTTGTTTGTTTTTTTATCAGCTATCGAAAGAAATATTTGAAAGAAAAATGCACAGTGGGCTTCAATGCAGTTTTCGGGATTTAATATTTAAAATCAATTTTTAAACATGATTGCACCCTTCGATTTTTTCAAGAAAATTTTATGTTATACTACGTTCAATTACAAAATTTTTAAGCCCTATGTGGTAATGGGTTTCGGACGATTACTATTTTTTCTGAATTTTTTAAAATTTGTCAATACAATTTTTCCTTTATACCTTTGTCCAAAATTTATTATTTTATTAAAAAAATTAAAAGTTTCATTTATAAATATTTGTTTTGATTTTATATTTATGAATTTATCTCAAACATCTTAAAAACTGCGTCATTTTTCGATTTTGAAAATGCATCAGCGAAAATTCCATTAAAGTCCACTGTGGATTTTTTTTCTATTTTTTATGATAAATATACAATGTATAATGATAGATATGTACTCTTAGCTTTAAAAGTACAGGAAATACAAATTTTATACAAATGTATTAAGGAAAAATTGTATTGACAAATTTTAAAAAATTCAGAAAAAATAGTAATCGTCCGAATCCCATTACCGCATAGGGCTTAAAATTTTTGTAATTAAACGTAGTTTAACATAATTTTTTTTTGAAAAAATCGAAGGGTGCAATCATGTTTAAAAATTGATTTTAAATATTAAATCCCGAAAATTGCATTGAAGCCCACTGTGCATTTTTCTTTTAAATATTTCTTTCGATAGCTGATAAAAAAACAAACAAATCAAAAAAAAGATGGTCCCATTTGGACCAATATTAAAGAAGTAATGAGTATTTATTTGAACATAGTTCTTTAAAAATTCTATAATTTCAATAGGCGATATCTCTGTACCGTTGGTCAAAAAATAATTTTAAAATATACCAAAATGTTCTGTTGGCTAGGAGCATAAATTGAACCAAAAACAATTGAAATCAAAAATTACTTTTCTCCGAACTGTCCGATTTCACTTGGAATTCCCCATATATATTTTTTAGTTCTTCTTCGAAATTCTCACTTTGACTGCAATTTAAAACGCGATAATGACGCTATTTTGAAATATATCACTCATATTAATAAATTTTGACATGTTCTTTTTTTAATGCCAACTAAAAATTATTATTATTAGAAGTTGCAAAATCGACTTTTTGCCTCAAAAACTGGGCAAATTACCTATAGTGCGATGGGAGATAAAAGTGGAAAAAAAACTCCGCACGGATCAAAAACCTTAAAGTGGGTAAAAGTCGCGCAATGTGCATACGAGTTTAATTCGCATCCGGTTTCATTAGCGCCCATCAAAAATAGATTCTTCAAGAACCGCGGATGTGCCTCCACATTATATTTTGCGTAAAAAATCCATATTACTGGAGTATCTCTGTAATTTATGACACACGTTTTCGCAAATATTATAATCGCGTATAAAGGATTCCATTTATGTAAAAACCTTTAAAAAAATAGCGGTTTAGTACGCGGATTAGTCAAAATATATTCTTGCTGATTTTCCTATTTCCAAGGTATCTGTACCCGCGGTTTTAGTGGATGGATTCGGCCGCGGAAGGTTAAGTCCGTCGCGTAAAAAAAACTAAATTCACGTGGGGTTCAGAGGAAATTGAATGGCACTTGTAAATTTTAAACGCAAAAAATAGGTTTTTAGGAGAATTCACTCTTCAAATTTTGGCCTTTACACTCCAATTACTAGGATACTCTAAGAAATACACTGTTGAGATATACATTAAACGACGTAAAATCATGAGATCTATAATACTATTATGAGTTTTGAAAATCATCTCGTTGCGCGTCCGGATTATTAAAAAAATACAAAAAAAATTTTGGTTTTTACCATATAAACTTTCATACGGGCAAAATGTGTCTCATCGAAATAACGGTTTTAGACCTCAAGTATGTTTGGACGAAATTCGTTTCATACAATTTGGAGTAGATCTAGCCATGTCCGTCCGTCTGTCTGCCTGGCAGGTGCGCACGATAACTCTCGATCGGATCAACCGATTCCGATAGACCGGGTTCAAATATGGACTATATTGGTCCACAGCTTCGGGTACATCCCACACAAAATTCGAAATTTTTTAAAATGCAAGGGAAGTCTCTTGCTATTAAAAAAGTCCAGCTGCCCCCACGCCTGTAAAATCGTCAAAATTTAAAATCGGGAGGTACGTTTATATGGAAGCTATCCTAAACTTGGACCTATACTGAACATTTTTTGCAAATTTTAAAAACAAAAAGTTTTTAAAGTGGGTGTAGTTAAAATTGGTTTTGGACGAAACTAGTATTCTCTGCCCTTCCCTAAAGTAAATCAATTTTAACTACACCTACTTTAAAAACTTGTTGTTTTTAAAATTTGAAAACAACAAATCTGTGATTAAGCTGGGCTTACTTTAAAATAAAAAGTAAACACACATCACAACAAAGCTGTCAAAGTGAATTCAAAACAAGTAAAAAAGGGTCAGACGGCTTTGCCGACAGATATATGGGAAATATTGACAATTATTTCATATTCAATGTCCAAAAAATTGATTTTTTTCTTTTAGCGCTACATTAACGATTGTTGGTACATAGGTTAAGAAAAAAATCCCCAGTACAAATCCGCTCGCGAGCAAATTTTTGCTTGTTGCGGACAAATGTTATCGCGGTTTTACTTCTGCTTTTAAGAAAAAAATATTATAAAAACGCTAATTATTTTATTGAGCACAATTGTCACTAAAAAGTTATCACGAAGTGACGTCATTAAGTAGATTGCATAATATTTGTAAAATGTTACTCAGCATTCGCGGAATTACAAAAAATTGACAAAACTTTAAATTTTTTCCGAATTTTTTGAAAATATAGGTCCATTTACCCGTCAAAAATTACAAAAAAGCAACAGTTTTAAAGAAAGACTTCACGGGGAATCAAATGAGACCAAACTTATAGTCATCGGGATAGTAGTTAGGCACATATAAGCACATATTTGTGTTACAAAAAACAAATTTTGGTTTGAAATAATACATTCACATAGAAGGTTTCCCATTGGGGAAAGTTATCGGGTTGTTGAAATAAATCATTAGACTTCTTAAACAGAAATAGAGTTCAAATAAACCGCTTTAACTTATATGCATTATTAAAATATGTGTAAATCGCGTAATTATCAAAATCGTTTTGTCCGCATGTGATTTTCATGTACAGCAAGACCATATCTTTTAATTTGTATATATTTTTCGCATCTTAGCATTAAAAATCCTATAAAACATCGCTAATTTGGGCAATGTTCATACTATTTCATTCCGCATCCGGTTTTAGTGTCACCATGAAAATCTGCATCGATATATACCTATTTCAAGGCAATCAGTCAAGAACCGTGGAAGTAGCATCACACACTATTTTTGGGATAAAACGAATGTAGTTCCCTTATCAGTGAAGTTTTTAAATCTCTGTTTCCGCAAAAAGGAAGATGCTGCACTAGTTTTTTCATAGCAGTGCAAGCGGCCGACAGAATACGCGATAAAATGCGCGATACTTTCAAAAACAATATTAGGTGATTTTCCTACCTTGGAATTTCTCGTATCTCGCGTTTTAGTAGATGGAATTTTACGAGTATAGATTTACTAGATCCGCATCTTAAAAATCAAAAATTTACAATCAAGTACGAGTAAATCGAATGGCAATTGTAAAAATTAGGCCCGAAAAATATGATTTTTAGAAATTTGTTCGCACAACATTTTCGTATTTGGATACAGATGTCTCTGAAACTGTGTAGGCTACATTCACGACACATTTATCAAATATATCAGAATCGTGAGTACTTCATTCCTATATATGATTTTTTGAAAAACCTGTTTGCGGAACGAAATTATAAGAAAATTTCAAAAAACACTTAAAATCTGGCTTCAAAATGTCAGCATCATTTAATGGTAGACGCAGACCAAATTTTGAAAAGTTATACACTAGTGAGATGACCCTTATTTAGTTGCCTTCTACTTTTACTTTACTTTGCCTTCTACTTTACTTAATCGAGAGAAAACAAAAAAAGACACGTTGGCTTCAACCCATTTTTATACCCTCAGCCTTTAGGCTAAAGAGGGTATTTACACTTTGATACGACCAAAAATGTGCCTCATCGAAATAATGGTTTTAGACCCCAAGTATGTTTGTACGATATCCGTTTCAGACAATTTTGAGTAGATCTAGCAATGTCCGTCTGTCTGTCTGTCCGTCTGTCTGGCTGGCTGGTGCGCACGATAACTCTCGAACGGATCAATCGATTCGGTTCAAATTTTGGGTATCGAAATATTTTGTCCAGATTCGATTTAAGTTCGAAGATGGGCCATATAGGTCCACTCCTTCAGGTACCTCCCCACAAATGTTCAATAATTGTCGCAAAACTTGTGCGCACGATAACTCTTGTAGGGAATAACCGATTTGGTCCATACTTTGCACATCGTGTAATTTCTACCAAACTTAGATGAGGTTCCAATATGGACTCAATCGGTCCACTCCTGCGGGTACCTCCCACACAAAATTTCGGAAAAGTTCAGTTTAGGACCTGGTCTCGAATCGTTTTGATTTTTGTTTACGCAAGTTGTATTCGCTGTCCTCTATACGACGCTGTAAGTTTCATTAAGGGCAAGTCCATACTTCCTGAGAAAATAGCTTGAAAGTTACAAAAAACCCTATGACACCGTGTGTAGTGGTTGGAGCGCAAGATAACTCTCGAACGGATCTGTCGATTCGGTCCAAAATGTGACTTTCGTAATATTTTGTTCAAACTTAGTTTAAGTTCGAAGATGGCTTATATCGGTCCACTCCTTCCGGTACTTCCCCCACAAAAGTTCGGAAATCTTCGGAAAAATTATGCGCACGATATCTCTTGAAGGGAGTAACCGATTTGGTCCATACTTTGCACATTGTAAAATTTCCACCAGAATTCGATGAGGTTCCAATATGGACTCAATCGGTCCACTCCTTCGGGTACCTCCCACACAAAATTTCGGAAAAGTTCAGTTTAGGACCTGCTCTCGAATCGCCTTGGTTTTTGTTGTAACATCTTGTATTCACTGTACCCTCTACGAAGGTACAAGTTTCTTCAGGGGCAAGTCCATACTTCCTGAAAAAATAGCCTGATAGTTGAAAAACAAACCCTATGACACCATGTTTATGGGTGGAAGATAATTCTCGAACGGATATGCCGATTCCGGCCAAAATTTGGCCTTCGTAATATTGTTTCCAAACTTAGTTTAAGTTCGTAGATAAGCAATATCGATCCACTCCTTCAGGTACCTATCCAACAAATGTTAAAAATATTCAGAAAAATTGTGCGCGCGATAACTCTTGATGGGAGTGACCGATTTGGTCCATACTTTACACATTCTCATAATATCTACCAAATATAGATCAGGTTCGAATATGGACTATATTTGTCCACTCCATCCCGTACCTCCCACACAAAATTTTGGATAAGTTCACTTTAAGACCTGCTATTGAATCACTTTGATTTTTGTTGAAGCAACTTACATTCGCTGCCTCAATTACGATGGTAAAAGTTGTTTCAGGGGCAAGTCCATACTTCTTGAGAAAACAGCCTAAAGGGTGTAAAAACCCCCTATGGCACCCCCATGGTCTATGTCGGTCCATTCCTTTAAGTACAGTTTCCGCAAAATTTTTGAACTTTAATCTTAATTAAAATTTTTGTCGGTTCATACGACCAAAATTTTGAAACCCCCGAAATACATAATTTTTTTGTGAAAAGTGTGTTTCAATTTGCACAGGCTGAGGGTATATCTCTATCGGCAAAGCCGACTGATACTTTTTTACTTGTTTAACATAAATATAGACACAACTTCCACTCAAATCAACTTTGAAGGCCAATATTTTTTGCCAAGTCTACAAACATTTCATTTTATCGAAAAGCATTTAAATTGTACAATATACAACCACTATTCGCGAGTTATAAAGGGGTAAACCTTGGCTTCAACGATGTTAAATTTTCAATAATATTGCCCATATACCTAGGTTTTGATATAATATGACGAAGACCAAATGTTGTACTAAATCGGTTGAACAGTTCGAGAGTTATCGTGCTCTCCAACCGCCACCTATGGTGACATAGGCGGTCTTTAAACCTTTCGGCCTATTTTCCCAAGTAATATGGACTTGTCCCTGAAAAAACATTTGCCGTCGTAATGGAGGTAGCGAATGCAAATCGCTTCAAGAAACATTAAAGTGATTCGAGAGCAGGTCTTAAAGTGAACTTATCCGAAATTTTGTGTGAGGAATAGACAAATATATTCCATATTCAAACCTTATCTATACATATTAGGATGTGCAAAGAAAGCATTCAAGAGTTACCGTGCTCACAATTTTTCCGAACATTTTTGAACTTTTGTGGGGGAGGTACCTTAAGGAGTGGACCGATATGGCTTATCTTCGAAATTAAACTATGTTTGGACAAAATATTACGAATGCCAAATTTTGGACTGAATGGACAGATCCGTTCGAGAGTTATCTTGCGCTCCACCCATTACACACGGTGTCAAAAGGATTTTTTTGCAACTTTCAGGTTATTTTCTCAGGAAGTATGGACTTGCCCCTGATGAAATTTGTACCGTCGTATGGGGGGCAGTGAATACAAGTTGTTACAACAAAAATCAAAGCGATTCGAGAGATGGCCCTAAACTGTACTTATCCGAAATTTTGTGTGGGAGGTACCCGAAGGAATGGGACGATTGAGTCCATATTCGAACCTTATCTAAGTCCGATAGACGTTTCACGATTTGCAAAGTATGGACCAAATCGGTTACTCCCTTCAAGAGTTATCGTACGCATAAATTTTCCGAACATTTTCAAACTTTTGTGGGGGAGGTACCGGAAGGAGTGGACCGATATAACCCATCTTCGAACTTAAACTAAGTTTGGACAAAATATTACGAAAGCCAAATTTTGGACGAGAGTTATCGTGCGCACCATCCAGCCAGACAGACAGCAGACGGAAGGACATTGCTAAATCGACTCCAAATTGTCTGAAACAATCTTCGTCCAAACATACTTGGGGTCTAAAACCGTTATTTTGATGAGGCACATTTTGCTCGTATGAAAGTGTACATACCCTCGTCAGTATAAATACTGAGGGTAAAAAAAACCTTAAACTTTACATCTTCCAAATTTTGTGTGGGAGATACCCTAAGGAGTGGTACGATGTACGTTCCATATTTTGACGTAATCCAAGTATGTAAGCGAGTGTTATGGTAGGCACAACCAAGTTTAGTTAGTGCCGGCAGTTTTTTGGAGCTCCAGGGCCATTATCTCAAAAAGTATGAACTTGTCCCCGAAAAAGAATACACCGTCAGGGGAAAAAATACAAAGTCAAAATTTCGATTTTTAACAAAAAATGTGCCGTTTATTGACCATTAATCGGTCAAAAAAATTTTAAGGAAAATTCTCTTATTTGAAGACAAAATTTTGATGTATTCAATAAACTCACAAAAATGTATGAAGACTGAACACCAAATTTCTGTAATTTTGGGTGGATAATGTGGCTAAAACCTTAAAAACCCGAAAATTGGGCGGTACCGTTCCACGGGGGTTATATCAAAACGTGAACCAATACCAACAATTCTCTGTAAAAATATTTCGCAAGACCTGGCGAAGACTAAATACCAAATATCAGCTACATTGGTTGTTTAATGTGGCTAAAACCTTGGAAATAGCGATAATCGGGCGACACGGTTCTATTGGAGCTATATCAAAACGTGGACATATGTACATAATTTTTATCAGAAAAGTTTTTTGGTCCATTGGTAACCCTCAATGCAAAATTTCGGCGCATTTGGGAGTGAAACATATGTAAAATCTTCAAAATTCCGAAAATCGGGAGGTACCGTTATATGGGGTCTATATCAAAACGTGGACCTATGTCCATAATTTTTATCGGAAAAGTTTTTTGTGAAGTGAAAACCCCGCATCTCAAAATTCAACCAATTTGGTTGATAAGTTTAGCTAAAATATTCAAAATACCGAAACATTAAGAAGTACCGTTGTATGGGGACTATCCCAAAACGTGAACCGACCTCCCCAATTTTTTGATCCCAACATTGTCAGTGAACTATAAGTATTTACACCAAAATACATCTGCCAATGCCAACTCCTTTTATATTTGGCCACCGTTTATTTGAACTCCCGACTCAGCTCGTCGGGACATTAATTTTTGTATATATAAGTATGGGTCTACGACCATTATTTCGATGCGTTACAAACTTTTTAGCCAAAACCAACTAATAATACCCTCCCCACATAGTGGTGTTGGGTATAAAAGCAACACCGCGTATTGCCAGGCGCCACTTGAAATTTTTTTTTTGGGTAGTTTGACAGTTTTTAGCCTAGACTTACTTAGAACATTTTGTCGTTCGACCATGTTATGTGTTGTTTACAGTGACTTGAAAATATCACTTCGCAAAAAAATGAAATTTACTTGTAAACATTTTGTCCAAGAATTTATCACAACTTTTGAGGTAGATAATCACCGACAGAGTGTATCGATCAAATTAAACCTTTGTATGTCGACGAAGGATCATCCTATAGGACTATAAAAAACTGGTTTAATGAATTCAACCGTGGTCGGCACTCGCCAAAAAATGAAGGTCGTTCGGGTCGCCCAAAATAGGTCGTTGTGCCAGAAAAAATATGCCGTGCATGAACGGATAATGCGAGATCGCCATGTTAAATACCGTAAGATAGAGGCATCCTTGGGCATTTCTTCCACCAACTAAAATTTTATATTGCATAAACACCTGGCCGCAGATCCAGCAAAATTTGACAATCGCTCAAAAAAGGCTCCTGTGAATTGGTTCAAAGAAATTGAGCATAAAATCGATCGCGGTATTTCAAACGACGTTTATAAGATCGTCACAGACGACGTATCTAGGATCTATGATTAGGAGCCTGAAACAAAGCAGAAATCGGCCGTTTGGGTCTTCGAAAGCGAGACAAATCAAACGAAAGTTGTTCATGTAAGAAGCACTTCGAAGCAAAAGGTGGCGACTATACGGCTTGAGAAATATTGGACGGTTAATTCTGAGTGGTACACTATAATTTGTTTGCTTGAAGTCTCCTGAGAAGTTCGAACAAGAGAAGACAAATCATTCTGCATCATGACAATGTGGCTTCTCACACATCGATTCAAAACAGCGCACGGTGGTCGAGGGCACTGATCTAGCGGCGCGAAATTAATAACTTGCAAATAAATTGAGATACGTCACTGAAATTTTGCACAAACTCAGCTTGTGCCTGTGGGTAATAATGGGCCAAATATGAACAATATCGGCTAATGTTTTGGTATAGCCCCCATGTAACCGTAACTCCCAATTTAATGTATTTTGAATATCATGACCATATTTTTAAACCATCTTGGCTGTAATTTTGCATTCCGTGTTCTCACTGCGTATAAAATCTTCTTGCAAAACATTTTCAATACGAATTTATGTTTCGATGTAGCCCTTTTATGGTACCCCCGATTCGTTGAATTTTTACTTGTTATCCCATATTTAACAACATATTTAGCTATAATATGGTATTATAGAGTCTCCGAGGGTAGAACTCCTCCTTGCAAACATTTCTCAAGATAGGTCCATATTTTGATTTAGCTCCCATACAAATGCACAGCTAATTTTGTATGAATTTCATGCAAAATCCCTTATTTTAAAAGTGCAGTCATCAAAAGATTTGCAAATATTTGCAGCCCTAATGTGGTTATTTCGTATCCAATTTCATTCCCCAAAAAATAATCGAACCCAAGTTCGGCCAAGTTTACAAGATGCGCTCTATGAAACAAGCGCGTACAACCCATAAAAACAATAAAAAATTGAATTTTTTGAAAATGAATAGCTATATAACTAAGTACCTCCAGACCCCAAACTAATTTTTATAATTTAAATCACACCCTCTGCTATTAATTAAAAATAAATCTTGTCCAGTTTCATTACGAATTTATTTAACATTTAAACAAATATGAAGTTAATTTTTTGCTACAATTTTTTAAAATCTGATGGAACAAAAACTCTTGTATTTGATAGTGAATAACTGAGTGAATATTTACAACAACAAAAATGAAAAAAAAAAAACAAAATCTTTGTCTGCAAATTGTCTGTAATCGATACAATGGAAAATATTTTGCAATTTTGTAGTTCGATTTTTTGACTTTCGCGCCGCTAGATCAGTGGTTTCGACCTGTTTGACCGGACAAAACGTGGAATTGATGGGTCATACGCTGTACTTAATTTGATTCCAGCAAATCAAGAAAAACAGGCGTGGTCAACGATTTTCGTCGCTAGAAGATGTTGTAAAATGTAAACAAAAAATGGTTTGGAGGTGTCGCAATCAAGCCAGTGTAAACAACCCAACACATGGTCATACGAGTATGTCAAACTGACCTGAGTACGCTTAGGCTAAAAACTGTCAAACTTTCCTAAAAAAAGTCAAATGGCGACACTGCGAGTTGCCTAGGCCAGAAGGTTTTCTTAGTACCAGGGATGGAAAATTAAAAATTTCAAAAAGTACTAAAATGGTACTTTTTTCATCGAAAAGGTACTTTTTTATTATATTTTTAAGAAAAAAAAATAAAACATTTTTATTCAGTATAAAACAACAACAAATCTATGAAATCTGAAGAATGTTGCAAATATTTTAGATAGAATTTTTTAATTTGGTACAGAAATCTCAATTATTCCTAGGATGTTTGGTATTGAAAATAGGTTCAATCGGTCCACGTTTTGATACACAGAAAAAAATCCGGCGATAAAAAAATTATCATATTGACGAAATTCGATAAAATTATTTGATCACAAAGTAAAAATACAACTGATAAAATATTTCACATATTGACTAAAATATTTATGGATTTTTTATATTGAACTGATAATGTGGAATATTTTGATAAATATTTTTGTCAATATGTGAAACATATTATCAGTTGTATTTTTACTTTGTGATCAAATAATTTTATCGAATTTTGTCAATATGACAATTTTTTTCGCCGGAAAATCGATAAATTTTTTAATGAATCTTTAAATTTTTTAACAAATGGCTAAAAATTTTTTTCTGTGTATGATACCACGGTACCTCCCGATTTTCGGTACTTTGAAGGTTTGATCAGGTCCACGTTCTGATATAGCCTGGTTACCACCTGGTAACAACGGTACCAAAAACCATGTTTTGGAGACCGATGTTAACTTTGTTATACGTCGGTAATCAAAACGATAATCGGACTATCGATAGTTTGTCAGTACTAATATGGCCCACCAGAAGAGGTATTGCTGGTTCTCAGATTGGAAGGTATTACGATACGGCTCGATGTGAAGACATGTAAATTATAAGTCTACTGTAGTGACTGTAACATCGTATTTCGGATTCTCATCGGGTGGAAGAGCCCCACGAAGAAAATGACCAATATATGTCAATATTCTGGTGTATTCCCAATATAAAGGTACATACATCCAGATTTTTAAAATTTCTAGAAATTTGCATACATATATAAAAATGTCAATCTTAGAAGCAATATGCCTGTTCTTTCATGATATCGAAAAAATAGTAAAAATGTGTAGATTCTTGTAGTTCTGGAACATACCAAAGTGTGAATTTTGCATTTTTAGTTTCACATAAAATTTGTCAACGTGTGGCACTAGAGTATGTGAAATGGTACTGAATTAGCTGCGGGGGTACTTCGGTACTTTTTATAATGAAATGGTACTGAAAAAAGTACTATTGTACTGAATTTTCCATCCCTGCTTAGTACCCCTCGTATGTATATAAAGGTTGGTGTAGGACCAATATTTCGATGTGTTACAAAGCCAACTTATAATACCATCCCACAAGTGGTGTAGGATGTAAAATGTTCCCCATTGAACCCACCGTTTTCATATGTATTTTCTTCTTGGTGCCTAGCTCACACTTATTGCCGTAAAATAAAAATCCATCATTTGTTTATTATATTATTATTTTATTTATATATAATATTTAGTTATATATGTATAATATTTATATAATTTCAATAAATAATGTTTTTGGGTCTTAAATTGTTCTTCGTTAATTTTTGGGTTTTCTTTTTCTTTAATTCAATACATATTTCAATAAATATGTTCTTAATTGTACATAAAACTACTAATATCGTTTCTAAAATATAATATTTTTGTTTTTATTAATTTTATTTAATTCGATTCATAGTTATGTTTTTTTTTTTTATTTAACTTCACACCTTTCTTTTCATCATATTCCTTTTTTATATAGTTTACTTTTGTTTGACAAAGAAAATTTGGTTATTGTGTTGTTTGGAATATTGTTTGCGTTTTTTGGTAGAAAAATGTTCTTTCAATTTTTTTTTATTTATTAATATGAACAATTTCTGCCTTTTCTGCAATTAATATTTTAATATATTTTTACATTTAATGAGTATTTATTTTAATATATTATATAATACTTATGTGATAATAAAAGTGAAAAACAAACGATATTTTTATTTGGTTTTTATGCTTAAATTCAAAGATTACTAATTCGATTATCGGCTATTTTGTTTTGGTTTCTTTATTTTGTTCTCTCTAATGAAATTCATATGTTTTGGTTGTTGTTGTGGTTTGTTTGTTTTGCATTTTCAAAAAATAATTTTACTTTATTTCTATTTCTATAGATTATTCAATATGCAATGATGTTTTTGTTTTGTTTTGTTTTTTTTTTACTACATTTATTCATTACAAATTTTTATAATTATAGCTAATTGTTATTGTTAATTATCAGTTAATTCCTCTGTAATCTAATGTTGACATTTTTTTGTGTTTTGGTTTTCAATTGGTTGTATATATAGTTCTAAATATATATAGAGGATGTTCCAAAATGAAATGAAATATAAAAATGCGTTTCCATATTCTACATATATTTTGGAACACCCTGTACATGTACACAAGTATTTGTTTGGTATATATCTTAAAAACTTTATATTAATTTATTGGTTTTTACTCTTTCTGCGTTTTTTATGTACTTCTTAGTCTCTTCTCTGTTTTTTGTTTTATTTTTATCCTAATTGGAAGTAATAGTTTTCTCAATTAGTTTGTTTTTGTTTTTTTTCTTTCATTTAAAAACTAATTTCACAATTCAAACAAATATTGTGTTTAATATTTAATGTATTTTTATTTCACAAAAAAAAAAAATCATTTTCCCAAATAATTGGTTTTGTGGAAAATTCCATCCACAATTTAGTATTTTTTCTATATTAAAAATAGCTTTGGCACTGTTTTTTATTTAAATTATTCCTTTAGTATTTTTTTCTCTTTTGTATTAACATAATTTCTAAACAATTTAATTTAAAAATAATTAATACAATTACCATAAGCAAACTTAACATGTTTTGCATTTTCCCGTTTTGAAATCGAGAAAATAGAAATTCGAATGATTCTGCAAAAAAATGTAATTTTAAACTATTTTTCTTTTATATTTGAAACTAATTTGTATACTTAACTGATTTAATGAAAATTCTTTATAACTTAATTAAATTTTTTTGTTACACAAAATAAGTTAAAATCGAAAATTATACAACTCTTGAGCAATTTCTTACGAAAAGCACCTGCATTGTTTTTCAAAAAGAAGATTAAATAATTTTAAATATTTTCCTCTATATATGTATTAGCTATAAATTGTGTGTGTGTGTGTTCGTATATGTATTTATATAACTGAAGAATTCCATCAGATGTACAAAAAAATATTTTAAACATTCAAAATTATTTTATTTGTTGTTATTAGAACTATGAGTATTGCATTGAACCCAGGCCAAATGTCCTATCCTTATTAGATTACAAAATTTTCTTTTATTTATCTTAAGCATAATTTTAATAATTAAGGGAAATATTTAAGAAATAATTTACATAATTTCACTTGCAACAGTATTTAGCTGAGTGGATTAAGAGTGTGAAGGAAATATTTAGTCTAGGCTGGAGACAAGTGTTTCGTTCGAAGCTTCAACTCATTTACTTTAATAAAATAACAAGCCTAAAACATTGATATTTCAGTCAAATAAAATCAAGGTCATATTTTTAGGTTTTAAGGATTTTACTTGAAAAGGGAAACTTCTATCGATTAGATTACCTCAAAAAATCATAAAAATCATAACACATCTTGTTGTAGAGCACTTTCACAGCCACAACATTTGCTCTAATCAGTTTTCAATCAAAATCTTGAAAACCTAAAACAATCCTAAAAAAGTGGCCTTTGGCCTCGATTTATTTAAAAATTCTTCCGGCGATTTTTTGTTTTTAATTTTTCGCATATATGGACATTGTAGTTTCAGAATCCGCAAAAACTTTCCAGGTGTAAGCACTTTTCATTTAAAGTTAGTTAGGGCGCACCGTGAAGGCCTTCTTATACCATCGTAGCCTCACTATATCAATACGCACTCAACAGCACCCTCCCAGCAAAAATTTGGATCCTGTAGTTATTATTTAACCAATTACATTATGTAACCCAAAAAAAAAAAAAAAAAAATAACTATTTATATTACGGTGGCACAGAGCTTATGTGTCCAACTACAAGTCAGAGAGTTGTGTTCAACGCTCACCACAGGCTGGGTACTTTTTGTAAAAAAAAAAACAAAGAACAGTTGGTGTCGCAAATGTAAACGTTTAACGTGTGTGGCCTCGTGTGTAGTGTGTTCGGCTACAAAGCAGAAGTTTGTATGTTCAAATCCAGCAAAGAGCACAAAATTGAAATTGAAAACAAATTCCACCTAAACTCTTCTAAAAATAAAAAAAAAAAAATATTTTTTATCTTCTAGTTTATTTTTCAACTTCTAGTGGACATAAAATTACTTCTTTGAACACCAAAAGGCCTTCTGTCTTCCACAGAAAATCTCTTCAGGTTTCCTACAGTCAACAGATAACCTCGTGAGGTCTTTTATGGGTAACAGAAGACCTTTTGAGATCTTCTGTGGATAACAGAAGACCTCTTCAGGTCCTCTATAGACAACAGATGTCAGATGACCTCCTGAAGCCTTCTATAGACCTCTAGAGGTCTTCTTTGGACAACAAATAATCACTTAAGGGCTTCTGTAGACAACAGATGATCTCTTGAGGTCCTTTATGGACAAAAGAATACTTTTTGAGGTCATCTATGCACCACAGAAGGCCTCTTCAGGTCTTCTTAGACAACAAATGGCCTATTGAGGTCTTCTAATGACCACTGAAGGCTTCTCAGGTCTTCTATAGACAACATATGGTCTCTGAGGTCCTCTATTTACAACAGAAAAAATGTAAGGCCTTTGATGCTCTACGGAAGGCCTCTTCATGTCTTTTATAGACAACAAATGACCTCTTGAGGTCTTCTAATGACCACTTAAGTCCTCTTCAGATCTTCTATAGACAACAGATGGTCTCTTGAGGTCCTCTATGGACAAAAAAAGACTTTTTGAGATCATCTATACACCACAGAAGACATCTTCAGGTCGTCTATGGACAACAAGTGACCTCTGAGGTCAGTCATAGAATACCTTTATGAGGTATGCTAACAAAAGCAGACCTGCATTAGGTCTGTTGTTCAAAGAAGGTCTTTGAGAGCTCTGCTGGCCTTAGAGGACCTTTTTTGATGTCTTCTAATGACCTCTGAAGCCCTCTTCAGGTCTTCTATAGACAACAGATAGTATCTTGAGGTCCTTTATGGACAACAGAAGACTTTTTGAGGTCTTCTATGTACCTCAGAAGGCCTTTTAATGTGTTCTATAGACAACAAATGACCTTTTGAGGTCTGCTAATGACCACTGAAGGCCTCTTCAGGTCTTACAGCAGAATACTTTTTGAGGTCTTCTATGCACCACAGAAGACCTCTTTAGGTCGTTCATTGAAGGCCTTTTCAGATCTTATATAGGCAACAGATAGTCTCCTGAAGTCCACTATGGGCAACAGAACACTTTTTGAGGTCTTCTATGCACCACAGAAAGCTTCTAGTGGTTACATAATAACTATTCTATTCAGTGCGCCATGCCCTTTTTAAAATAATGGGTTAAAGGGGGTTTTGTACTTACAAAACCCATTATTTTGAAAGGATTTTTTGCTGGGCTATTACACATCAGTGATACATTGAAGTTGTTTCATTACTCTAATCCGTACATTGTAATTCGCATTCACCTCTTGCCATCTGAGGCTCTAGTATTTCACTTTTTGCCATTAAAATCAGCTTGTTGAAGGGGGTTTATTATTTAGAGGTAATATTGGGCGGGAAATTGTCTTAATAATTTTTGCTAAGATTTTCGCATTCCTATCCATACCTTGCCACAGCGACTTCGATTTCCTGCCCCAGGCAGTAGTTTCTACGTAGCCTGTAATTATTATTATAATAGCCCTGCAAAAATCCCATTACCAAATAATGGATTTTTATAGTATTTTTGGTAGTCGTAACTGCTTACAAAACACCCTACTAACCCACTATTTTAACAAGGGGATGTCGCACTGAATAACTAGTTATTCTGTGGTCACTAGAAGTGGAAAAATAAGATGAAAAACATATCGCTCATTTACTCAAAGAGTGACACATCTCAAAAATCGAGTTTCGAGAAAAACGTGTTTTAAGTTGGCGTTCGAAATTTGACTTCCCAACTTCAAAAGATTAGTAAAACTGAGCGATATGTTCTCTTTTTAGAACAGGTGAGGCGAATTTCTGTTCAATTTCAACACACTTTTTGCTTTACCAACACTTCGTAAATTTGCTAACAAAAATAGTTTGCCAACGGTGAGCGTTGTTGAACACACATCTGTCGATTTGGTAGTTGGACACACACGATATGTGCCACGTACTCATTACTTAGTAATGAGTAAAGTGTCTTGAAAAATGTTTAAAAAACAATCCATAGTTTTTCATCTTGCTTGTAATGCAGAAAGTATCGTGTTTATAAAACTTTGTGATGGGTTATTCGGCTCATGTAGCTCCCAAATTTTTGCTGGGTGCTAGTTATTACAATCGTTCCCGATCATAATTAAATAGTAGCATAAATCAGCTTGCGATCATCATAGAACTCGATCATCAACAACTCGATCGTCATCAACCAACATCTTCGTTTCCGACAATCATTAGTTCCGGGTTCTCGAAGTTCACCAAATCGCCAAATTATCAGTATTATGACTTTGAGCAGTATTCTGGTCATTATGCTCTCAGCCCTGAAACCATTAAAAGTGTGCCGCATCGTTCGTTTCAGAAAATTTGGAGTCAATTTAACCCTGTCTGCCTTGCTGCTAAGCACGAACAGATCAACCGATTTGGTATCCACATTGTTTCTCGAAATATTTAATTTAAACTTCCATCAAGTTCGAATATGGACCCACAAAAGTTAAAATTTTTCAAATGAAAACGCTCGAAGGGTAACCAACAGCTTTTGCATATCGTTGTTGTTGTAGCATCTTGTACACATAAGCTTTGTTCATTTATTTTTTTAATGGTACGGGTGGTAAAAGAGAAAAGTGTCAAAATTGCTCTCTCATGAACATTTTTACCAGAAAAGTAAAGGAACGGAAAAATGGTAGATCTGGCAGCAATGTCAAAAAGAAACATAAAAAATCAATTTTCGTCTTTTATTTCACAGTTTTTAATTTAGTTTTGTCAGCGTTCGACTTTTTCTTCTGTTTTTGTCCATTTTCTTTTTCATTGTGAAATAATCCTCCATTTATTACCTGCAGAAATTTTGCTGGTAGCCTGTGGTAGAAGAGAAAGCCATTTTCGCTCTCTCTCCACTTTCACTCTCTTAAAAATTGCTTCCAGTTTTGCCACTTTTCGGGGTTAAGGAACGCTTTGCAGGTTAAAAATGGTAACAAATGGTAGAAATGGTAACCTCAGGTAAGTAAAGGAACACAGCTATAATGAAACAGTAGTTTGATGAGTTGGTTTGGCTGGTCGGCGGCGTATAATGAGGATCGTTATTGCTTGCTGATGTATGAATTGAGGCGGTTACACCAATTGGATCTTAGTTGCGCCAAAACAACACTCATAGTCTAGGCAGCTATTGTTGTTCCGCTGCCTCGTACGTGTGATTTCCGATGTCGGTATTCGTACGATAGGCTCTTATGGGTTCCGCCACTATATCAATATAAATACCACACAAACCTGCTTGATATGCCTAAATGCTATCTTTTGTATCGTTCTCTCTAGATCATGAAGATATTTCTTGACATGCCAGGGCGAGGGTAGCTATTTATTAAAGGGTGATTTTTCGACAAAATCTTAGCCTTCTCATGTGGTTCGGTGGACCATGACATGAGGATTGTTAAGGCTGCATTCTGGTGTCGCATAGCCTACCTCTGACTGAGCTATCGCGTTGTATGTGGTTAACAAGGTTTTTTATATTCGCTTCAAGTGCTGCTGCTGGAACTTGAGGACCTTGTCCCTACTTTTCATCTTATCGCCGATAGCTGTAGGATTCGGACGACTCATTAAATCATTCGAATATGACCCTCAGGCCTTTGAGGTAATTATGGCTGGGAGTTATTGACCTATCTTTATCTACGCAGTCGACTTGGTGAACAGTATGGCTCTTAATTTATTGGCGGATATTTTCGTATTCCATGCGTGCTAGAACTTAATAGGATCAATAGGATTTATCCTGACAAAAATGTTATAGGGTCCATGAAATTGAAGAAAGAAAGTTTCAATCTACGGGAATTGGACTTATTCTTTCTGAATTCCACGTATGACTAGTTGGTGACCCAAAGTTTCAAACAAGGACGAAGGTAGTATTTTCGTAATTCTCGAACATGACTGACCATATTCTACTGTGATACTGCCTTTTCTGGTTGAGACATTGAGATCTATATGTGGAAGTGACGGGACGTGCTATATACACTGCTTCCGGAACCCGTATTGATGATTCCCTACTGGATATCACGCTCTGATGCTGGAGATGAGTATCAAGTATCTTTGCTACTGGTGGCAAAATTGAGATCGGGCTGTATGATTCACCAGAGCTGCCATAGTTGCCAGGCTACAGTAGCGGGACCATTCTGCTCTTTTCAGATTTGGGGAACCGTTAGGATGGCTAATGATAAGTTGAGAAGTGTACTCAGGTACTCTACTGATGGTTCATCCAGCTGATTTAGCATCACCATTGAAATTCCGTAAGGTCTAAGCGCATGGGATGATTTTGTGTCTCGTATAACTTCTACTTCATCCATATAAACTGTGGTGGTTCTTTCTTGGTTGGAAAATATCGCAAACGATGTAACACTTCTCTTCACCCGGATGCTATCGAGGTGCTCAATAAATTGTCGGCTAAAATAACCTGCGCAGCTACATGTTCATATTTGCACATCGTAGCATTTTTTTTGCAGACATAGACCAAGTTCGAATGTGGACAATATTGATTCACTCCTTCGGGTACATTTCACACTAAATTTCAAAAAAATTTGGCAAAAGTGCGGTTTAGGACAGGATACCACGGTACACTGGTGTAGGTAATGACCCAAAAACTCTAAAATACCCTGCAGAAAAATAAACAAAATGAATGATTGGCATAAATTGAGTTTACGGAAACTGTCTTCCAAAATTTCTTCCCAACGTAAATTCAGGTCTTTATCAGATATCATCTTCTGGTACATCGTTCAAATTCCCAGTTCTCAATGAACCAACAATTTTGACATCGGTAATTTGTCTGGTATAGCTCATGTGTCACGGTATCTATCCATTTCACGTATTTTGAAGGTCTTCCAATCGAAGTAATGTCTTGAGTAGGGAAGGGCGCCTGTCGTGCTTTCTCAATAAAAAAACGTTTTTCGGGTCACATGTGCCGGAAAAAGTTTAGGCCTTGCCTACTTATGTTTTGTTGTAAAATTGAAACACGTCCGAAATATGCGTGTCACGATCGTGTCTAATTCTTGTGTTTAGTGGTAGAGGTTATGGAGTATTTTAGTACTAAACCAGGCATCGCCACTAATACAAACGCATTGTTGGCGGTCTCACGAATACGTCTCTCTCTCGCTCTCTACACAAACTGCGTGTGCGTTAATGCATTGCTAAGACTTCATTGAATTCTGAACGAGGACTGAGTTGTGGTTGTTCTGTTGTTATACTCATCAAGGGCACGTGTGCCCCTTTTTGCCGGATGCTGTACTAAACAACGGCAAATGAAAAGAGAAATGGTGTGGTTTTTTATACTTTTTTGAAGTAGGAAATTGTTGTGTAAACCACAACACAATCGGTATATTTGCTCTCTCTCTCTCTCTTTTGGACGAGGAAAAATAGAAAATAATATCCTTGCCAACATAAAGATAACATCCTGACGACTTGCATTTTTTATTGCTAGAACCTCTACTGGGATTTCTTAAAATATTTAAATAGTGCTCCGAAAAATTGACCTTGGAAAAATATCTAGCTAATCACATTATTTCCTTCTGGTAGGAAAATTATGTCATATGCTTCACACTTTCTGACAGGTCATCTCTGCACAAAGGGTGGTATGTCTCTGTCCTCCAGCTGCTCTTCAGGTTTATTTTTTATTTCTTACTTGAAATGAGCAATAAATCATTATTTGTCCATTTCCCTAAATCGAATGAACACTTAGACAGGTTAAAACACCTCTCGTTATAACAACCATTAAGCTCCAATATTTCTGCGAATTAGGGAAATGTTTCGCCCCGTAATTGAGATGAGAAAGCATCTCAATTTTTTTTAAGAAACTCCTTTTTTTGAGATACTCCTTCCAGTTTTTTTTGAGACTATTTGAAATCTTCTAAAATTTTAAATTTGTTGCTTCGTTGTTGTAAAATCCTTAGCATATATACGAATTTTGAAATACATACATACACGTCTAAAATTCTTATGTTCAATAAATCGCATTTCAATTTAACAAATAACCACAAATAAGCCACTTCAAATGAACAATATTCACTAAACCAATTATTGCTAAAAAAATGTTCAAATTTTCTATTGTAAAAATGGATGTGTGCGCTTTTTCTCCAAAAAAAATATATATTTTTCGCTAAATATTCGAAATTCCCCCATCATATTTGGGGAACTCGAGTTTTCAATATTTTTTTTATAATTTGTTTTGATTTTGTATTGGTTTTAGTTCTTGGTCATCATTGACAACGACTCGACTAACCATTCCAGCCATTTTGTTTTGAGAGCCAATTAAAATTCCCTGTTACATAAAATTCTTTACAAAAAACGTTATTACATACAAACATACATACACATACACAAATAGTTGTGACTGACATACACAGTACATGCTATATTCCTTAAATGGCAGCTCATCGATTAGTTTTTTTTGTTTCTATCGTTATTATCAATCAGGTGTTGTTGTGTGTGTGTGGGGGGATAGGTGAAAAAGGACTTAAAAGTCATTCCACCAAATATTTATGTAAAAAAATCCGCCTATATTTTGTGTGTGTGTTTAAGTTTCGACTTCAATTTTACCGTTTTTACAAATCTCACTCTACCGTGTGCTAAGCTGCACCGAAGTTGAAGACATTTCGACACGTTGACATTGGCGGCGTTCTACAATTACCGCCGTTGATATGGACTAATCCACTGCGGGTCATACATTCATGGCATAATACACGGAACCCTGAGCTGTGGCGGCGGCGGCTGCTGCGGCGGTGGCGGTCTGAACATTATTTTGAATTTGACTTTGTTGTTGTTGCTGCTGCTGCTGTTGCATTTGAAGTTGTTGTTGTTGCTGCTGCTGTTGCATTTGCTGTTGTTGTTGACAACTCATTTGTTGCTGTTGTTGTTGCATTTGTGAATTCTGTTGCTGTTGTCCCTGTTGCATGGATGACATTTGTTGAGCCGTTGTTGGTGACACCATACCACTGCTCGAACAATCACTGTGCGAAACCGCCGCAGCACCTTCGGGAACTCCACGTTCACTGAAACCGCCAGCCATACTACTGGCATCTTGAGCGAATTGATAACGTTGTTGGGTCAAAATTTGATGATGATGTCGATGTTGTCCCTGTACCGGTGCCGTGGCATACTGAGCTGTTGTATGCTGCCCACGGCCAGCTACCACATGCAGCTGCATACCGGGCAGCGCATAACCAATTGGCACCCGTATGGTTTGTTGGGTAACCTGAAAGAAGAGGAGCACATGGAAAATTTACATAAGGAATATATTTATGGGGGGATACGAAAGCAACAGTTAGGTATGTTTACATTGCCTATGTAGGCGAACACAAGCAAATACTGATCAATCGATTTGAAATTCTTTTTTAAAACGGAGCACAGTGGTTCAGAATCGTTTTTTTCCTGGTCAAAACTCTGTAACTTTTGAACGCATAGATATATTTTGATAATTCTTTTTTTATTTGACAGATAACACAATCAGCTTTCCGATGCGACATAGATTACCTGTTCTATGTCGATTTAGCAGTTGCAGAGGAATTAAAGGTCAAAGTTAACATTTTGAGAAGTTGCCACAGAAGTTTTGGAAGAGTCCAGCGTAAATTTTTGGCGTCTATGGTGTAGGTATCACAAACAGTGGGCCTAAATGATCCACTGACTGATTCAATCAGCAAGAAGTCTAGACGAACAAAATGCACACTTCATATATAACTAGGAGACCACTTGGTCGAGGATTTTTGGAACTTTCGGGGCTATATAGGGAAACAAAAGCGTAATAATGCAGACTACAGAGAATACCGGCATCAATAACCCGTACTTAACTACGTAATTGTGCGGGAGCTGTATGAAGGAGTGACCCCAAATATTTAGCGTCCATTTAATGTTTTTTGTACCTTTCGGGGTGTTATAGATGAAACAAACGCATTGTAGCGTGGACTACAAAGGTTGCAAATAAAGCACGACCAGACACAACCCGTAAATTGGGCATCGGTAAGCTGCAATCACAACAGATAGCCACAGCATATTCCACTCAACTAGCCCAATTGTTTAATCAAAGCACCCCTCATCCCGATAATATATCAGCGCAATGGCAAAGTATTGCCGACTCCATGCAAACAGTCGCAAAATCCATACTTGGATACCAGAGACCTCCACCAAGGAATCCATGGTATTATCAGGAGTGTCGTGCTGCTAGCGAAGAGAAAAATGCGGCATATAATGCCACTTTACAATCCGTAGCAACGCGTAACGCACGAGAGATATATCGGGAGAAAAGGAGAGAGGAGAAACGTCTTTTCCGCAGGAAAAAGAGAGAGATGGAAAAGCGGGAGTGTGAAAAAATCGAGATGTACAGGAGCCAGAATGATATCCGAAAATTTTACCAAAGAGTGCAGCATCAAACTGATGGCTTTGGTAACTGATACATATAGTGTGCTCAGGATATGGAAAGAACATTTTTCAAACCTGTTGGTATCCAGCGAAGATGACGAAGATACCACAGTCCTAATCCCAGAAGATGGTATTGAATGTATACCGCCCAGCCAAGATGAGGTAAAGACAGCAATAAATCGGCTGAAGAATACTAAGGCAGCAGGAGCCGATGGCTTACCAGCCGAGCTGTTCAAAACCGGAGGCGACACGCTGATAAGGTGTATTCATCAGCTAGTTAGCACCATCTGGCAGGAAGAACGAGTACCCGACGATTGGAACCTGAGTATCCTGTGCCCCGTCCATAAGAAAGGAGATAAGACTGTATGCTGTAACTATAGGGGCATAAGTCTACTCCCGATTCCCTACAAGATTGTGTCAGGGATATTGTGCGAACGACTAAAGCCAATGGTCAACGAGATAATTGGGTCATACCAATGCGGCTTTAGTCCTGGCAAGTCCACCATTGACCAGATATTTGCCCTGCTGCAAATCCTGGAGAAGACCCAAGAGATGCAGATCGACACCTACCACCTTTTTGTTGATTACAAAGCAGCCTTCGACAGCCCACTACGTTCAAAGGTATTCCAGAACATGTCTGAATTTGGTATCCCCGCAAAGCTTTTTCGGCTTTGTAAAATGCCTTTAACTGACACGACAGCCTTAGTTAAAATAGGAAAGAACCTCTCCGAAGAATTTTGTACCAAAAGAGGTTTCAGGCAAGGAGACAGCCTCTCGAGAGGCAAACGTCAAAAGAAGTGGCACAATCTACCAATAGCCACATGTAACTTGCTTATGCTGATGATATAGACATCATAGGACGGTCAGTAAAGGAAGTAACCGATACCTTTATGAAGGTCGAAGGAGAATCTGCTAAAGTGGGTCTGGCGGTAAACGGCGGGAAGACTAAGTTGATGGTGTCGACGCGCATTGCGTCCATAGAGATCGGGCCAACTGTTGACGTTGGTTCATATAATTTAGAGGTAGTAAAAGACTTCGACTACCTCGGCACCGCAGTAAGCACAACTAACGACATCAGTTTTGAAATAAAAAGAAGTATTATATTGGCTAACATATGCTACTTTGGCCTAAGTAAGCAGGTTAAAAACAAAGCCACATCTCGTCAACCCCCTGCTGATGTATGGTTCCGAATCCTGGGAACTTCCGCAAGCAGACATGGCAGTGCTTAATGTGTTGACGGTGAATATCGAAGTCGCATGAACCACGAGCTGTATCTGCTATACAACGACATCAATATAGTTAAACGTATTGAGATGCAACGATTGCGTTGGCTAGGCCATATCATAAGAATGAGCGATGATGAACCCGCTAAAAAGGCGTATAAATATGAGCCGCTTGGCGGTGCACGCTGAATTGGCAGGCCAAAGAATAGATGGCGCAAACAAGTGGATGAAGAGATGACAAGGCGCGGTATTCCAGAAAGAGAAGCAATAGACGGAGAGAAATGGAGATCTTTTCTTAGTTCGGCCTATGGAACAAATGTTCTGTAATGGGCCAGCTAAGTAAGTAAGTAGGTGTATGATGGAGTGGTCCCAAATATTGGTGCATTTTAGGGTTCATATCTCGGGAAGTATTGGCTTCCTACTTTAACACAGTACGAGCCACATATGCCGAAAATCTAAATGGCCTATGAGTGTCTAAAGAAGTCTGGTCCTCAGCAACTCCCTTCAACGCCACGGTCGGGGTTACATATTAACCCATTATTTTAACAAGGGCATGTCGCTTGAAATGAACTGTTATTTTTTGGCAACTTAAATAAGTAGCCGTGATTTTTATTAACGACCTTTTAAAGTACTTATTTAAGTGGCCAAAAAATAACTACTTATTTCGCGAGACATGCCCTTGTAAAAATAATGACGTAGTAGGGGTTTTGTAATGAGTATTTTTGCTGAGTAGTCTGCCAAATACAAACCCCAAAACCTAAACCTAACTCTTCCGAGAATGAACTTTAGGCTAATAGTTAGCCAGTTAAGTGTAGTCAGCATCGGAAACAACTCCGACGCACTCCACCAGCAAAACACAAAAAAGCAACGACTGATTGCCAGAGCACGAACGGGATGAGACGGACAAACTTAATACACTGAAATTTTTGAGGATTATGAGAAAGCCAAAATTTCAAAAACGACGATCGTCCATCTACTTCCAGGGGAGAATGTTCCCGAACGGAGGACACAAAACCCGCTAAGAGCAAGACCAGCGCTGGCCGAGAAAACGGATATTTCCACATTTCCACACTTAATCAAGACGCTCCTACGAAGATAAGAGCACAATCTTCTCAGTCCTCCAGATATTACCATTGCGGAACCCCGTATGATAAATGACGTCTCCTGGCAACCCATCATTTCGCTTGGCTCAGAGCATCTTCATATCATGGTTCACGCGAACGTACCACCCGAGTTCATAACCTCTGACCGCCGTGCTTTTCTACAACATGGGCAAATATTAACAGAATTTAGTAAACACAGCTTCAGAGTACTGCTCATTCCCTAAGATCCTAACAGCTGATATCGCTCGCTACATACCTGCTGGTCGAATACCCGAAATTAGACCAATTTTTACCAGTCGATTTAACGGGACTAGCAAATGAGCGTGACAAGCTTTGTCGTACGATCGTTGAAGACCCAAGCGTTAGTCAACTTGCTCTTGAAGTCAACAGGCTAATAGGCGAACATTAGCGGAAAATTGGTTCAGGATAGAGTAAATTGTGGTTAACTGTTAAGTCTCTCTCAAATTGGGGAACTATAATTATAGAACGGTTGTTACTTTCTACGGTGTGACAGTGACAGATCTGAAGAGGTGTGCGTATTATTTTAACCGGCAGTTTATAGATCATCCCACACGCAGAGAAAAAATATTGTTGGAACAATCATATTCTAAGAACAAAATAGTGTATTTTAAAATTCTTAAAACATGTATTATTGGCGCAACAATATATTTTGTGTCATCATGTTTCCTAATAAAAAATATATGGTTGACAGAACAATATATATTTTCAGATTTTTAAAATACACTATTTTGTTCTTAGAATATGATTGTTCCAACAATATCTCTTCTCTGTGTGCAAGAGTGCTATGGCTAAGAGGAGTGTTCTACACCGTATAAGAGCCCTCTTAGCCGAGCAGGTATCGCCATAATTCAAGATTAGCGATGTTACAGATGTCTTGTGAAACACGAAATCATCCAAAGCATTAACACTGATATTATGTGTGGGCCAAAGTTATATCAGTGTTAATGCTTAAGCATTGGGACAATTTCGGAGTTGAGTTTTTGACAAGTGTTCTCAATATAGCGGTAGCCACTCATATTGCAGCAGAGTCTGAAAAGATGACAGGCTGGTCAGATGCCAGATAGCGGTGTCAGTAGAGGCGAATCGTACAGGCGGATATTCCTCCTGTTGCGAGTAGCGACGATTCTGGAGGCACTATTCCTCCCCATGATGAAAAACAGTCTCTCAGGTGCTCAAAATCAACATGGATTCCGGAAAAATCCACACATATCAGTCGAGGATTGAACCAGAACAAACCGTGTGACCGAACAGTCATGGTGGGTTGCTCTTGACCTGTCGTAAGCCTTTGTTACCGTTAACCATGGCAAACTTTTCGAGAACATAATGAAGACTCAAGCCGTGTATGAAACTGTTAAATGATAACCTCTATCTACCTTTCTAAAATTCCTCAAGATGATGGTCCGCAGCACTTGGGGTACAGACAAATAAACCTTGTTGACCTCATATAGAACAATAGGCCGGTTTGCGGTAATCTATGTGACGTCAGTGTGGTATGCAAATATTAGCGCTACAAAATAGAAGAATATTCAAACCTGTCAGAATACCGCCTTCAAGACTTACCGGCATTAATCATCCCTACCATAGTCTAGTGGAAAGATTTCCTCCACCCAGACACTACAAAAAAGATCTTTATTATTTAACGAGATAAGAGGTATAAAGGTACAAACGAAAACCTCTAGATCAACGAGGCTATCGGGCAGGATGAATAGCATTCACACTGATGCAGTTGGACCAAGGCAAACATAAGTGGTTTAGATCCGGAGGATGCAGTCGCATCAATTCGTATCGGGCCCTGCATGTGGATTTGGGACCGCACGTCACGCGAAAATTTGTTTAACTGCCCAGCTAAACCCACTCACTTGTCTCCTGATTCTATATAGTCCACGTTGCAGAATTTTTGAACACAGAGGAAGCGTACTTAAATAACTAACAAGTAAGAAAAGCGTTAAGTTCGGCCGGCCCGAACTTTTTATACCCTCCACCACGAACAGTATGGAAGTGAATTCCAAAAATTCCGTAAATTGGAAGATATCGTCTTATGGGGACTATATGAGGGCGTTGACCTATACCGACAAATTTCAGGTGGAAAGTTGTATACCCTTAACGAAGACTTACTACCAAATTTCAGTCACTTCGGTGAGATATTGAGGTCACAAGCTTCAAAACACCGAAAATCGGGAGGTAAGTTCTAAGGGGGCTATATAAATGCGTGGACCTATACCAACAAATTTCATATGGAACGTCTAATATCCCAAATGAAGACCACATACCAAATTTCAGCCATTTCGGTGAAATAATGAGGCTAAAACCTTCAAAATACCGAAAATCGGGAGGTATCGTCCTATGGGGACTATATCAAAACGTGGACCTATGTAAACATTTTATGGTAGAAATGTTTCTTTGCCTCTGGAAACACAAAATACAAAGTTACAATAGATTCTGTGGTCAAATGGGACTAATACATTCAAAATATCGTAACGTGACTTGTACTATATACGGGGTGTTATATGGGGGCTATACCAAAACGTGGACCTATATAAACAAACTTTGGTAGAAATATTTTTTAGCCTCTGAAAACACATAATACCAAATTACAACCGATTCGGTGGTCAAATGGGACAAATATCTTAAAAATTCCTTAAAACGACGACGCGTCACTTTGTATGGGGGCTATACGAAAACGTGGACCTACATAGCCCGCTTTCAATACCGAAAGTCCTACGTACATATAATAGATTTTACCAAAATTTCATCCACCTACTTCAATCCGTTCGGACGCTAGAGTGATTTCCACAGACAGACGGACGGACATGGCTATATCGATGTTGAATTGCACGCTGATCAAGAATATATAGTTTGTGGGGTCTACAATGATTATTTCGAGTAGTTACAAACGGAATGACAAACTCAATATACCCCCCATCTTAACTTAATATACCCCCCATACGAATAAACATATTTTTGTTGCTATAACAATAATAACAAGGCTTCCTCAATGATAAAAAATTATTCAATGAAATCGTTAAGGACAACCTAATGGTTGTCGTGGCCAACGAAGAATATATAATCCATTCCGCAGTGGTGAATGGATTATGGATTCTCCGGTACATGAACACAATGGGATGCTTTCGTTGCAGTACCTTTTCGGGTGTTACCATGAGAGCTATCCTATCCCCACCCTGGCATGTCAGGGATCTTCATGATCTAGAAAAAGAGTCAAAATTTCCAGAGAGAACCTCAAGATCAACAAGCCTATCAAGCATGTTTAAATGGCATTTACACGTAAGTAGTTGCTGATGCTATAAACAACTATCGTTTGAGTGCGGCCCTCGGAGAACATCCCCCATCTATCAGCAGCCACGACAAACCAGAGTAGTTTTGGCTCAACTACGCTGCACCTTTTCAACTGTCCTGTCAAACCTACTCAACTAACTCCAGCAGATCTGTGGTTACATCCCATCGAACAGGCCACATTCCTAGCACTGGAGATAGATCCGAGCCAGATTAAGCAGAAGAACGAATATACAAACATATAATATAAAACATATGGTTGCCGTGGCCATCGACAATTACAACAGTTGAATGCCGAATCAGTTGTCCGAACAAGTTATGGAATATGTTTTTACCAAGGAAAATTCTCATGTGATTCGACTCTAGCGAGGTGTAACGGGGTTATCAAATACATGGACGAGTTCTCAAAAGGGATTCCAGAAATAAACATAGCTAAACTTTGGACGACGATGCCGAAAAGCTACTGGACAAAAGGGGGCGTTCACATCACAAACGTCCCATACGGGATAATGGAGACTTCTTTCATATCAATGAGTGCACCCCGATTCATATTAGCTCAATGATATGGGACCTACTGTTTATCGCCGAGTCCGAACGGCGTGTCTTAAGACACCACTTTGTAGAGAAGTTTTACATGGCTGAAATACTCAGGAAATGTCGCCAACATTACTGAGGGGCCTATTGCACTGTAAGAATTTAACAACATTTCTGTCTCTGCACCCCAAGTCCTTCCGACCAGGGACTTGAGGACCTTGTTCCTACTTCTGATCTTGTAGAAAATAGCAGTGGCGTGCGCGGACGACTTAAACATCCTATCGAACGTTACACCCAGCGACTAATATGATCAAGGGGAGCTTTATTTCAGCCGACCAAGTGGTAAACATCGTTTTTTCCTGGTCAAAATTCTGTAACTTTTGAACGGATAGAGATATATTCATAATTCTTTTTTTGTTAGACAGATAACACAATCAGCTTTCAGACGAATTATAAGCGGTCAAGTTCGGTCTGGTAGTTGCAGAGAAATTCAAGGTCAAAGTTAAACTTTTGAGTTTTTTAACTATTTGTCATCAAAATATGAGTGTTTTTGTGGTTTTTATATCTTCCTATGTAGTAAAGATGGTCAAACACCAACAAATAAACAAAATAATTACCAAAAAAACTAAAAAAAAAATCGAAAAATTGTCGAAAAAATTTTTTTTTCAAAAATTTGTAAAAAAATAAATTTTACAAAAAAAATTAAAATGTTTTCAAAAATTAAAAAAATTCTCCTTGGGTTTTAATAAAACTTATATAACTCGTATAAAAACTCATATACTCAAAAAAGTTGTAATTTGTGTCAAAAAACTGTAATTCATATGGAAACAGTATAGAAAAATACACATTTTTACCCATGTAATTTCAATAAATTGAAAAAAGTGTTAAACGGACGGAACTGGACGGGTTCAAATGTATATATGGGCTGGAAGAGGAGACTTTCGGGCATCTTTCTGTGAGAAGAGAACTTTGTTCCACAAAAGTTCTAGTCCACTAAATTTGGAATTTCATAAAATTTAGTACCCGAGGAAAAATAAAATAGATCATGCTGTGTAAACGCAACGGATTTTTAAAGGCCACAATCCTACCTACCTTACAAAAAAACAATGAACACAATAACTGTTATAGTTACTGAGAAATAGCTTCGTCTTTCTCCATAAATTTGCAAAACTGACGTATTTCCCAAAAATGGGGAAAATGCTCGTCTTTAGGGGCACGCCACGCCCACACCTTCCAATATTTGGGCCTAATTATACCCTATACCACAATGTGGAAAAGGGTATTATAAGTTTGTTTTGGTAAAAATTCATGTAACAGCGCGAAATATTCGTCGGAGACCCCCAATGTGGTATACCAATCTTCACATCTCGACGAGATAATGCGATTTTGAGATGTGTGTCCGTCCGTCAGTCCGTCCGTCCGTCCGTCTGTCTGTCCATTATAAATTGTAAACACGCTCCAGGCCGCAATTATGGACCGATCGTCACGAAATTTTGTATGGAGGTCGGGTTCAGATCAGAATCGATCCCTATTCTTATTGGTGATGATCGTGAAATATTTAGTGGGTGAAATGGACCAAAAACATAATATTTATCCAATTTTCTAGCGGCTCTGTAGGTCTCAATTATAGTCCGATCAACGCGTAATTTTAAATAAGGTAAGAGTATATCCCAAAGGAGAAGCTTGCAATTTGAGATGGCGATCGGATAATATTTAGAGGGTTAAATGGACCAAAACTTTTGTGTGAAAATTGTGCAAATTTTTAATATACAGCTTATATCTTAATTCCTGGAAGTGACATTCTGGTCAAGTGAGATATACTTGAAAGTGCAACGCTTGACCTTTCAATTGATGCCAATTATGCTGGTGTGCATGTTCAGATAACAGAGTTACAGCCTAATATATTCCGTTATTTGTTTGTAGTGTAATAATAAACTCACTGGAAGTCTGATGTAAATTTCTTAAAAAAAAAAAAAAAATATTTATATAAATTATACATGTATTAAAACACGTTCAAGTCATATTGTTAATTTCTAAACGATTTGTCCCAATAAAGCCTAGAAGGCGCTGGGACAATATATAACATATGTACACAAATATTTATGAATAAATGAACATACTTAAAAAAAAAAAAAAAAAAAAAGTCGCAATTATACATCAATAATCACGAAATTTTGCACCGGGTTAGAGTATAGGTCGAAAAAGATGCCTACAATTTTGAATGATGATCTGATATTCTTTAGCGGGTGAAATGGACCACTACTTTTGTATGAAAAATATAAAAATTTTATTTTTGGTAGATATTTTAATTCCTTGAGGACATATACATTTCGCAAAGTAGCCCACATATGAAAAAAAAAAACTACTGACCTTTCCTCTGATGTAAATTGCAATAAAGTGTTTGCTAGATAACGGGCCTACTGCCTAATATGTATATAATGCGTTCTGTGTAGAGAACATTTTTATCCCATGCTACATATTGTCTCTCCAAAAGTTTATGTAACACCACGAAATATTCGTCCTAGACCCCTTATTTGGTATGCCATAATTCATATCTCGACGAGATAAAGCGATTTAGCGATGTGTGTCCGTCCATTAAAAATTGTAAACAAGCTGAAGGCCGCAATTATGGACCGATTGTAACGAATTTTTTAGGAGGTTGGGTTCGGGCCAGAATAGAAATGATTAGTTTTTGGTGATGATCGTGAAATGTTCAGGGGATGAAATGGACCAAAAACAAAATTTTAACCAATTTTGTAGCGGCTCTGTAGGTCAAAATAATAACACGCAAAATTTTAAACAAAGTTTGAGTTTATGATGAAGAAGAAGCGTACAAACCAACGTGAAGATCAGATAATACTACGAGTAAGCGGGTTAAATGGACTGAAACTTTTGTGTGAAATTGGTAAAAATTTCAATAACGTAGATAGTCCGGTCAAAATAGACATGCGTATAAGGGGGAAATAGCAAAAATTCCCACAAAGCTGAATTTTGGTGGAGAGCTAGGGTTGGCCATTAGAAGCAACGTCCTAAAAGTCCCCATCGATCCCATGTGTGCAAAACAAGTTATTCGGGGTCAAAGGTCATTTTTGGAGACATTATTCAGTTTTTTTAATTTTTCTCAAAAACGGTAACACTTAGCAAAAGCCCGCTAAAGTAAAAGTTATAGATTCAATAATTGTCTACAAGATTGGTCCTTATGATTCTTAAAAAAGACTTACCATTTTCGAGATATCTCGATCTAAAGGTCAAATAAAATATTAGCAGCGTAAGTACATTATGAGGCGAACCGGTTAAAGTAACGACACTATGTGTTAGATACTTCCGTAAGCTTTCAAACAATATCCACTTTGCAGTAATCGGTTCAGTAGAACCGGGTCTAACACGGTTTTTAAATTTGGCCTTTCGGGTCTAATAACCGGCGAACCGGATCCGCAACCGTTGAAAATTATACATTTCCGTAATCAGCGCAACAAACCCTACCTTCGGACAAAACTTGAAAAAAATCGGAGAGTTTTCGTTGGGGTCGTTCCCGTTGGGCTTTCGATTATACATGTGGATTAAATGGGCTATTTTTGCATAAAATGACTCTAACATTGAATAACTCTACTAAACACACTCCGATTTTGTTGGAATTTTTTTAGAAGATAGCTATAATTTCGCTCTTCAAGAAAATATATATTTTTTGGGGGACAGACCCGATTACTTCGCTTATTTTAGTCGGTTCGTCTGAATATGTGCATATTTCCCTTATAAGTGCATAAAAATCATGTGTTTTTTAGAACAGCTATATCTCAAGAATGGTTCCTTCTAAGAAAAAAATTATAAGGGTCAAACTTTTAGATAATTTTTCTGTCTACAATATTTACTTTAGTCACTTTTTGCCACCGTGGTGCAATGGTATGCACACCCGCCTTGCACGCTAAAGGTCGTGGGTTCGATTCCCCGGCCAGTCAACATCAAACACTTTTCAACGGTGGCAAAATACCCCTCAGTAATGTTGGCGACATTTTCTGAGTATTTCAGCCTTGTACAACTTCTCTACAAGTGGTGTCTTAGACACGCCGTTCGGACTCGGCGATAAACAGTAGGTCCCATATCAGTGAGCTAATATGAATTGGGGTGCACTCACTGATATGAGAGAAGTCTCCCCTGTCCCGCCTGGGATGTTTGTGGAACAATTATTATTACTTTTTGATTAGATCAACCGTTTTCAAAAAATAAATCCGAAAACCTAAAAACCCTTAAATTTTGACCTTTGACCCCGAATAATTTTTTTTTGCACACATGGGATCGATGGGGACTTTTAGGACGTTGCTTCTAATGGCAAACCCTAGCTCTCCACCAAAATTCAGCTTTGTGGGAATTTTTGCTATTTCAATGTCTATTTTGACCGGACTAAGAGTTAAACAACGGAAGTAGTAGTACTACATAAGTGGGTTTCATTACATTTTAGTTTGTGTGAACTAAATTTTCCTTTCCTGCTACAAAAATGTCTTTGTCATGCTACATAACTTTTTGGTTTTGGTCATAACTATTATACATTACATCTCTGATATTTGATAATTAAATTTTCACAATCATTGAAAAGAAGTTCCGTGGAGAGCGATTGTCCAGGGATAGTGGTATAGGGTATCCCATGGTCGGCTCCGTCCGACTATAGACTTTTCTTACTTGTTTTTTAGTTTCCTTAGTTTCAATATGTTTACTATCGAATCCCATATAGAAATTAAATATCTTTGCCAAAACAAAATTTTGATTTTTGGCCAGGAAAATCGATTCCTGAACCATTGTGCTCCGTCTGGAGGATGCGGCATTTTAGAAAGGTAGGTAGAGGCTACCCCTCCTGGAGAAACTATCTGGCTCTTAGACCTCTTATTTGCAAGTCCCTACTTCCTGATATAATTACCCTAAAAAGAACTACGGTCACTAAATAAAATGACTAGTGCAGAAGATAACTCTCGAAGGGATTACCCGACTTGGTTCAAAATTTGCACATCGTAATATTTCCTGCATATTTACATAGAAGTTCGATTATATTGGTCTACACCTTCCTTCACAAGAATTCAAACATTTCGGCTTATGAACAGCTTGACACCTTTTTACTGACACATATTAAAGTTTATTTCGGAGAGTTTCATGAGCAAGGATGTGTGCACGAATGTGTCATACGATCAAAAATATGTTCCATCGAAATAAGGCTTTAGAATTCTCCAAATGTGTTAAGACTAAATCCGTTTCAGGCAGTTTGAGGTCAGTCTTGCTAAGTAAAGGACACGAAGTAACCATTATCCGAAATAACCGATTTGCTCCAAATCCAAATTATATTTGTTCTCATAAAACTAGGCCATAATCATAGATGAAATAGCTTGTTCAAATAATCACTCCGTTCATCAGTTCCAAATCGATTGATCCATCTTTAAAACACACACATATACATTTAATATACATACATACAAATAATCCCCCTTCAACCAATGTTGATATTTACAAGCCAATTACCATTGTTAGTTAGTTAATCGATTAATTACTTACAACAATAACACCAACAACCACAACAATTTACAACAAATTTAGAAAAAAGAAATTTTGGATTTCGTCCTTACTTGTGTCATCTCGCCTACCTGTTGGTATTCCAAAATATTCTGACGTTGCATGTGAGCCATTTTCGGATCAATATTTGTTGCAGCAAATTGTGAATAAGTTTCCGCATTGTACGGTATCAAAACCATTGTCTGATGATAATTACGTAGGGGTGGTGGTGATTCGGGTCGTCGCGTTGGACTACGGGCATAATGACCATAGTGTGGCTGGGGTTGGGGTTCTATTGTGGTGGCCATAGCTTGGCAATTTTGGGCATAAAGCATTGCCTCTTCGGCGGCGGGTCCCTGCTGTTGATGTATCATTGTGTGACGGAACATGGCACCGGTTGGCAATGTTTGGTAATAGGTCTGTTGCATGGCAGCAGCTGCCGCTGCGGTTTCAATTGGAAGACGTTGTTGTTCGCCACCGGCACCAGCAGCTGTTTCCGCACTATAGAAACTCCAGGTTCGCTGTTCCGTTTGTTGGGCTTGGGCTATTGTGGCATTTGCGGGTAATTGTATGGCACTGGGACCACCAGCTCCAACAGCACCACCGACAACAGCACTGCACAGCTGTTGTGGTTGCGATAGCTGAGTCTGGGACGATGCCACCATTGTGGGGTGGGGTACATTTTGTGGTGATGGCTGTTGGGAGATTTGTTTACTCATGGCACTGGTACTGGATTGTTTTGGCAAGGTATAGCTTTTCATGGGTTGCGGCAGCGCTTGACTTTGGGCAACACTGGGCATTTGTTGGGTAAGTTGTTCTTGCATTTGTTGCAGAATTTCATTGGTCGAACTGAATTTAGGTTTGATGCCACGCACCGAGGGCCGTTTGTTAAAGCCATAATCATTGCCCTCATCATCATCGGAATTGTCCTTATCTTTGTCTTTATCCTTATCTTTCTCCTTGTCCTTTTTCTTATCTTTGCTGTCTTCAGAACCGCTGGATTCATTGCCATAGCGTTTCTTAATCTTTTCCGTTCGATTAGCATCCTGTTGGACAAATGCCGCCAGCTCATCTTGTTGCTCCTGACCCGGTGTACCGGCAATAACATCGGGAGCGACTTTTCGAACTTCATCACCCACGCCTTGGCCCATCCCCGTAACATTTGGATCACCGGCCACTAATGCGGACAGACTGTATTCTGAGGCATGAATGTGGTGGGCAGCTTGATTGTGATGGGCTGCAGCCAGGGTGTAGTATGAGGACAAGTCATCTTTATTACCGGCAACGCAGGCTGTCAGAGGGGCCAGTGTTGAGAGGAATTGACGTTTTGGTTCTGTTTGACGGGGAGGTGTACGGTGAATTTGTGTGTGTACTACAGGCACTTGAACGCCCATACCCAAATCTGGTGCTGCGGGACAGCGACATTCCTAGAGGGGAGGGAAATTCAGATATATTTAAATAATTTTAAAATCTGAAATGAGTTATTCCACTTACCTGAGGTATTATAACAATAGGATTCTCTTCCATTTCCATAATTTTCTCCTGCGATTTTTTGTCGCGATTGAAAATTTCGGTGATTTTCTTATATGCCGATGAACCACTTGATGAGCTGGACACCGAAGAGTTTGGTGAGAAACTCTTGTCACTGTTATTGGCACCACCATTACCGGTGAATTTCTGAGGATTTTCCTCACCAGCAGGACTATCGCGATGTGAGAAATCGGTACCATCTTCACTTTTACTTAAATCATCATCACCATCACCGGCATTTGATTCATCGTTGTCCTCATCAATGCCACAGGTTAGTTGGCGAATGCGATCTTCCAGGGATATATCGGATTTAACAGCCTTTTTCCTGAAAAAAATATGCGTCAGTAGGTATTCCTTCGCTTCCCCCGTGTCCTACTTCTTTACTTACTTGATTAACGAACGCCTCAGTATATTCCTTTCCATGCTACGTCTCAATGTATCCGAATCACCAGCACCAGCAGCACCCGGTAAAGTAGAGACCAATGAGCCGGCCCTTTTTGATTCATCGAAAGCTCTTAAAGCCTCTGAGGTAAGAGTTTGATGAACCACACTACTAGGGAACAGCTGTTGTACCGCTGAATTTGGCCGCAAAGCATTTTTGAACAGCGTCGAATGTTTCTTGATCGGTATAAGTTCATTGATTTGATTATCATTGACATCATCCACGGACGATGAGGCTCCATCGATTTCGTCACAGCTATTATTCAAATCTTCTGTTACAAAACGTACCGATCGTTTTGTACTGTGATTTGACATTGAACCAGCTTCATCTTCGGATGTGGTGTTATTTTGGTCATCGGACTGGAAAAGGGTTAAACAAAGAGAGAGAGAGAGAAAGAATTGATATAAAATTCGATAATAAATAGGAAGAATATTTTCATTAAAGTTTTGCTAAATAAACCTGTCGTCAGATTTCTTCAATGTCTTTCTAGCAACAAAAAAGTTCTTAGAATGCTGGCAAAATATTCCGAGAAAATCTTTATGTTAAGATTTGTATCCGAAAAAGATTGAGCACAATTTTTGTCCATAAAAAGTCCATGGTTCAAACTGGTACAGATCCCCCACGTTGGACGCCAATTTATTAAACATTAAACAATATCTCATTTTTCATATCTGTCCGCTTTGCCGACCGAGATATACCCTCAACCGGTGAGTATTGAGACTTTGATAAGTCAAAAATGTATCCCATCGAAATAATGGTTTGGACCCTTAGTATGCTTGTTCGAAATCAGACAACTTGGAGTCGATTTAGCCCTATCTGTGCGTTGTTTTCGTAGCCACGCAAATACAGTGAGCGTTAAAATAAACTTTACACCTCTCAACATGTTTTTAATTGCACTATTACACCGACATTTAAGATATGCATGTAACTTTTTTAAGTATTTAGTGGTCAATTAAAATCCAGAAAATATTAGGCCCTTCCAATGTTTCATTATGGAATAAATGAAGATTACCAAAATAACCCAAAAAAAAGTTTACACTTTTGGTAAACGTAAGATTTTTTATTTCTTTAAAAAAATTAAGGCATATTTTTGCTTTTGAACATCTTGTCATCCTATTGGAGCCTGCAAATATTAAATCAACGAGTGTTTTGGTGTAATTCGGTGATATTTTCCCCATTGGACCCGGGGTACCGCATATATGTAATTTTTTCCATAAGATAGGCCTATATTTATCTTAAGAGGTATAACGTTTATTTTGACGCTCACTGTATGTTTGTTCGTGTACCTGGGGCAGTAGATTTAACGGCGGATATTTTCATATTCTTCAGATGTAGAGTTGGGCAATCTAGTTCCTAGTTCCTTGTACTAGTTCCAAAACGTATGAGTAACATCATGAAATGTAACGCGTGATGTTAAGTATACGCAGTTTGTTCAAAGAAAAAATGTGGGCCATTGGAACTGCGAAGTGAACGAGATAGTTCCATATAGTTCCTTTGGCACAAGTCTATTCAGATGGAAAAACTGTACTAATTCAGCTATGAGGATATATTTATCCTATTACACATGTTATCGATGATAGGACCCGATGACAAGATCGTACAACCATCCGCACGCATTACGATATATATTCCGATATCTATGAGTGCGGAATGTGTGGACACACATGTAATTGATTATACAACGTTTCAAACATGGTGACGGTATTAAAGGCTTTCGATGGGTCCCACGGCCTGTAGTCCACGACTGATACGTGTGGATATGGCGTGTAATGCTGGTGTGGTACTCTGTATTTTCCGGAATCCATGCTAATTTTTGACAATTGGGAAATTGTTTCTTATCATGCGGAGGAGTAGTGCCTCTAAGATCTTCGCCACTGGCGGCAGGTTTAAAATCTGTACGAGTCGTCTATGCTATCATCCTTGCATGACTTCAGTGGCGGAACCACCCAGTTAACTTCCTAGCATTTTGGTACAATATGGGTGGCTAACGATAAATTGAGGACACTTGTCAAAAACACAATCCCGGGTTCATTATGTTGTCTAAGCATTACTATTGAGATTCCGCGTGAGCCCAACGCTTTGGATTATTTCGCGTTTCAGATGACATCTGCAACATCGTAAATTTGGGTGGAACCTCCTGGGCTGGGAGGGTTCTTTCTTATACATCGTAGCACACTCCCCTTCGACCTATCTCTCTGGAGGTGCTTCACAACCTGCCGGGTGAAATAAAGCGCCCACCTCTCATTGTCACGCCGTTGAAAGCAACAGCCGTTCTATCTATTGCAAATTACTCAACTCCCGGTTCATTACCATTTAGATTCCATGTGGGTCCAACGCTTTGGAGGATTTCACGTTTTCGGTGACATCTGTAACATCGCTCACAATAAACTGTAGTGGCATCTGCTCGACTGAGAGGGCTTTCATTCAGGTAAAACCCATGTCACTCTAGGAGTGCTGATCTATAAACGGCCGATAAAAACAACAATTCTTCGGATTTGTCATTGTCACGCCGCTAAAAGTAACAACCGTTCATTCCCAGAATCGAGAGTCATTTAACCGTTGTCAACAATTTACTTAATCCAGTACCAATGTCGCAATGCTTCAGGTGGCCTAGTCACTTTTCCGCTTGTGTCCGACTACGAGCCTGTTGATTTTAAGAGTAAGTTACCTAACTCATGGGTCTTCAGGGTTCGCTGAAGATGTAATGATGTCCCGAAAAATTCTCTCAGCTAACCTAGGTTATGAAAGAATGGGCAGCTCTGTTAAACGGTGATTAGCAAATTCTATGAATCTTTATCTGCATTTCCATGGTTCAGAAAAGTATGTCGGTCAGAGGATATGCATTTGGGTGTTCTGTTAATAGAGATACTGATAGAGAGAGGGGGGTATCAGCCAAAGGAAATGACGGGTTGCCGAAAGACAGCATATATCAGCCACAATGGTGATGTCAGCTTTCTTCTATTTCGTACAAAAAGGTTCTGTTGTTGTTAACAGTGTTTTTTATATGCCAATCTCCAGTTCCAGGAATGTGTCTGCTTCGATGGGATGTAACCACAGATCGGCTGGAGTAAGTTGGGTAGGTTTGGCGGGGAAGTTGCAAAAGGTGCAGTGTCTTGTGCGGGCCTGTGCTGAATGCTGGGCAAGATGTTTTGCACAGTGTCGTCGATCCTTGTCATGTAGGAGTTTAGACGGCTGCACTGCTTCGTAGGGAGCGGCTGCTTTAGTGATGAAAGTTCTCTCAGCTACCCGAAGATCTGAGGGGGTGCGCAATTTTCTAAAGCGGTGATTGGTAAATTCTCTGAAACCTTGCCAATCAGCTTTCCCATGGTTCAGGAATGTACGTAGACGATGATAGGGAGGTGGTCCGAACTAAGGGAAATGACGGATTGCCAGGATACGTCATTTATCAGACCTGGTGCCACAATGGTGATATCTGGCGAGCTGAGGCAGTTCGCCGCGCAAAACGAGGAGCTATCGATTTGCTCTGCCAGCGCTGTACCCCTCTGGTCATTACCTAGGACGGAATGCCAAAGCTCATGATGAGCATTGAAGTCCCCTAACACCAGACGGTTATCGCCCTCTAAAAGCAAACTAATATTGGGCATATAACGCCGGGCACAGCTATTCATCGGCGGTATGTACACATTAAGCAGCTCTACCTCGGCAGTACCACACTTTACTGCTACCCCCATACACTCCATTTATAGGTCACTAGAGCCAAGCTCAAGCGAGATAGGTCTGTGATGGACAGACTAGTGTATAAGGATGGCAAGTCCTCCTCCTCCGCTTCTTGTGTGATCCTTCCGCAAAACGTTGTAACCATGATGTTTTTCCGACTCATAAAGTCCACAATTTCACTGACTTTATTGCGGAGACCGTTGCAATTGAATTGCAGGAATGATGCATTTCCGGGCCGTTGAACAACAGCATGTGGTGTTAGATGCTGCATCTGTTGTTGTTGTTGGGGAGCCTCCGGTGTGTCTCGTATTCCGACGACGAAGAGTCAGACGACGACGTAGAAGACGCACTGGGTGATGCGCTGACGCAGCAAGCAGCAACATACCTGTCGCTGTAATTCCAGGTGCTACTAAGGCCAGAGCTCCCACGAAAATGCACCCATTCCATACATCCATTACATCTCACCATTGTTGACATGTGGTGGATACGGATCTGGCAAACGGCACAGATCCATACTGGCCCGGGGTTCATTTCTATTCCGGCACGGACCAGAAGATCTCGGAGCAGGCTTTCCGGGATAAATTGCCGCTCCCATGGTGAACAAAATACACGAACACAAACACATAATTGTTGAGGTGACGGCGAAGATTCCTCCGAGTCAATCCGGTGCATAGAACCGGGGATTGTACTCTATTCTGTCGTGGCAGCTTACGCTTCTCAGCTGCGATAGATGGGGGATGTGCTCCGAGGAACCCAGTCAAACGATTGTTGCTTATGGGATCTGCAACTGTGTCCGTATGATATGCTTGTTGATCTACCCAGCTAAAATACTCATTACAAAACCCCCTACTAACCCATTATTTAACAAGGGCGTGTCGCGCGAAATATGTAGTTATTTTGTGACTACTTATAGAAGTAGTTAAACAAGTAGTCGTGACTACTTATATAACTACTTCTATAAGTAGTCACAAAATAAGTACTTATTTGGGGCGACATGCCTTGTTAAAATAATGGGTTAGTAGGGGATTTTGTAATGAGTATTTTTGCTGGATAGAGTTTCTATCTTATAACGCTGGACCTCTTCTTCTAGATCATGAAGATTTTCCTTGACCTGCCTGAATGGGCGAGGCATATCCTCCATATGGTCATTTGGATGGCTCTCACAGTCACACCCGAGCAGGAACTGCAACGAAAGAATGTGATTGTGTTGCTGCACTGGAAGAATCTTTGTCTCCTCATGTAGATGGTCCAATGGAGTCATGAGGAGGCATCCGTTGTGGTTTTTAGGGCTGCATTCTGACCAGTTTGAATATTTTTTCATCAAACTGGCGCAGCATAGCTTACCACAGACCGGCCTATCGCGTTATATGTGATCAACAAGGTTTCTTTTTCTGCATAGCAAGTGCTGCCGGCTAGGGACTTGAGGACCTTGTTACTACAGCTTGTCACAAATAGCTGCGCCATGCGCGGACGAAGAAAGCATGCTGTCGAATGTGACCCCTAGAATTTTGGGGAAGTTTGTGGTTGGAATTCTGCTACAATCGACCATGACATTAAACTCTCTTCTCACCTGCGCCTTCCATGTGGTGAACAGAGTAGCCGCCGTAGATTTAGTGACGGAAATTTGCATATTTCTCATATAATTGATTATCCATCGTTTTAAGTTTGGCCGGAGGGTTTTCTACCAAATGTCCTCAAATAGCGTGGAGTGCTTGTCAGTATCAAGAACTTTTGATAAGTCAAACGTCACTATCACTGTTCTATCACACGGCTTTCTCTGGTTGACTCCTCGACAAATATGTGTGGAAATGACGTGCAGCTTTGCACCTTTGCTGGCATTCTTCCTGTGCTTGGTTTTAGTAACTGGACCACCCTTCTCATTTTCCAGACTTCGGGAACGATGATGGTGGCTAAGCACAAATATGTAAAATTCTGCAGTCCAACAATAAAAAACGCCAACAACAATAATAGGCATCAGCACGGCCTTGTTGACCAATGCATAATGCAAAAACAACTTTCTTGTTGTTTTTACCCCCGCTTATTGCAGCAACATTCCTATGTTCGTATTCTTTGCGAAGCAAAGACGACATAAAAACAGTGGTGGATATGAAATTCTTTAGTTCAACTCAAATTGTAGGGTAAACAGCTTTAGGGCCATACAGCAAATTTCTCATTTTATTTAATTTGCTAGATGGCTTTATTGACCTGTTTATCGATACAGAGTCGGCGAAAAAGGGAACTGATGAAGTTGTTTGGTGACAACTGAAACTATAGTATTCCCTACCCTTCGCCCGCAACTAATCAATTTCATATCCACTTTAAAATATTTTGTTGTTATTCAAACAATTGAATTACAACAAAATATGGACTCAAGCTGAAATAAACACAAAGATGTAAAATTCTGCAGTCCAACAATAAAAAACGCCAACAACAGGGTGAGAACTTTAGTGAAATACTCCACTCCCGGCCCATCCAGCTGTTTCAGCATTAACATGGATATTCCCTCAGGGCTCAATGTTTTGCATGATTTAGCGTTCCCGATGACATTTGCAACATCATACATTATAAATTGTGCAAGAGAGATATCTGATGCGACGTAGAACTCTTTACCCAGCAAACCAAATGTCGGATGTCCGACATGTCTGAACAATTTCGGAAGCAAGATCGTTAAGATTTCGTTCCGATTTTCAAACGATTTTTTGGAGGGGAAATAGTTCAGATTTCGTATCGATTTCGTTCCGATTTCGGGCGAATGTCGGAAATAAATTTCCCTTCCGAATTTCCCAAGGAGTTTCTTCAGATTTCGGTCCGAAATCGATCCGATTTTGGACCAACATTTCGTTCCGAAATTATGTCAATCACTTCATATAACTTTCGTTAAGATATCGTTGCGATTTCGGATCGTGGCGTCCGAATTTTGTTCCGATTTCGTTACGATTGGTTTGCTGGGTAGTCACTACCACTGAATTTCAGTGGTGATGAAATCGGGTGGTCTACTGAATGAAGACAATTATTAAAAACGTTCTGTGAATGTGTTTTTCGTCTTTTTGTTTTTCATATTTTGGCTGGTAAATTCAAAACTCTTCATTGGGTTAATGGGTTAATCTTTCCAAATATAATTGGCTGTTGAATACGATGCGCATTTAGTTGTAACTGTTTTTTGTTTTCAGGTGATTCTTGTACTCCCTATTTTAGTACAGTACTCAATGTGAGTAATGAGTTTAAAGTGGCGCCCAACGTGGTGCTCCCTTATTACATTACAGAATTGAACTAACCAAAGCTAGTTATATTCCTGCTCAATATTAGAAGTAACGACTTCTATTGGTTCTTGATTATTAATCTTTAAATGAGCCCCACATTGGGCGCCAGTTTCAAATAATAAATATTTCGTAAAATTTTTATTTACAAATTTAATTATATATTCATAGTTTTCAACTTACCTGTGATATAGAATCCTGTTTCCACAGTTTTCCACCCTTTAAAATACCACTGATCTGTGTTGTCGGTGATGATTCCTTGGGTGGTATTGGTGGCGGTTTCTCATTATTGTCCGTATTGTTGTCGTTACTAATGCCGCTGCCACTAATGCCACCACCACTTTGCATTGTTGCCGGTTTGGCTGGCAGTGCTGGTGGCACCAGATCCTCATCGTCGTCATCATCTAGGCCTGCTGCTGTTGCTGACGTTGGTATGGCAAGATCTTCGCTGGCTTCGCGTACAATACGCCTCTCGGTCACTGCAGTGGTAGTAGTCATAGTTATTGTTTCAACGACATATCTTTGATTGGTTTTTTGTACAGTTATAAATTTATTGGTAGTATTTGCATCCTTTCTATCTTTATTATTGCTATTTTTCTTGACTATAGATGGCGCCATATTTGCACATACAAAAATGTTTGGTTAGGTGGTAGTTTTTTTTGTTTTTGTTGGGTTTTTACAAATGGTGGCAATATTGAACAAACGTCACCATACAGAGACATTGGCGTCATGCAAACGCCAAAATGCAATGCAACGATGGTTGGTTGGTTGATTCGAGTCATGTGAGAGATATGGTCGTGTGGTTGGTGGTGGTGATGAAAAACGCCCATCAGGATTCGTTTATATGGTCAGAGACGTACAAATGTAGAGGTTCCAACACAACACACAACACAAAGAATGGAAATACAACGAAATTAGCTGGACATTATATTGCATGTAAGCTGCTGAGAGGGTGGACAGCGGGGTGATATACAGTAATGAGGCAAGGAGGTTTTTAATATACATTTTTCAAAAAAAAAACTCTGTTACGCATACATTAGAAGCTAAACAGTTACCAATTTGAAAAGAAAATTTTACTACCCTCTTCTACACAGGGTAATTTAACATGCATAAATACACATTGCATTGATGTCAAATGAGTTGTTGTTGTAATTACATGGGAATTAATTGGAAAATGCCGATTGTTTAGAAGAGGAGGGGGTCGGCCAAATGAGATTATGAGCTTTAAAACGTATGACAACTATGACGATGAAGCCATATCCAATATTTTGGCTTCAATGTGTGATTGAATGTGCTGTGGGGTGAGAGTTTGTTTTTGAAAGAGGGAGTCTGATTGTTTATCCTATCGACATAATTTATCCAATTGGGGTTGGAGATTTTTGGCTGAATATTTGCTGTGTTAAACTTAGTTGTAGATTGGGGCTAATTTGTGGGCATTTCGTTACAGTTGGGAAGGGGGCAGCAAACAATATTTTTAAAGCATGTGGAAGTAAGTATAAGATTTTTTGGTGTCAGAGGGTCTGCATAAATCCTATTCTGAGAGCACTATCTCTTATTAATCAAGCGGGAAGAAGAATAAGAAAAAGTCGTGTGAAGACACATATCCTTCATATCCTCGTAAATGCTACTCTATAATCCAAAACTCAGCGAACTCACTGTCTTTTACCCATTAGGCGGGAATATGACATGAGAAGTGGAGAGATTTCAACTTCTAAAAAAATGTGTGTCAAGACACGCTGGGCGCCAATTAATTTTCAATTGCAGTCTCTTACCATTTAGGCGGGAGATATTTCTACTTCAATAAAATGTGTGTCAAGACACGTTGGGCGCCAAATAATTTTCAATTACATTTTATATCCTCATATCCTCGTAAATGCTACTCTATAGTCCAAAACTCAGAGAACTCACTGTCTCTTAGCCATTAGGCGGGAATAGGACATGAGAAGTGGAGAGATTTCGACATCAAAAAAATGTCTGTCAAGACACATTGGGCGCCAGTTAATTTTCAATTACATATATCCCACCATAATATGGAGGGTATAATTAAATTTGCCATTCCGCGCCTGTAAGATATTGGTAGGAGACCTTATATATCGATATACCCTTGTCCGACTGTCTGTCCGTCTGTTGAACTCAAGATACAGCTCGCAATTTTGAAGATAGAGCTTTATAATTTGGTACAGAAGTTTCTATTACCCCTAGGATGTTTGCTATTGAAAAGGGGCTATGTCGATCCACGTTTTGATATAGCCCCCATAGAACGGTACCTCCCGATTTTCAGTATTTTGAAGGTTTGAGCCTCCTTATCACACCGAAATGTCTGAAATTTGGTATTTAGTCTTCGTTGGGGGTATAAAAACCTTTCACCTGAAATTTGTCGTTATAGGTCCACTTCTTTATATAAGCTGTGGCCTTAATATCCCATGGAAATGACAGAAATTTGGTGAAATTTACTTGGAGGTAAACAACTTTCGACTGGAAATTTGTAGGTATATGTCTACTTACTTACATACTTAGCTGGCCCTTACAGAACATTTGTTCCATAAGCCGAACTAAGAAAAGATATCCATTTCTCTCTATTTGTTGTTTCGCACTCTGGAATACCGCGCTATTTCATCTCACCATCAACTTGTTTGCGCCATCTATTCCTTGGCCTGCCAATTCTGCGTGCAACGCCAAGCGGTCCGTATTTATACCAATTTTTAGCGGGTTCATCATCGCTCATTTTTATGATATGGCCTAGCCAACGCAATCGCTGCATCTCGATACGTTTAACAATATTGATGCCGTTGTATAGCAGATACAGCTCGTGGTTCATGCGACGTCGATATTCACCGTCAACGCAGATTGGTCCGTAGATCTATCGAAGAATTTTTCTCTCAAACACACCAAGCACTGCCATGTTTGCTTCGCAAGTACCCAGGCTTCGGAGCCATACATCAGCACGGGTAGTATCAGTGTTTTGTAGAGCGTTATTTTTGTTTGACGAGATGTGGCTTTGTTTTTAAAGTGCTTACTTAAACCAAAGTAGCATCTGTTGGCCAATACAATTCTTCTTTTTATTTCACAACTGATGTCGTTTGTTGTGTTTACGGAGGTGCCGAGGTAGACGAAGTCTTTTACTACCTCAATATTATAGGATCCAACTTCCACAGTCGGTCCGAGCTCAATGGACGCATTGCGCGTCGACACCATCAACTTGGTCTTCTCACCGTTTACCGCCAGAACCACTTTAGCAGATTCTCCTTCGACCTTCATAAAGGTATTAGTTACTTCTTTTACTGATCGGCCCATGATGTCTATATCATCAGCATAAGCAAGTAACATGTGACTATTGGTGTAGATTGTGCCACTTCTTTTGACGTTTGCCTCTCGTATAACCTTTTCCAGCAGGATGTTGAAGAGATCACACAAAAGGATGTCTCCTTGGCTGAAACCTCTTTTGGTACCAAACTCTTCGGAGAGGTTCTTTCCTATTTTAATTGAGGACCTCGTGTCAGTTAAAGTCATTTTACAAATTCAGACATGGCTTGGAATACCTTTGAACGCAGCGGACTGTCGAAGGCTGCTTTATAATCGACAAAAAGGTGGTAGGTGTCGATCTGCATTTCTTGAGTCTTCTCCAGGATTTGCCGCAGGGTAAATCTCTGGTCAATGGTGGACTTGCCAGGTCTAAAGCCGCATTGGTATGGTCCAATTATCTCGTTGACCATAGGCTTTAGTCGTTCGCACAATATGCCTGAGCATACAGTCTTATCTCCCTTCTTGTGGACGGGGCACAGGATACTCAGGTTCCAATCGTCGGGTACTCGTTCTTCCTGCCAGATGGTGCTAACCAGCTGATGAATACACCTTATCAGCGTGTCGTCTCCGGTTTTGAACAGCTCGGCTGGTAAGCCATCGGCTCCTACTGCCTTATTATTCTTCAGCCGATTTATTGCTGTCTTTACCTCATCTTGGCTGGGCGGTATACATTCAATACAATCTTCTGGATTGGGACTGTGGTATTTTCGTCGTCTTCGCTGCTATTGTATACCAACAGATTTGAAAAATGTTCTTTCCATATCCTGAGTACACTATCTGTATCAGTTACCAAATTACCTTGCTGGTATCTACAGGAGGATGTGCCTGTACCAAAGCCATCAGTTTGATGCTTCACTCTTTGGCAGAATTTTCGGACTTCATTCTGGCTCCTGTACATCTCGATTTTTTCACACTCGCGCTTTTCCATCTCTCTCTTTTTCCTGCGGAAAAGACGTTTCTCCTCTCTCCTTTTCTCCATGTAGCTCTCTCGCGCGCTACGCGTTGCTACGGATTGTAAAGTAGCCCTATATGCCGCATTTTTCTCTTCGGTGGCAGCACGACACTCCTGATCATACCATGGATTCCTTGGTGGAGGTCTTTGGTATCCAAGTATGGATTTTGCGGCTGTTTGCATGGAGTGGGCAATGCTTTGCCATTGCGCAGATATATTATCGTGATGAGGAGTGCTTTGATTAAGCAATTGGGCAAGTTGAGTGGAATATGCTGTGGCTATCTGTTGTGATTACAGCTTACCGATGTCTAACTTTCATGTTGTGTCTGTTCGTAATTTGTTTGATACGTTTAAGCGGGTGCGTACCTTTGCTGCAACATGGTAGTGGTCCGAATCAATGTTTGCGCCTCGGAACGATCGTACATGCAACACGCTCGATGAATGTCTTCCATCTATCACAACATGATCAATTTGGAGACAGCCAGGTGCCCTGATGAATATCGAGATGATTAAATCTGGTACTGCTAACTACCATGTTTTTTGCAGCTGAAAAGTCTATCAGCCTCATACCATTGTCAGATGTTTCACTGTGGATACTGAATTTCCCGACTGTTGGGCCAAAGATATTTTCCTTTCCAATTTTGGCATTAAAATCGCCTAGTATAATTTTAATGTCATGGGCAGGGCAACGGTCATAAGTTTCTTCTAAGCGCTAGTAAAATATATCTTTGGTCTTTTCGTCCATGTCTTCAGTGGAAGCATGAGCGCAAATAAAGCTGATGTTGAAGAATTTTGCTTTTATTCGAATTGCAGCAAGTCTTTCATTCACTGGAGTGAAGTTTTAGTCTCCGACTAACTACATATCCGCAACCAAACGCATGCTTTACGTCATGGCAGCTATAATACAGTGCGTCACCTTTCCTGTATGGCAGTAGATATATGTCTACGTCTTCATTAGACTCCAAAAAACCTCCGGATTTTCGATATTTTGTAGGTTTTATCCTCATTATCACACAGAAATGTCTGAAATTTGGTATTTAGTTTCGTTGGGGGTACGCATAACATTTTCGGTATAGGTCCTCGTACCCATAGAGGGGTACCGTCCGATTTTCGGTATTTTGAAGGTTGTGTCCTCAATATCCCACAGAAAAAGCTGGAATTTGGTATTTAATCTTCGTTGGGGGTACAAAAGTTTCCACTTGAAATTAGTCGGTAAAGGCCCACGTCTTCATACAGCCTCCATAAAACGGTACCTTCCCATTTTCTGTATTTTGAAGATTGTGGCCTCAATATTCCGCCGAAATGGCTGAATTTTGGTATTTAGTGTTCTTTTCGGGTATACAACTTTCCACTTGAAATTATTTGGTATATATCCACGCCTTCATGTAGCCCCCATAGAACGGTACCTTCCGATTTTCTGTATTTTTAAGGTTGTGGCCGCAATATCCCATCGAAATGGCTGGAATTCGGTATTTATTCATCGTTGGGGGTACAAAAGTTTCCACCTAAAATTTGTCGACATAGACCTACATCTTCATATAGCCTCCATAGAGCGGTACCACCCGATTGTCGGTATTTTGAAGGTTGTTTCCTCAATTACCCAGCAAAATGGCTGAATATTGGTATTTAGTCTTAGTTTGGGGGTACTTAAGCTTTCACCTGAAATTTTTAGGTATAGGTCCACGATTTCCGTTGTTTGAAAGGTTTTGGCATCAATTTCGCACGGTAATGGCTGAAATTTGGTATTTAGTCTTTGTTAAAAATTTTCACCTGAAATTTGTTGCTATAGGTTCACGCCTTCATGTAGCCTCCATAGAACGTTACCTTCTGATTATCGGTATTTTGAAGGTTGTGGCCACAATATTCGTGTTAGTCGGGGTACAAAACTTTCCACCTGAACTTTGTCGGTATAGGTCCCCATGTGTTTATGCAGCCCCCATAGAATGGTACTCCCAACTTTATGTATTCGAGTTTTTTTTTACATTTTCGGACCGAGATTGCTGTAATTAAATATTGAGTGTTGCCACACGGTACAATAGCTCAATTCGGAAATTTGTTCTTCCTCGTTTTTAATAAATAATTTCTTTTATAAAACATAACCTCTTTTTCTAAACATGTCTTTCTTAAAACGTTTGCATGGTCATCGTTTTTGAACAAAACCTAACATTTTATTTTTTAATTTTAATGATTAATATTTCATTTTATTTTCCCAGCAAATTTGCAAACAAATTTATTGTTTGTCCAACCTTCACCTACCGCATGACATTGCAAAAAAAAAGGAAAAACTCAGTATACCACCATTAGTCTATTTTGTAATAATCCCCAACCAGCTATGTAGTAGCTCCTTCAAGTAAGAAGAGTAGAGTATATACATACATACATATGACACGTGTATCCACCCATAATCCAATCTACAATACATTTCCACAACTGCATATTGTTTTTAAATGGAATTGGTGGAATATTCAAAATAAGAAAAAAAAAACATACAAAAGTTGTGGTCCGCAAGCAAAGTTCATTCGTTTGTTCGTTCGTTCTGCATTTCAATTGTAATTACTAAGTACGTTCAGTTCACTTATATCAAGAATATAAACAATACTATGATATATGTTCGTATGTATGTTTGATTGTTGTATGTGTGTGTTCACATTAAATACTATGTGTTTATAACGAATGACATTAATTTATCGCATAAAACCAGCAGGTACCGCAATGCAATGCAAGAATTGTCATTAAATGCATTTATCTACTCAAACATGAATGAACAGTGGCTCAAAGCCAAAAAGTGATATGCAATAATCAATAATAGACCAAAAGGAATACAGAAGTACATACATATCTCGATGATAGGAAATCTTAACAAGCCGTTATAAACGGCAGGTCAAGTCTATTATTTCTCATTTAAGGCAACCTAAATCGAAATTGTGCAAAATTCTACTACTCAATATATTCAAAATATAATCAATCCCACGGGTGATCATTGAATGGAAAAATATTTTATGAGGTCATTAGGATACGAAACTAAAGCCATAGCTTTTAGAAACAACTAAAAAAGTGTCAGTCGGCTTCGCCGACAGATATATACCCTCAGCCAATGTGAAGTTAAGCTTTCACCTACGGACAGATCAAATGTATTTAAGGTCTCTTCAGAATTTTGTGGCCCTTTTTGGACATTTGAACTTGCCGACAAAAATGTGGAAGATCCAAAGTTTGGACCAAATTGGTTGCCCCATTCAAGTGATATCGCCCTAGCATTTTAGTGTTATTTTTTAAATATTGGAGAGATGTACCGAAAGTTGTGGACCGGTATTGCCCATCAAACTAAGTTTGGATATAATATCACGAAGACCAAATGTTGGACCAAATCGGTTGAACAGTTCGAGAGTTATCGTGCTCTCCGACCGCCACATATGGTGACATAGGGGTTTTTTACACCTTTCTGGCTGTTTTCCCAAGAAATACGGACTTGCCCCTGAAAAAACTTTTACCGTCGTAATGGAGGTAGCGAATGTAAATCGCTTCGACAAAAATCGAAGTGATTCGCGAGCAGGTCTTAAAGTGAACTTTTGTGTGAGAGGTACCAGAAGGAATAGACAAATATAGTCCATATTCGAACGTGATCTATATCTGGTAGATACATTAGGATGTGCAAACTATGGATTACATCGGTCACTCCCTTCAATAGTTATCGTGCGCACAATTTTTCCGAGGATTTTTGAACTTTTGTGGGGAGGTAACTGAAGGAGTGGACCGATATAGCCTATCTTCCAATTTAATTTATGTTTTGGTAAAATATTACCAAGGCCAAATTTTGGACCGAATCGACAGATCCGTTCGAGAGTTATCTTACGCTCCAACCACTACACAAGGTGTCATAGGGGCGTTTTGCACCTTTCCGGCCATTTTCTCAGGAAGTATGGACTTGCCCCTGATAATACTTGTACCGTCGTTTGGGGGGAAATGCATACAAGTTGTTGCAACAAAAATCAAAGCGATTCGAGAGCAGGTCCTAAACTGAACTTATCAGAAATTTTGTGTGGGAGGTACCAAATCGGTTATTCACCTTCAAGAGTTATCATGCCCACAAAATTTCCGAACATTTTTGAACTTTTGTGGGGGAGGTACCGCAAGGAGTGGACCGATATAGCTCATCTTCGAACTTAAACTAAGTTTGGACAAAATATTACGAAAGCGCAAATCGGTTCATCCGTTCGAGAGTTATCGTGCGCACCAGCCAGACGGACGGACATTGCTAAATCAACTTCAAATTGTATGAAACACATTTCGTCCAAACGTACTTGGGGTCTAAAGCCATTATTTCGATGAGGCACATTTTGCCCGTATGAAAGTGTATATACCCTTTCTAGCCTAAAGGCTGTGGGTATAAAAAAAATAATAAAAAAATTGTGGTCCGGAAATTTTTTGGAAGAAAGTTTTGTAGCCTCGAATTCGACAAAATACCAAGTTTCAGCCGTTTCGGTAAGATAATATGGCTAATATTTACAAAATAGCGAAAATCGGTAGGCACCGTTCTATGGGCCATGGATCTATTCTAAGAAATTTCCGGGGGGACATTTTGTAACCTCAAAGATAAGTAACTACACAATTTCAGGCATTTCGGTATAATAATATGGCCATAACCTTCAAAATACCGAAAACCGGAAAGTACTCTTCGATGAGAGCTATATGAAAACGTGGGCCTATACCGACAAATTTCAGATGAAAAACAGTATACGCCCAACAAAGACAACATTCAAGTTTTCCAACATTTCTGTTGTAAATTGAGGTCACAGCCTTCAAAATACCAAAAATCCGGAGCTACTCTTCTGTGGGCACTATATGAAAACATGAACCTATACGGATAACTCTAATCTGGAATTTTTTATACTTCTCCATCGAAGACTAAATATTAAATTTCATCCATTTCGCTAAAACCTTCAAAATACTGAAAATCGGAAGGTACCGTTCAATGGGGGGCTATATGAAGACGTGGGCCTATACCGACAAATTTCTGGTTAAAATGTATACCCTCAAATTGCAGTCATTTCAGTGGGGCATTGAGGTCACAACCTTCAAAATACCGAAAATCGGGAGATACCTACACTATAGGGGCTATATAAAAACGTGGACCTATACTTTTAATTGCCTTCTGGAATGTTTTGTATCGCCCATCGAAGACTAAATACCAAATTTCATCCATTTCTGTTTGATAATGACGCTGAAACCTTTAATATACCCAACATCTGAAAGTACCGTTCTATGGGGTCTATATGAAGACGTGTACCTACAACGACAAATTTGTGGTTTATCCGCAACCTTCAAATAACCGAAAATCGGGAGGAACCATTCTAAGGAGACTATATGAAAACGTGGACCAATATCCACACAACAATAATATTTTAAAGATCTGCGAACTTGCAACTTAATTGAATTGCCCCTTTATAGATAAGTTGTAGTTACATTCAAAGTCGATATATGCACATTAGGGTGTCCCAAAAAATCAACATGTTTGTACCCTTTGATTCGACCAAGTATGTTTAGACGAAATTCGTTTGAGAACCAGACAATTTGGGATTAATTTCGGTTGCTTCGAGCCTTTTTTGGTCCGTGCCACTATAGATAGCCATATATCTGTTCCGTTTGCCAGATCTGCAACGGAATATCGCTGAGATATAATGGCTGTATGGAATGGGCGCACTTCCGAGGCTGTTCTGGTATTAATCGCCTCCTGGACTATTGCGATAGGACATCTGCTTTGCTGATTGCTGATCGGAGGAACATCATGTTCACCGCGATCCAGGAAACAAAGCTCATCGTACCCTGTAGCTTGCAACGTTGCGATGGTTACAATGATTTGCGAAAAGATCGTACAACAAATGGAGTAGGAGTACTTGTATTCCTTATATACCAGTCTGTTCTGTACATACTTAACCCGCATGAGCTTGACTCTAGCAACTAGTACATTGAATAAACCTGCCAGTCTGTCCAGTACAGACATATCTCACTTGACATGTAATGTAAAGTATGCAACTGCCGAAGTAAAGTTGCCTAACGTGTACATACCGCCAATGACTAGCTGTGCCTTGTGTTATAGGCACGACATTAGTTCGCTATAGAAGTGCAATAACCGTTTGTGCTAGGCGACTTCAATGCTCACCATGAGCTTTGACATTTAGTCCTAGGCAATGACCAGAGGGGTACAGCGCTGATCGATCAAATCGATAGTTCGCTATTACGAAGATAAGATGAGATTAAAACACAGCTCGCTAAACATCACCATTGTGGCACCCGGTTTGATGAACGATGTGTCCTGACAACCTGTGACATGTCCTGGGTCAGATCATCTTCCAACCATTGTCTCTGCAGAACACACCACTCGACTTCATAACCTCTGACTACTGTATTTTTCTGAACCACGGATTGGCAAGAGTTCATAGAATTTACCAATCACCGCTTCAGAGCTGCCCATTATCTCAGATCCTCGGTTAGCGGAGGGAATTTTCTGGGACATTAACATAACTGACACCGCTCCCTAATATCAGTTGTTCGTATATCTGAAATCAGACCAAATTTCCCAGAAGAGGCGATGGGACTTGCAACCATGAAGACCTAAGAGTTAGGGAACTTACTCTTGAAGTCAACAGGTTAGTAGGCGAACATAAGCGGAAAAATACTACTAGACCGCCCGAAGCAATGCAACATTGGTACAGGATTATGTAAGTTGTGGGCAAAGGTTAAATCAGTCTCGAATCCGGGAACGAAGGATGATAGAACTGTTGTTACTTTCAACGGCGTCACAGTGATAGATCCGAAGAAGTGTGCGTGTTATTTTAACCAGGGGAGTGATAGAGCGAAGAGGAGTACTGTTGCGATGTAATCATCCAAGGCATTGGAAATCATCCAAGGCATTGGACCCACACTGACTCTCAATGGTAATGATTAAGCAACTGGATAAACCGGGAGTTGAGTATTTGCCAAATGTCCTCACCTTATCGTTATCACCCATATTGCACCAGAAGCCTGGAAAGTTGGCAGAGGAAAATCGTGCAGGCCGATTTCTTTCCTGTCGTGCGAAGATTCAAGAGGCACAACTCCTCCCAATGATGAGAAACTGTTTCCCAATTGCCCAATCCATGCTGAAGATTCCGGAAAATGGAAAGACCACAACAATATTACACGCCATATCCACACGTATCAGTTGAGGACTGAGTCAGCACAAGGCATGTGACCGCACAGTCTTTGTGGCTCTTGACCTATCGAAGGCCTTCGATGCCGTCAACCTTGTCAAGGTGTTCGAAGATATAGAGAGTAGATTGAAAGAGGGGTAATATTTCCGTAACTGTTTAATCTCTACATAACTGTTACACTAACATCCCAGAAGGGAACTTCTCTCATATCAATGAGTGCATCTCGATTCTCAACGATATGGGACCTACTATTTATCGCCGTGTCCGTACGGCGTGTCTTAAGACACCACTTATGGAGAAGTTTCCTGAAATACTCCGAAAATGTCGTCAACATTACGCTGAGAGGTATTTTGCCACAGTTGAAAATTTGATTTCTGCTGGTCTGGGAATCGATGCCGGGCATTTAGCGTGCAAGGCGGGTATGTAAACCATTGCACAACGGCGGTACAAGCTGTTTTATCTGTTCATTTCTGTTCACACCCTCAAGAGGGCATAGAGATCGTAATGTAATCTACAAGCTGACTAGGTGCAGTTCTTCAATCTGAGGAATATGAAACTATTATCCGTTAAACTGTCACCTGGAAGGCTGAAATGAGGTTCCCGATGTCTCGATTTCGACCACTGACTACCTCAAGATATTGAGTGTAAAGTTCGATAGCATGTTTAAGTCGTATGCGTAAGTCACAACTATTTATGACAAGATAAGAAGTAGAAATAATATCCTCCAGTCACGAAACGGCAGCACTTGTGGTGCTGGCAATGAAACCTTCTTGTCTCCTTACAAAGCAATGGACCGGTCTGTGATAAATTATTCGGCACCAGTGTGGTATGCAAATGTTAGCGCCACGCAGCAGAAGAATATTCATAACTGCAATATAGCTTTGAAATGAATCTCTGAAACAAGTACGGCTTAAAAAAAAGAATTAAAAAACAAAAACTATTCTGTCTTGGGCTCTAGGCTGCTTAGCAGATACTAAACAATATAAGCTTGCGAAAATTGAAAAAAGAAAATAAACTCGCTTAAAAGTAGAGGTGTTATGCAATTTATAGTGTGTTAACTTTTTGTTTTTTTAATTTTTTATATTGCTTAAGATTGGAGTCGCGGTGCGTATGATTGTTACTATCATCTGTCTAATTAATACTAATCATACGCATTGTGGTTCCAATGTTAAAAAACACAAAATATTAAAAAAGTTAAAACACAAAAAAATTGCCTCACACCTCTATTTTTAAGCGCTTTTTTAATTTTCGGAAGCTTACTTAATTTCCTTTTTCGTAATAGTAAATGCTGTTCCAGAACCTGCTAGAACCTGCGCTTTTTTAATTTTCGGAAGCTTACTTAATTTCCTTTTTCGTAATAGTAAATGCTGTTCCAGAACCTGCAAGAACCTGCTATTTTTTTAACATTTTTCCTTTATGTTATCGAAATAAATAGTAAAAATCAGTAGATTCTTGCAGTACTGGAACAGACCAATTGTTTCATATCTTCTAAGCAGCTTAGAGACCCAAGAACTTTTTTAAAAAATGCCTATATTGTACTCGTATGTATATTAAGTATATTTTCTACCTATCCTGTAATGGTGTATTTTTAAAGAAAGAGCCTGTTCTCTACACACTGCTATTAGTTTCATTATCTAATGGTGTGGATACCGCAAGAAGTTCGAAGCAATGAATTCCGATCTTGAATCGTTAGTATAATTGTCCTATAATTTTTGTACTGCATAACCTTTTCAACACACTTTTCTGTCCACTGTAAATATCTTCATGGTATTCTGCATTCTCGGTGTGTGTATATGGCGCATCGAAGAAGTACTTTGGAAATTGGGGTGTTAGCATGCATGTCAGTGAATGATTAAGCCCATTTTCTTTTTTGCTGCGTTCTTCATTTGCTTTTTTGCGTTTCAATTTTTTTTTCATTTTTCTTATTTTGTGTATTTTCTTTCCGGCTATGATTCTTTAAGCAGTACTTTATGATTAAGTATCAGTTACGTCGTACCCAATATTCTGCAAATGACAGAACATGCGAGGATATGGTGCGAATTTTTTATTTTGCATTTCTGGCTATATATGTATGTATTTGTATCAAAGAGCAGTTAGAAAATCATTTCCGTAGCTCTGAAAATAGCGGTGGAGCAAAACGTCACAGAAATGCAATTAAAACAATCATATTTACTGTACTAATAACTTTGTACACAATTTAAGTAAGGGTTTCGCTGTTTGAAAACTGCACTTAATATTAAGTAATATTTTCCATTTGGGGCGCCCAGGGCCTAAACGGCCTTACCCACGCTCAGTGAATTGTAATGAACTATTTCGACTGATCTAGTTTATAGGCTCTTTTCAATGAATCTTTTAATTGAACTATTTCGTTCTTGAACTATACAACACCACCATAAAATGAAACTTTAAGACTGGATACTTCGATTCAATAACATGATTCACAAGTTCTTTATAATTTTAGTAAAATTTCTTAACGATATTGCTTGGGAAGTGTTTTTTCCAACGACTTTGAAATAATTTCAATTAATGTTAAAATCTCACTGTCAGTACCTCCCAACCACACCCAAGTACAGTCGTATATTGAGGATATTTAAAGATTTACTCATTGCTTGTTATGCAAAACATGGCGTGTGATGAAGAAAAAAAACGTAGCAATAGCAGAAAAAAAATCATCAGAATTGATTTCACAAAAAAACTGCAAAAACTGCTTAGCTCAACAAAAAAACAACGACGTATGTATTTGCATGTGGGCGGCGGTTTGATGACTATGACGCCGTTGCATTTTTTCTTTTCTTACTCACTTCAACCACCAAAAGCTACTACTGTTCCTGCTGTACTTATTTTTCAGATGTCATGTCATGTGTTTGAATTTTCAAGACAAAAAGTAGAAACATTTTGTACCAATAACTAGTGCAACCGCATACGACAGAAGCAAACAAAACCGACGACTCGTGGCGGTGATGGCACAAAAAAAGGAAGGAGGCGCCGGCAAATCATTTGTGACAAACACTATTTCAACTTAAAAGATGTGAACTTTAAGTGTCACCACCACACTACACAATAATCAATAATCTACTTGAAGAAATATTAACCCATTTTATACATATGAGCGTATCATTGTTCTTTTGATCGGCTTTGTGTGTCTCTCCACAAAGTGATTTTTAACCAAAACGAGTAGTGGGTTGAAAAGAGAGACTGATTTGTTAAAGGAAAATACATTATCCTTTTTTATTAATTGTGAAATATCAAAGCAAGTGCATATCATATTGAGAAAGAATTATAAAATTGTGGGGCTTAGGCATTGTATTAGTATCCCATTATTGGAAAAACCACTCCGAAACAACGAAGAAGAAGGTAAAGGACACCTTGATAAGGTACATACATAAGCTTCGTTCCCGTACTTTTTAATAGTAAAACTCGTAAAAGAGAGAACTGCAAAAAACTTGTTCTCACAAAAGTTTTTTGAAATCGTTCGGGAACGGAAAAATAAATATACGTCAAAAAACTGGAACAAATGTCAAAGTCGGTGTATCAGCCAATCAGACGCCGGCAACCATGTTACTATTTTTTTACTCGCCCAAATTTGTCGTGTAAAAAGTTTTTAAAGAGAGCGTCATTCAGCGCCATTTTTGTTTAAACTTTAAAGAAAAATGAACATTTTACAACTTTTTTGTGTACGGGAACGCTTTTTCGGGTAAAATGTGTAAAAGTGGTAAAGACTGTAAAAACTTTTTAGTTCTGGAACAAAGCTATATATACATCAGCTAGATAACACCACCTGATAAAAAGGAACGCATTACTGATGCTTGAAACTTGAGTATGCTGTGATGCCCCACAAGTCACAATCTACTAAATTCTTTTCTGGAACGTTGAGTGATCATCCACGTAGTGACCTCCTACGAATTAGAGATCCCTTAACGCCGGTGTGTCAAGCGGATGCGTGCCTATCGGTGTTCCAAGACCACCTGTGTTAGAACAGAGCCTCATTGAAAACCTGGGTTTCTCATTGCAGTATAGATTTAGTTGTCATGTCCTTGCCATGGTACTGGAGGGCTATACCATGGTCGACTTCCATTCCTTCATTAGTTCAATGACGTATGGATCTGAACGAATTAAACAACAAAACAAATATCCCAAAACCCAATGATGACAACAATTTCGCAACGCCCATGGATATTGATTCGAATACAACCAGGAATGATGAAATTCAGCCTACGATCGACAAGACAATAATTTCGGGAGGGGATGGACAGGGGGTACCCGCGCTCTAGCAATTGTCGAAGACAGTCTCACTGAACAAAGTAGACAACTAAACCTTTTTCACATGTAATTCGAAACATTCCAGTTGTAATTCGTAACATTTCATTTGTAATTCGATTATTCTATTTGTAATTCGTTACATTTTATTTGTAATTCGAGAATTCCATTTGTAATTCGAATTATTTTATTTGCAATTCGAATTATTCGGTTTGTAATTCCAATTATTATATTTGTAATTCGAATTATTCCATTTGAAATTCGAATTACTCTATTTGTAATTCGAATTATTCTATTTGAAGTTCGAATTATTCCATTTCCAATTACAAATAGAATAATTCGAATTTCAAATGGAATAATTCCAATTACAAATGGAATAATTTGAATTACAAAAAGAATCATTTGAAATTCAAATGGAACAATTCGAATTACAAATGGAGTTAAGCTATTGAGGATGGATTGGCTCCTGTAGCCCACAAAGGCCAAAACGGTAGCGTTGTTGGCTAGACTCAGCGTCCTACGGACTTACTTCTCCTAACTTCAACGCCTTCTTCGTTTAACATGGAAAATAAATGTAGAGGAAAGTGGAAACAGAGGTCTACTAATCACTATATTCCTGCAAAAATTCCATTGGCAAGAGCTGGGGGCTGAGACCACTAGATTTTTACGACCAATTCTTTCATATGGCTCTCTAGTGTGGTGGAATGCTCTGAGCAAGACACACATCTTTGTAAACTGAACAGCGCCAAAGAGCGGCATCAATATTAATCACTGGTGCAATGAAGAACACTAAATGTGATACTTGATCTCAAACCACTGGATCTCGTAGTACAGGAATTGGCAGCAACGAGGGCAGTTCGGCTCAAAGAGCTATTTTTATGGCGCAGTTACCGAGTATGGTCGCACTGCAATTCTACGACGAGCTGAAATACCAATAGGCTTCTCAGTGCAAAGTGCACATGGATGACTGAACTCGCAACCGTTCACCTCTAGATGGTATAGAGATCTATGCCGACGGCTCTATGATTAAATCAGACACGGGAGAAGGCGTCTATAGAAATTCTCTCGACCTACGACTCTTATTCAAGTTAAAATTGTAGTGTCTTTAAAACCGAAGTATTTGCGATCAAAAAAGCCGCATAACTGATAAGCAATGTGGAAAGGGACATAGTTGGACCGGTGACTATTTACGTCTATCATCCGCTATTTCATTACCTTTGATGTCGCTTGACTAAAGAAATGGAAAGGCCTGCAAAGTCTTCAAGTGACAGAAGAAAAAGTCTTCTAGGAATTGAAGACAGTCTAAACGTTTTCTTACGACTGATTCCTATCTACAGGTCTCCTATAGTCAGAAGTTCTTTTAAAGGTATTCCAGGGACTAAAGACCTTATAAATGTCTTCTAGAGACTGAAGGCCTTCTAAAAGTCTTCTAGGGATTGAATACCTCCTAAAGGCCTTCTAGGAGCTGAAAACTTTCTAAAGGTCTTCTAGGACCAGAAGGCCTCCTAAATCTCTTCTAGGGATTAAAGACCTTGTGAAGGTTTTCTCGGTACTGAAGACATTCTAAAGGCCTTCTCCGTACAGAAGACCTTCTAAAGGTCAGATTCAACCGAAATCACGATCGATACATCCAGAACAAGGGTATTTGGATAAGGTCAGTCAAAATTGGCAAAATATACCCGGCTGGAACGTATCTAGGACAATTTGGCCAGTCCCTTCTAAACCAAGAACCACATCTCTACTCTCAATATCCGATCCGATCCGCCGGTCAGAAATTATGAAGTCGGTAGGTTTGTTGACGGACAAGATGATAGATCGGGAAGATAGAAAGCCAACGGAAATTTCGGGTTGCCAAGACACGCCATTTATCAGACCGGGTGCCACAGTGGTGACGTGGTCTGAGCCAAGCGAAATGCTAGGACACATCATTTATAACACTACGTGTCACAATATTGATGTCTGGCCAACAGTGGCAATCTCCCTCCTCTTATAGTCTGAGTTCATCGAGCAAACTGTGGAGCTATTAATTTGCTTTGGGTCATCGCTGTACCCGTCATGTCATTGCCTAGAACGAAAGTCAAAACTCATGATGACCGCAGAGCAAAACTATTCATCGACGGTATGTACACTAGGCCGGGGCGATTTGAAAACCTTAATGGGCCCTTCGCTTTTTTTATTCCTGGGATTGAACTGAGCAAAAAAGTCCACTAGACCATAGGTCTACGATGAAAACCGAGCCTCCTGATTTTGACTTCAAGTTTTTTTATCCACGTTTTTTGACATTTTGGCGTATAACTGCCAAACCAACACAATGGTAAACTCTCTAATACATCGCGAAAGCATTGGAATGCTCCTTCAGGTGGTTTTGGCCTTTAAAAGGTGCAAACTTTTCGGAAAATGTCGATAAATGACACTGTGCTACAAAAGTTCACCAGAAAAAAAATAGTTTTTTTTATAACGGTAAAAGCAGTAAAAATCTGGGTTTCTTACACTTTCAAATTTAAACGGGCATATCTTCTTTCTTTCACAACGGATTTCTATTGATCCTTCTACCTTTTAAAGGGGTGAATTATATATTTCGAACAAGTTATTATTTTTTTTAAATCGGTTAACAAATGGCTGAATTATTGTGTTTTAAGTCTGAAAAACCCCACAGAGAAACTATAACCGAATTTCTCACAATTTTCAAAATAAATATTGAACAAAACAAAAATTGAAAATATTTTTGAAAATGTTGAGAAATTCAGTTATAGTTTTTTTTTTGTGGGGGTTTTCAGACTATAAAAAAATTAAACGAAGTGACCCAAACAAACTAAAGGCATTCTCGTTCTCTTTGGATCCCAACACGATAGAATTTTGCATCAGAACGTTGCATTTTTTTCTGGTCCACTTTTGTAGCACAGTGCCTTTTATCGACATTTTCCAAAAAGTTTGCACCTTCTAAAGGCCAAAACCACCTGAAGGAGTATTCCAATGCTTTCGCGATGTATTAGAGAGTTCTTAATTACTGTCTTGGGTACAATTTCTACCTTTGTGTTGGATCGAAAATCTCAATGATTTGGCCGTTATACGTTATACGCCAAAATGTCAAAAAAAAAACGTTGATAAAAAACTTAAAGTCAAAATCGGGAGGCTCGATTTTCACCGTCGACCTATGGTCTAGTGGACTTTTTTGCTCAGTTCAATCCCAGGAATCAATGTACACTTTAAGCACCTCTATTTCGGCAGTTCCACACTTTACTGCTACTCCTATATAATCCATGTATGGGTCAGTAGAGTCAAGCTCAAGCGAGATAGGTCTGTACTAGGCAGACTGGAGTATAAGAAAAAACATATTATCCTCTTCCGCTTCTTGCACGATCCCTCCGCAAGGCGTTGAAACCATCGCAACGTTGTAAGCTATCGGCGACGGTGATTTGTTTCCTGGATCGCGGCGACAATGATATTTCCGCGAATCATAAAGTTTGCAATATCGCTGACTTTGTTGGGAAGACCGCTGCAATTGAATTGTAGAAACGATGCATTTCCGGGGCGCTGAAAAACAACGTGGGGGTATAAAGTGCTGCTTTTGTTGCTATTGGGGAGACTATGGGCTTTGACTGTGCTTCGTATTGCGAAGATGGTTGCTGGCGGCGGATCTGAGTGCAGCTCGGTAGTGCGGCCATTCCCTACATCCACAACATCTCACCAATGTTGACATGTCGTGGATGCTAATCTGGCAAATGATCCATGACCCCCCGGGGTTCTTATCTATTTTGGCGGGGACCAAAACAACTCGGAATATACACGAACGCCGGCAAATAAATTTTGAGGTGGCGGCCCCTGGTCGAAGAGTTCTCCGAGTAAACCCCATGCATTGAATCGACCGCAGTGGGATTGATGAATCATATTGTAATCATTTATTTGGTCCGTCTAAGCCAGAGGGCCTTAGGGTGACATTATAAAAATACACCACGCTGTAACTCAGACACTTAACCTTTGATAAAAAGCTACTTTGGGTTCTCAATAAAACCTTGGTGAATATGTTAAGAAACCAAAAGGCAACTTTCGTGGTAGGTAGGACCACTTTACTTACCACGAAAGTTGCCTCTTCACCTACGAAATCTTGAAGCACAGAATATTCTATGAACAATTGGCACTGCTGTCCTCTATTTAAAATCCAAAGTCTCAAACTTAAATTCAAATTTTCTTTTAAATGTTGTATTTTAATAATTTAATTTCTTGCAAATATTTTCCACGAATTAAATAAAACTGAACTACTACGTCGCAGATAAAAGTGTTGCCTTGGTGAGGTTTTTAAATATGTAAATGAAAACCACAAGACTTGATTTCGCTAAAGGACATAATTTTATGAATAAATAAAGGAGACATGCATTAAATCGAGCAAGTCTTTAGGGGAGACATTTACATTTTTTTGGCTGCTTCTTTTTTTGTATGCGTAAAATTTTTTTGTCTACATTAAACATTATAAAAAAATATCAACCATCTAATAAGTATTTACAGACACGCAAGGATCCACTCACATCCTTGTGTGAGCGAGGAGGGAAAGAGGGAAATGCAACAGAAGTGAAAAGAAAACCAAAACGTAAGAGCTTACGATGAACGATAACCGATTTCCATATCGAATTGATTGTTTCATTGATTGCATGATACTCGAAAGCGATGACGGTGATTTAATGGCGCAACGGGGAGGGGGATATGATGGGGGGTCAAAAGCATTTTGGGCGTTTTTTTCTTTTTATTTTTTGGTTGTACGGTTGTCAAATATGGCGCTCGTGCTGTTTTTTTTTTTTTTTTTTTTTTTTTGGATAAACTAAATATCCTTCTTTCATTCATCATGGTTTATGTACAAATGCATGGCACGGTAGAAAGGATAAAATGAGGTTCTGTTTTTTTTTCTTCTTTAGAATTTCGTTTTCTTTTTTGTTTTTGTTGTATTTTGAGTTATGAAGAAAAACGTAAATTTTGTTCTTTTGTGTTCTCTTCTTGCCTTTTCTTTAATGATAAAATTATTCCACATCTTTTGTGGCATATAAACGAACACACAAAAAAACAACAACAACAGAAACAAGAAGGTGCAAATTGAATAAAACGAAGCAAATTGAATCTGTGTGAAAATCGCAGCGTGTGCTGCTGGCGCTAGCGGCTGGCTAGCTAGCTGCCTACTAGTTGAGCGGGGGGCGGCCATTATACCTACCTGGTGATGATTTATACTGAGCCTGCAGTACATAGCGTGGTCGTTCTTCACCGGCAATAATTTCCTTTTGTGTTATACGCCGTTCGGGCGAACTGGTATGCAATGGCAGTATGGCCACGGCTGGTACGCCCAATGGTGCTGTTGTTAAATCCTCCTGGCATTGAGGCGAATGGCATTCTGCAAGGACAAAGAACAAAAACACACACAAAACAGATATTAACATTATGAAAATTGCATGATTTTCCTGTGCCAAACCAAAAAAGAAAAAACAGCAACAACGAAAAACGATTGCAGTAAAGCAAACCCACTTTGATCTGAAATGGCTTATTAACATTCTGTGTGTCATATTTACTCTCAAGGTAAAGTGACACACAACTTGATACCTGCACTCGGTCGGTCCCTGTACACATTGAAAGATTGTTTTAACCATATAAAGTAGATATACCACAATATTGGTATTGATAATGGCAAATATAACAAGTAAAAAAAAACGTTAAGTTCGGCCGGGCCGAACTTTTTATACCCCCAAAATAAAGTGTTCTGACGTAAAACGGAAAAATTATTTTGTATCCACAGATCTTTATTATGTGAGGGCCATATAAAAGTGTGGAGCTATGTTGACACATTCTGTTTCTGAAGTTTAGTGACCACTGGGAACCTCAAATGTCAATTTACAGAGAGTTTGGGATTTACCGTAGTTCGGTGAAAAGATGTAACTAAAATCCTCAAAATACCGAAAATCGGGAGGTACCGTTATATGGGGGCGATACCAAAACATGGATCTATGTTGAAGATTTTTGGTGAAGATGTTTTGTGATGTAGCTAATCCTCAAAATACGGAAAATCGGGAGGTGACGTTATATGGGGGTTATACCAAAACATGGACCTATGTTTCCAAGTTTTGGTGGAGATGTTTTTTGACCACTGAGAACCGCAAGTGTAAAATTGCAGGTAGTTCGGTCACAAAATGTAGCTAAAATCCTCAAAATACCGAAAATCGGGAGGTACCGTTATATGGGGGCGATATCAAAACAAGGACATTTGTCCATAATTTTTGGAATATAAGTTTTTTGGTCACTAAAAACCCTAAATGATAATTTGACATTCGCTAATTCGGTCTGAAAATGTGACTAAAAACGTCGAAATACCTGAAATCGGGCAGTACCGTTATGTGGGGGCTATACCAAAACATGGATTGACAATTTTTGGTGGAGATATTGTTTGCCAACTGGGGACCTCAAGTGTTAAATTACAGGTAGTTTGGTCAAAAAATTTAGATTATATCCTCAAAATACCGAAAATCTGAAAGTACCGTTATATGGAGGATATACCAAAGTATGGACCTATGTTGACAATGTTAGGTACAGATGTTTTGTGACTACTGGTAACCTCAAGTGTTAAATTACAAGTAATTCGGTCAAAAAGGGTAGCTTATATCCTTAAAATACCTAATATCGGGAGGTACCGTTATATACCAAACCATGGACCTATGTTGATAGCATTTGGTGGATAAGTGTTGTGATCAATAGCAACTTCAAATGTAAAATTACAGCAAGTTCTGTCAAGAAATACAGCTAAAAATCTTAAAATATCGAAAATCGGGAGGTACGCATAGATGGGGCCTATATTAAAATTATATTGCACATTTTTAGTGAAAACTTTATGTGACCTCTGGGAATCCCAAATGTCAAATATCGGGAAGTTCCGTAAAAAAAAGGACCTGAAACCCTCAAAAAACAGAAAACCGGCAGGTACCGTTATATGGGCGCTATACCAAAACATGGACCTATGGACTTTTTGTTTGGAGAAGTTTCGTGGATGTTTCAAATCTCAAACTACATCTTAAATCCTCAAAGTACCGAAAATCGGGAGGTACCGTTAAATGGGGACTGTATGTTCGCAATTTTTAGTGGGAAGTTTCGGACCACTAGGAACCTCAAATGTCAAACTACAGATAATTTGGTTAGAAATTGTAACTAAAATCCTGAAAATACCGAAAATTGGGAGGTACTGTAGTATGGACCTTAAATGATAATATCTTTAAAAACGTCAAAATACCTCAAATCTGGCGGTGCATTTATATGGGAGCTATACTAAAACGTGGACCGATATAGGCCATCATCGAACTTGACTTGCCTGAAAACAAAAGACGCATCTTCCCAACCCCATGTCCATTCCTGTGAATGCTAGAGTGATTACAGCAGACTGCCGGACGGAAAGGCATAGATCGACGCAGAATTTGACCCTGATCAAGAATATATATACTTAACAGGCAGGCTTGGAGTTCAGAGATGCAGTGTCAATGCCTTATTTGGAGACGACCCACCACCCAATCAAGATCCGAACTATTTAGCCACCTAAATTGATAGCACCGTACCTAACACATGCTCTGCATGTGGTTTGGAACAGAACGATACGCTGCTTTTGTTTAACTGACCATTTAAAACGCAATCACCTCTCTCCAGATTCATTATGGACGCAGCCAGTCTAGGGTGCAGAATTTTTGCATGTAGACACAAAGGAACCAGAACTAGATAACTTAAAAATTTATACGAAAGAAAGTAATTGCGATGCTACAGCAACAACAAAAATATTTTAAACTATCGCTGCAGACACGTTTACCAATGCTTTGGTCGTGAAAAAATTCGCCTGGAGTCGAAGTCGTGCCAAAAATATATCGTCGTTCTAAGAATTCGTAAACATTCATACGAATTCTTAGAACGACGATATATTTTTGGCACGACTTCGACTCCAGGCGAATTTTTTCACGACTCCGGCTCCGACTCCTAGAGTGAATTCCTACACCACTAAAAATGAATAAATTGTGCACAAATTTTTAACTTTTTCCTATATTTTGGCCTATATAAACTAATGTGTTGGTTTTTCGTTACATATTCATTAGAAAGAGCATTCGTTCGAATACATTCGAACATATCAATATTGTTTCTGCCGCATCTTACATTGACAAATAGCAAAGTTAGAAAGTTTTTGTCGGAATTATTTCGCGTGAGAAAATCTTTAAACTTTCAAAATATGTGAAAATGAAGGGGCAATACAAATCATAAGGAATCCGTGCTATAAAAATTATAAGCAATTTATGGCCAAGTTTCAAACTAGATGTAAGCCAACATTTTAGTGTGCTTAGCTTTAAAAAGAGACCCCCAGTTGTAAAGCTCAATAAAAACCATTTTTCATGATTTCTTTCCGAGAAAACTACGAAACTTTTTGGCAGATTTTTTCTCCATCTGATTAAAATAGTACAAAGTTTTGAGGACGTCTACGAAACCCTGTTTTTAATAAAGCATTTTGCGGTGCCAACTCTAGCTCGAAAACTAATAAACCAATTGTCATATATTTTTGTGGCCGATTTCGAGAAAAACACAGCATATATGCTGCATACAAAATAAAATAAATTGTTCCCATCCAACGCTCATACTAAGGCAATATTATTCCGATCGACTTAAAAAATTGACCACATATTCTATGCTACTTATACTTTCTACTTTTTTCTGAAATTTATAAGTAGGGATCACCCCTAAAACTAAAACTAAAATTCAGCGATCACATTTTGAACTTTGGTGTGGAGTGGATAATTTTATTGACATATTTGAGATATATTGTGTACACCACTCAGCACGTAGGCAGATGGATGTTTTCTGGAACTGAAAAATTAGCACACGATCAGACTTCGTGCATGTAAATATTCTACAACAAGTGAAAAAGTGTCAGCCGGCTTTGCCGACTGAGTATACCCTCTGCCAATGTGAATTGAAACTTTTATCTACGGACAGATTGAATGTATTTAGGGTCTCTTCAGAATTTTGTGGCCCTTTTTGAACATTTGAACTTGAAATGTAGATTAGGAATTAACACAAATGTTGAACTTTTGTGGGGGAGGTACCCTTAGGGAGGACCGATATGGGCCATTTTAGAAGTTAAACTAAATTTTGACAAAATATTAGGAGACCAAAGTTTGGACAAAATTGGTTGCACCATTCAAGTGATATCGTTCTAATATTTTTTAAATATTGGAAAGAAGTACCGGAAGTTGGGGACCGCTATTGCCCCATGAAACTAAGTTTGGATAAAATATGACAAAGACCAAATGTTGCACCAAATCAATAGAACAGTTCGAGAGCCACATATGGTGACATAGGGTTTTTTACACCTTTCGGGAAATATGGACCAAGAAATATGGACTTGCCTCTGAAGAAACGTTTACCGTCGTAATGGAGGTAGCGAATGCAAATCGCTCCAACAAAGTGATTCGAGAGCAGGTCTTAATGTGAACTTATCCGAAATTTTGTGTGGGAGATACCAGAAGGAGTAGACAAATATAGTCCATATTCGAACCTGATATATTCCTGTTAGATATATTAGGATGTGCAGAGTATGGATTACATCGGTCACTCCCTTCAAGAGTTATCGTGCGCATAATTTTTCCGAACATTTTTGAACTTTTGTGGGGGAGGTACCTGAAGGGGTGGACCTGTGAGAGCGGTACCTGAAGGAGTGGATCGATCTTGTTTATCTTCGAACTTAAACTATGTTTGGACAAAAAATTACGAAGGCCAAATTTTGGGGCAAATTGGCAGATCCGTTCGAGATTTATCTCGCGCTCCAACAACTACACACGGTGTCATAGGGGTTTTTTGCACCATTTAGGCTATTTTCTCAGGAAGTATGGACTTGTCCCTTATGAAACTTGTACCCTCGTATGGGACACAGTGAATACAAGTTGTAACAACAAAAATCAAAGCGATTAGAGAGCAGGTCCTAAACTGAACTTTTCTGAAATTTTGTGTGGGAGGTACCCGATGATGTGATACCGATTGAGTCCATATTGGAACTTCATCTTAGTCTGGTAGAACGATATAACCCATCTTCGAACTTAAACTATGTTTGGGCAAAATATTACGAAAGCCAAATTTTGGACCGAATCGTTTGCTCCGTTCGAGAGATATCGTGCGCTCCAGCCAGCCAGACAGACAGATGGACGGACATGGCTAAATCAACTCCAAATTGTCTGAAACACATTTCGTCCAAACATACTTGGGGTCTAAAACCATTATTTCGATGAGGCACATTTTGCCCGTATGAAAGTGTATATTAGAGTGGTTTTAAAAAATCGATGTTGGATTTTTTTATGCGGCACCCTCCTAAAATGTTTAGTTTTGTTAAAAATTAAGATTGCCAAAGTTTGAGCTCAATCGGAATATGTTAACACGTGCCACTGGGGCCTCAAAGTTTCTAAGGACTCTTTGTATAGCCAAAATTAAAATCTGACCCGATTTTCAAAATTTTTTGTAGAACTGGTAAACTGTTCGCATCGATTGGACAATAAATGTGGCCTCTAGAGTGATTTTGTGAAAATTTTCCTTTGGTCCCACACAAATTTGTATGTCGCCTTTGTCGAATTTCAAAGATATCGCACTATACACCATATTTACTGTCCAATCGATGCAAACAGTTTACCAGTTCTTTGTAGTGGCTATATAAGTAATCCTACAAACTTTGGCAATCTTAATTTTTAACATAACTAAACATTTTCGACATCGATTTTTTCCCTTTAAGTTAAAACCAGTCTAGTGTGTATATACCCTCGTTAGCATAAATGCTGAGGGTATAAAAATGTTTCTAGGAGCATTTTATGTAGGATCGGTCCATTAGGACAAGTATTTGATATCCGACATCGATTTTTTTCCCTTTGAATCAATCAAAAAAATTATTATGTCATAACTCAGAAATTTCAACTATGGGATCCGTTGGGGTTCTAAATTGGGGCTTTCATTCCGAAAAAGAATTTTTTCTCTCCCAGATCTTAACTTCCATTTTGCTGCACGGGGTATTCCGTAAGATTTCCCATAGAGACCACAATGTCTTTAATAGAAGACAAAGATAAATACTCATAAAAAACAAGATGAGAATACCATAGACCTTTGTGAGAAGACCATCTTAATTCGATTGTCATAGAACTTTACTTTTGTTTGCAAAAAATGTTAAGAATCAATTGGATCAACAAAGTAGGGATGAATACACTACACTTCAGAGGATAGTAAATATCCTGTCAATTGTCCTTTAACTTAGTATAATATACCCTTTGCATATATGTTTTCTTATAACTTTCTTTTAAAATAAATAATGATTTTTTTAAAGAAATTGCTTGTTCCAAATTTAATGTTATATTTCTATAACGTAGAAAAAAATTGCCCGGAGTCGGTGTCGAGTTATTTTTTTCGACTCCGACTCCGACTCCAGCAAAATTGCTCAGCTCCGACTAGTATTAAATGTTCAAAATGGTGCGTACCTAACTCTTGAAGGATGTATTAGGTCAAAACTATTTTCGAAGGCAAATTCATTCTTCCAGAGATAATGATGCAAAAGCTGTGATCTACATTTTGCACACACGCAGAGAAGATATATTGTAGGGACAATCATATTTTTAAGAACAAAATATCGTATTTAAAAAAAAATCTGAAAATATATATTGTTGTTTCAATCATATATTCTATGTCAGGAACCATATTGGCACAAAATATATTGTTGGGCCAACAATATATATATTTTCAGATTTTTACAATACACTATTTTGTTCTTTGAATATGATTGCTCCTACAATATCTCTTCTCTGGGTGCACTGTAAACGTTTCTCTAAAAGTACATCAAGTTCCATGAATAATTATCGGACAACACCTTCGGGTACTTCCCTCACAAAAAATGTTCGCTCAAGTCCTGCAGTTCCTGGTCTGTTTGAGAAAAGTTTTGAAATTTTAACCAATGTTGTTTCTTGCGGTCTTGTTAATAGCGATATACTTACTGTTCTGCATGGCCAAGTCAATGGTCCAAAAAAATCTAAAAATTCTACTGTGAAAATCCTACGCGATGGATTATGGATGGATTATGTTGGACAACACCTACCTCACAAAAGTTCAAAATATTCACATGAATGATGTTTGAGAATTAAATTTGTACCGAAAGCAGTCTGTTCCTGATTACAACGATATATTTCTTTTCTTTGGTAAGTCCATGCTTCTTGGCTTAATAATCCAAAAGTTTTAAACAGTCCTACAGTAAAATGCCTGAATGACCCAACATCTATCGAAAGAAATTAGTCACAAAATTAGATCCAAGTCCAAATTGAAATATGTCGGTTCATTTCTTAAGGTCCTCCCCCCGTAAACGTTCAACATTTTTTATTTTTAATCCAGTTTATAGTAACATTGCGAATCTTTTTGAGTTTTTATACGAAAATCCTGTTTATTTTTTAAACTCCCAACCGGAATTCTCGTTCAAAAAATTAGATAATTTCCGGTGCGGTAATTCTCCTCCCGAAAATCTTAATAAAATGTGACATTCTTTATTACAACAACAGCAAAGGACTTGTTGATTGCCTTCCTTTCTAGTTATTATAATTTATAAGCATGTTGGTCTCGATTATTGTTGCGTTCTCCTGTGGTTGAGCGGACGGGAATCATGGTTGACGAATTTTAATACCACCAAGCCAACAAAGGGAAACAATAACAACAACAACGCCGCCATGGCATAGCAACGAAAAGTCATCATCAACGAAAATTTGTTTGTTAATTTTTCATTTTAATGACAGCAGCCACAGAAAATAGTTTCATACGATAGCTGTTGGTTGTTGTTGTTGTGCTTATACCCTTTCTGACTTTTTTTTGGGGTCATTTCAAACATCTACTCTTGAACGCACAATAATAGGGTGTGGTAGGATGATGTTGGTTGGGTGTGCTGCGCTGTCCCTTATTTTGAATTTTACATAAAAAATTTATTGTTATCGAAACTTGACAAGGCATTTGTGCTGAGCTTTAAAATCACTCAGCCATAACCATTTCTAGCAAATCGTGTGATGGGACATCAGCTCTTCTGCTGGTATGTATATTTTTTGTTTTGCCAATTTTCAGGGTTCGAGCCTTTTTCTCATTTTCAAATGACTCGGTAACACAAATCGTAAATCTTTATTCTGTGTCTTCTTTTGGGTTTATTTTTCCCGAACTTATTAACCGTTTCCACGGTTGGTTTCCTCTGCTACAAAATCATAATTGACGTCATATTGTGTAATAAATTTACTAGCGAAAATTATGTCATATAGAATGAGAAACGGAAGAGAGGAGTGAACAGTTTTTTATTTAGAAGTAAAAGTTTTGAAATAAAATTCCAAATTAAGCTAAGAATTTGCAAAGATTTTTTCAAAGTGATGAGGGTTTTTAAAGGCACATATGGATGTGAAATATTAGGGCATTTTAATTAAGCAAGTAAAACAGAACCGGTCGGCTTTACCGACGCACTTGATAACTACGACTGTGAAAAAAGAAAAGAACAAAGTAACAGGAGTGGGGGACCTAAGGGTCCTATAAACAGAACTCAAATTGTATAACAAATATATATTTTACGTACGTGAAAAAAGAAGTCTGGTACAGAGTACATTTTTAGGCGTCATAAAGAGTGGGTCCCATTATTCCACTGACAACAAACTCAATTAACACAGTCCAATCCAAAAAAATATCCACTTGGGCGGTGTTTTTAGAACTTTCCAAAATTTTAGAACATCCGGACAATTCCCGATTAAAATTAATATTTTAACACGATCCGAGTAGTAGCCTTAAACCTGATTAAATAGCAAACATGTTAAACTTTTGCGGAGAAGCTACCTTAAGGAATGGACCGACATAGTACATTTTGGAAGTGGAGGTCATTTTGACAGCCATTCCTTCTGTTATTATGCCAACCTGCCATTTTAGTTGAACACCGTAGGATTTTTAAAGCTTTTGGGTCACTTTGTCAAGAAGTATGGACTAGCCCACAAAAAAAATTATATGGTTGTAATCCGAATCACAAGGACTAACTTAAACTGCACTTAAGCGACAAATTTAAACATTAGTGAGGGAGGTACTGGAAAGAGTTAGTAGTCCGAAAAATATATTACGATGTTTTCGACCAATGTAATGCCCACAAGCAATTTTGGGCGCAGAATACCGCTGTAAACAGGACCAAATCGGATTAACTTCGGTAAATATTTTAAAACTAACGAACAATTTTTAAACTACACTTATGCCAACATTTTAAACTTTGACAGGGATGTATTCAAATGTGGTATCCGATATATACCTTCTTGAAACTGGGTGTCGGCCAAGGATACTTAGTTCGTAAGTTATCGTGCTCATCAATCTTTTAGTTGGTGTGAGGCAATGTGTTTTAGAGTTTTCGGACCATTATGTGTGTCTGGAAGAAATATTACAATGAACAAAGTTTGAATCAATTCGGTTGCTTCCTTCGAGTTTCACCGTGCGCACCATTTTAGCAAAACAAAACAACTTTTGTGGGGAGGCAGCCATATATAGGACAACTGTCATTCTAAAAATTGGTGAAAATTTCATTCCAAAGCTTCAAATAATGTGTCGCCATAGTTCATAATATTGTTGTTGTTGTTGCTGTAACAATGCACATATTTTCGTTCCCATATATTTTTTTCAATTATCTGGGTCTTGTTGCTCTGTGTCCAGATTCAAAAGTTCTACAATCTGGACTGGCTGCGACCCATAATGAATCAGGAAACAGGTAAGTCCGGCCCCAATCCACAAGCAAGACATGTGTTAGGTATCGGGTCCAATACGCATTGAGGCGGCTGCATCGCCCGGATTTTAACTGGACTAAAAACTCAGGTGTTTGCCTTGGCAGCTGGCATTCTTTTGCTGCGGTGGAGGTGGGGGTGGTCTTTGTATTAACTGTGCAACTGTATCAGTGTGAATACTGACGAAACCTGCCTGATAAGCTCGTTAATTTAGAGAGCAGTGATGGCCACAACAACAATTTTCCTATGCCCGCGGGCATAAGACACACACGTACACTGTAAACACATTCGTTCGGTTAACGCATTGTTTACGTTTCCACTCACACTAGCGCAAGTTAGAATCTGCAAATGTGTGGTTTTTGGCCATCACTGATTTAGAGGTTCTCGTTTGTACCTTTGGAACTATCTCTGTAGATCTTTTCTAACGTTCCCGGGTGGGGGAAGCCTGTCCATTAGATTGTACCTGTTTGGGTCGTTGTAAGCATCCCTAAAATGATGTTGTGCTGATGCTGCGGTAAAATATACACCTCCTCATAAACCTCATAAGCGTAGCGCTAACTTTGAATATCATACTGGTGTCGCATAGCTTAACATAGACAGGCCTTTTACTTTGTAAGAGGCGAACTGATTTCAGGTCCTTGCTTTTACTTCTGGTCTTGTTGCAAATAACTGTGGCTTGCGAGGGCGACTTAAACATGTTATCGAATTTTAAAGCCAATATCTTTGGGTATATAGTTCATTATCCAAAGTTTCAAATACGGCTTGACGAAAGCCTTCTCAGTGTTCCCGAACAGCTTGGCATGGTCGCGGTATCGAAGGCCTTTAACAGGTTAAGAACTAGCGCATTGAACGTTTTCGAGTTTCGGGTGACATCTGCAATATTGCTCATTGTAACTTGTGGTGGTACCTCCTCGGCTGGGAGGGCTTTCATACGGGATGCTCTATATATCGCGGGTTAAAATAACACGCATGACTCACTGGATCTGTCACTGACACGCCGTTGAAAGTATCAGATGTTCTTCCATCTTTCTTTCCCGGATTCGAGAGTTATTGAAGGCAACGGTTAAATCAATTCAACTTACTTAATCCTATACCAATGAGGCCTTGCTTAAGGTGGTCTAATGGTCGCCTAGGCTAGTAGGTACTTCAATAGTAAGTTCGCTAACTTTTGGGTCCTCAGAGCCGCCACTGTACAGTCATTGCCTAGAATGGAATGTCAAAGATAATGATGAGGATTTCAAGTCACCTAGCACCAGACGGTTATTGCCCTTCAAAAGCGAAATAATATCAGTTAAATAACGCAGGTCACAACTATACATTAAGCACCTCTACTTCTGTAGACCCATACTTTACTGCTACTCGCATACTTTCCATGTATGGGTCACTAGAATCAGGTTGAAGCGAGCTAGGTCTGTGCTGGACAGACTGGTGTATAAGGAAGGAAAGTTCTCCTCAACCGCTTCTTGTACGATCCTTCCGAAAAACTTTTATAACCATCACAATGTTGCAAGCAACAGGTGACCGTGCGTTGTTGCATTTTTTCCCCAACTCAAATAGTCTGCAATTTCACTGACTCTATTGCGGACACCGTTGTAATTGAATTGCAGGAATTATGAATTTTCGAGGCGCTTAACAACAACAGGGTTTCTAGAATTTCGACGACGACGTTGGGAACACTTTGCGAGATGTTCTGGTGCAGCAGGAGGCAACATAACTCTTGTCGCAGTAGTCATGGAATCGGCTAAAACCAGAACAGCCTCGGAAGTATACCCATTTCCTACATCCATAACATCTCACCGATGTTGACATGTGATGGATGCGAATGTAGCAAACGGACCAAAAGAGGTCAGAGCAGCCTATCGGGGATACTGCAATATATCCCCGATAGGGGATATATACGTACATACACTAACAAAAATATATATTTTTCAATTATCTGGTTCTTGTTGCTCTGTGTCCAGATTCAAAAATTCTACAATCTGGACTGGCTGCGACCTATAATGAATTAGAAAACAGGCGAGTCCGGTTCCAATCCACAAGCAAGACATGTGTTACGCATTGAGGCCGCTGCATCGCCCGGATTTTAACTGGGCTAAAAACTCACGTGTTTGCCTTGGCAGCTGGCGTTCTTCTGCTGCGTTGGAGGTGGGGATGGGGTTTGTATTAACTGTGCAACTGTATCAGTGTGAATACTGACAAAGCCTGCCTGATAAGCTCGTTGATTTAGAGGTTCTCGTTTGTACATTTGGAACTATCTCTCTAGATATTTTTAACGTGCCCGGGTGGGGGAAGCCGTACACTAACAAAAACTCATAATTGTTGAGATGACGGCCCCTGATCGAAGATTCCTCCGAGCCAACCTGGTGCACAAAAACGGCCGATGTAGAGTTTGTCTTAAATATTGGGTGGGATTTTGCTAGGTACACATCTAACAATTTTTTCCCAGGGCTCCAATTTCCGATTTTTTCCGAGATTCTCTGGATATTTATACCCTCAGCATTTATGCTAACGAAAGTATATACGCTTTCATACGGGCAAAATGTGCCTCATAGAAATAATGGTTTTAGACCCCAAGTATGTTTGGAAAAAATCCGTTTCAGACAATTTGGAGTTGACTTAGCCATGTCCGTCCGTCTGTCTGTCTGGCTGGTGCGCACGATAACTCTCGAACGGTTCAACTGATTCGAACCAAATTTTGGGTATCGTAATATTTCGCCTAAACATAGTTTAAGTTTGAAGATGGGCATATCGGTCCACTCCTTCAGGTACCTCCCCCACAAAAGTTCAAAAATGTTCGGACAAATTGTGCTCACGTTAACTCTTGAAGGGTTAGATCAGGTTCGAATATAGACTACAGCCCTAGAAATAATTATATGGTACAAACATAAAGATGTCCAAATTTTCCTTAAAAATGTACATAACCGGAATTTTTATAATTTATGTTTTTAGTGTATAAGGTACTTATTCTAACCTATAACTGTTGATCTTGTGGCATTTATACATATACCGTTATTTTAATAACAATATTCTTTTAAAGACTTTTCTTGAGAAATATTTATATGGTACAATGTAAAATCTTTATGTTCTTATTTAAATACAAAAAGATTAAGTACTGATATGGACATAACATTAATTTTGGATTATGTGCAACGCAGTTGCATGAACTTTAAGTACAATCAGAATAGGCTGTATATCATTCCGTCTCTTAATATGACCCTGGAAACAAGATGACAATTGCATATTGGCATATAGGCCGAAATTTTGTTAAACTGCAAGGTTAGAACAATATTTTTGTACATTTTCACAAATTTTTCAATTGAAACTAAATAAGAAAGATGAACATGTTCAATATAAATTGTGTAATAAATGCAAATAAATAGTTTATAATCTGTCCGACGGCTATAATTTGGGTCAGGACCAAATAAGTGACCTACAAAAGGTTACGTAATCAAACAATATGCAGATTTTTCAACTTTAAATTATAGATAACTAACGGAAGCTTTAAAAAAATTAAAAAAATGGAAGTTTTCGTACTATTAGAAAGGCCAAATTTAACACCAAACTTGTTCTTTATTGTGCCGAAGCATGATAAAACACATGCACCTGTTAGACAGACACATATGCACAATATAACGGTGTAATATCAGTTAAAGTGACAAAAAAACGAGAAATTTAGATAATATATACCCGTTTCGAGAACATACAATAGGCCACTATATCGAAAAACTGAGTAGGCAACTGTAATGTTTTGCTCATTGGTGTTTTCAGGGAATTCTGCTATTATTTTAGTATTTAACATTACTATAACTTGCCGTTTTTAATTTTTATTTTATCGTTTGTTTATTTTCTACAATTAAAAGTTGTAAAAAGAGTGCACTGTTTGATTACATAACGTTTTGTTGGTCACTAATTTGATCCAGACCCAAATTGTAGTCGTCAGGAAATTTACAAACACCTTATGGGGGATGAGATATTGAAAGTATTTCGTTCTATTGGATAGATCTGATTAAAAATTTTAAGAAAAGTAAAAAAAAATCATCGTATAGATTTCATATTGCATGATTTCTGTCCATAACGCAGTTTCCACGATCTTATTGTTTTCCAGGGCTGTAGCCAGGGACAGAACCTAATGCGAACCATTCCAATTGTTCTCAACATGGATGTTTTTTATTGCACATAATCCTAAATACATTTTATGTCAATAATTTTGTTCAGGTCCTTTGTAGTGAAATGAAATCTTTACAATTTTTCCGTGTACCATATAATTATTTCCAAAGAAAAATTTATTTGAGTAATATTACGGATATGTATATAAGGCACACAAGGTCGGCAGTCATAGGTATGAACAAGCACACTAACCACTACTAACGTAAATTAATAACATCTGGATAATAGTCCTTAAATATAAGTTTAAAGATAATCATGGATGTACCATATAATTATTTCTAGGGCTGTATATTTGTCCACTAAATCGGGTACCTCCTACACAAAATTTCAGATATGTTCACTTTAAGACCTGCTCTCGAATCACTTTGTTTTTTGTTGAAGCAACTTGCATTTACTGACCCCATTTACGATGGTACATGTTTGTTCAGGGGCAAGTAAATACTTCCTGAAAAAAGTCCGAAAGTTGTAAAAAACCCTATAGCACCATCGTTTTCGTCATATTTTGTCCAAACTCAGTTTCAGTTCGAAGATGGGCAATACCGGTCCACAACTTCCAGTACTTCACCGCCAAAATTTAAAAAAATGTCACTAAAATGGTATGTATGATACACTTTCTTGAACGAGGTAACCAATTTGGTTCAAACTTTGGATCTTCTAATATTTTGGCCAAATTTGGTTTAACTTCTAAAATGGTCCATATTGGTCCTCTCCTTAAGGTACCTCCCCTGCAAAAGAGCAACATCTTAGCCTAAGTGCAGTTTAGGGTCTGTTCGAAGATGCTTGGGAAATGTATGCCGATACTATTCGTTGTGGTCCTGTTTAAAGCGATATTCAGTGGACAAGTTCATACTTCCTATCATACTAGTCCAAACGTTATACGATGACCCACTGAAATGACCAATGGGTGCGATTTCTATCAAAAATAAGATCCACTTTGGTAATGGACTATGCCGGTCCATTCCTTCAAGTACTTCCTCCGCAACACTTTTGAACTTTAATCCTAATCCACATTTTTGTCTGTATGTTCCCAAATGTTCAAAAAGCGCCACAAATTCTGAAAAGACACTACATACATTTGATCTTTCCGTAGATGAAAGTTTCAACTCACATAGGCTGAGGGTATATCTCTGTCGGAAAGCCGACTGATAGTTTTTTACTTGTTTTTTTTTTTTTAATTTTGCCGATTTCTCTAATATTTTCCTAGAAATTGTACCGATTTTCCAAAAGTTTTTTTTAATAATCTCGCACATTTTCTGAAGAATCTTAAGAATCTTCGTTCCGAATTCGTTCTGATTCCTGATCGATTTTCTAAGAGATTTTTTTATTCGGTTGTTGTCGAAAAACAAAGTGTTTGGTTAAAAAAAATTCCCATATACAATTTTTAATTTTTTTAATATTAATGCATCATATAATACCCCAGCTAACAAATTTTTCCGAGGGCTCTGATTTCCAATTTTTTTCTGAGATTTTCTGAATATTTTTTTTTTAGAAATTTGCCGAATTCTCTAATATTTTCAGAAATTGGACCGATTTTCTATAAGTTTTTTTTTTTAAGAATCTCTGAACATTTTCTGAAGAAACTTAAGAATCTTCATTCCGAATTCGTTCGTATTTCTAATTTCTAATCTAATGTCGACTGGTTATAAAATTCGCATATACAATTTTTAAATTTTTTTGTAATATGTATAAATCCAACATATAATAATTCAAGCTAGTGTTTATAGCTTCAACGTACTCGTGCACATTGTTCTACTATTAATCAAAAATGATAACAACAGGCAAAATCATTACAAAGTTTGAAATTAGAATGCTTCATAAATAGCGCATTAAAAGAAAATTGTCTCTGAGTGGGGGTTTGTTCTGTTCAGCACGAAACTTGTGGGTCAATATCAAAGGCGTCAGCGTCAGAATTGTTTCTGAAATTTTTCAGAAAATCTGAAGTTTTCTTCGAATTTTTACAGAATTTCCTTCCGAACTCGGAAATTTTCCAGAATTAATTTCTGAATTCGGACCGATTTTCTTCAGAAAATCTAAATTTTGCACCGAATTTCCTAGAATTATTTCCGAATTGGGAACGATTTCTTTCAGAAAATCTAAATTTTTATCCGAATTTTCTAAGAATTTTTTTCCAAATTCGTCACGAAACTCTAATATTTTTTTAGAATTTCTTTATAAAAACTTTCCAAATCGTCCATACAATTTCGTACCGTATTCGATACGAATTCGGCATCAGAATCGGAAATTTGTTCAGGGATTCTGACAGAATTTGGGAAAAACGATAGATGGCCGGACACACACGTTCTGTGCCACCGTACTCATTACTAAGTAAGGAGTAAAGTAAGTAGCTAGCTTTGCCTTGTAATGTTTTTAAGAAATAACCCTTTATTTTTCAACGTAATTGTAACGCAGAAAGTAGTTTGTTTACATTACTTTGTAATGGGTTATTCGACTCACGAGGCTTTCAAATTTTTGTTGCTGGTTTGGAAGCAGTTTGAAAATTTTAATTGTATCCAAAATTAATATTCTAAATACAAAACTTTGGTCTAATCATTTTAATTATATCAAACATGCACAATCCCCTTACAATAAAAATTCCAAAACCTAATAAAAACCTATTTCACTAAAATGTAATGAGTTCCATTTTTCCAACCAAACAGTTATTAGTTTTCACTCCTTCTTTTTTCACTTCTTCTTCCCGGTCAAATAGCATTCTAAAAATTTAATTGCCATGTATTTTTAGCAATTCTTTTGGTCTCATTTTCATTAAAACATTAAATGTTGGGAAAAAAGCTGTCAAAAAATTAGTCTAACAAAATTAGCAGATTTTCCATACACATACAAATAAAAAGAAAAAAATGGTAAGAAAAGTTAGGGAAGTCGATTGGAAATAAATGCATGAGAAGGGATATATTCATTTAATTTTAAGAAATCCCTTATTGGCCTTCCGAAATTTAACGTTAAAACAGTAGTTTAAGACTTCTGTATTTCCAAAGACACCCTAATAAAATCTGATTAAAAAAAACTAAAAACTTCAAGACAGTTTGTAACATCCCAAACCTAATGGCATGACATATAAAAGCAAATTAGTCTGGCACACCACGAAACAAACAAAAAAAGACACTCCTTTTTTTATTTGTCACACAAAAGAAAACTTTACGTTTTTTGTCACTTAAAGTTGACAGATTTGTATTCTCCACCTCCCCTCTAACCACAAAATTAAAAGTCTGAAAAAGTCTTCTCCGGCAGGTAGATATAGATAAATACCCCTAATGTTGTTGTCAACACCATTAAAGTTTGTTGTTTTGTTTGTTTGAAAAGATTTTCGTAAATGCACTTTGTTGGACATTGAATAAATGAATGAATGAATGGATGGTCCTGCAAGTATGTAAATCTCTGCACTAACCTCCAACCAAACAACAGATTGCAGCAAACCAACATCACCACTGACACCACCACTTGGATGCAGCCGTAGCAGCATCAGCAGCTGAGCAAATTTGTTGGTTAAAAGCCATTAGAATGACATCAGACTAATTACATCATTGTCAGCAGTTAACCCAAAGTTTAATTGAGAGTAGTTTCTCCATTGTTCCGCACCACACAATGGCCACTTGGCCATAGGCAAAAGTGTGCCTGAGTGCGACTGTGTGTGTGTGCTGTAGTGCAATAACAGTTGTGGCATGTGGCAAATAAATGTGTCAAATCAAATGCTAAAATTTAAAAATAAAAAAAGTTTTTTTTATGAAAATAAATAGTTTCAAATACAATTTTATCGATTTCTGTTTAATTGGATTGAACATTTGAGTGATTTGGAAAGTTAGTTCAGGAGAGAGGTTTGTCTGTGAAAATAGTTTGTAACTTGACTCACTGACAGGTTCGTTTGGCATATACATATTTAAAAAATCAATGATATCTAACAAAATTTTTGCCATTGTGAAGAGATGATAGGGATGGGAATGGGATACTATCTTCGTCGTCCAAAAATGTTTAGATAAAAAATATGTTTGGTGCATCGAATAAGTAAACCACGCTTACAAAATATGCTAAAATAAAAACGTTGAGGATGAAGGAAATCAAGCATTCTTAATGTTGACAATGTATTCAATTGCAATGGAAAGGAACCGATATAAACAAAATAAATTATTAACCCAGCAAAAAATTATTACCAAACAATGTTTTTTTATAGAACTTACAAAACACCCACTAATCCATTATTTTAACAAGGACATATCGCACTGAATAACTACCCAGCTAACAATTTTTTCCGATGGCTCTGATTTCCAATTTTGTTGCGACATTGTCAATTTATCTAATATTTTCCTAGAAATTTGACCGATTTTCTAAAGTTTGTTTTTAAGAATCTCTGCTCATTTTCTGAAGAATCTTAAGAATCCAAATTCGTAGCGATTTCTAATGCATTTTCTAAGGAATTTTGTGTTCGGTTGTTGTCGAAAAACAAAGTGATTAGTTATAAAATTGTCATATACAATTTTTAATTTTTTAATATAAATGCAACTTATAATAATTTAAGCTTGTGTTGATAGTTTCAACATAGTCGTGCGCACGTTGACTTTGTTCTACTATTAATCACTAAATAATAACAACAGGGAAAATCATTACAACGTTTGAAATTAGAATCTTCCATAAATTGCGCATTAAAAGAAAATTGAAAAAAATTAATTAAATTAATAAAATTAAAAATTAAGTGGGGTTTGTTATACCCTCAGCATTTCGTCACCATAAATGCCCAAAGACGTAACCCACAAAAACAAAACTTTACAGGAGAAACAAAAAACGTTAAAAAACTTGGTTTTGAGATCCGTCATTACAACAAAATCTGCAATGTTATCCCATTTTCCGAAATGTCATTTCTTGAATAGGATGCGCTTCAGACAATTTGGAGTCGATTTAACCATGTCCGTCCGTGTGTCTGTCTGGCTGGCTGGTGCGCACGATAACTCTCGAACGGATCAACCGATTCGGACCAAATTTTGCACTTCGTAATATTTTGTCCGAACTTAGTTTAAGTTCGAATATGAGCCATATCGGTCCACTCCTTCAGGTATCTCCCCCACATCGTGAAATTTCTATCAGACATAGATGAGGTTTCAATATGCACTCTATCGGTCCACTCCTTCGGTTACCTCCCACACAAAATTTCGGAAAAGTTCAGTTTAGGACCTACTCTCCAATCGCATTAATTGTTGTTGCCTTAACTCATTTTAAATGGAAGGTGCTTACACCTGGGAAGTTTTTGCAGATTCTACAACTACAGTTTTCATAGATGAGAAATACCAAGAAGCATTTTTGCTTCAAAACGGTAAAACCTACAAAAATATCATAAAGGTCCATCTTGTGGAGAATTTTCACAGCTACAACATTTTTTTAGGCCCATTAATATATGACTCGCGGTTTCCAAACAAAATCGTGAAAACCTAAAGAACCCCTGAAAATGTGAACTTAAATCGCGATTTATTTGAAAATCCCTCCGGCGATTTTTTTTGTTTCTTGATATTTCTCATCTATGAACATTGTAGTTTCAGAATCTGCAAAAACTTCCCAGATGTAAGCACCTTCCATTTAAATTTGGTTAAGGCACACCGTGTGCTCCCATTACAAGTTCTATCAGGGGAAAGCCCATACAGCGTGAAAAATGCTCAGAAAGCTGAAAAAAGTCCCTACGGCACCATGTGTGGTGGCTGGAGCGCACGATTACTTCGTAATATTTTGTCCAAACTTAATGGGCCATATCGGTCCACTTCTTCTGGTACCTTCCCCTCAAAAGTTCAAAGTTCTTGCGTAGAATGGTGCACACGATCGAAGGCAGTAATCGATTTGGTACATACTTTGCATATCGTAAAATTTTTACTAGACATAAATCAGGTTCACATATGGACTATATTAATCCAATCTTTCGGTTACTTCCCACACACAATTTCGGAAAAGGGCAAGTTAAGAGCTGTTCTTAATTCGCATTTTATTTTTGTTGCAGCAACTTGTATTTGTAGTGTAGTAGTTTTTTTTTCGGGAAAATGGACCAAAGCTCGAGATAATGGACCAAAAGCTCGAAGAAAGCCCGCCGGCACCAACTACACTGGGTAGTACGTAAGAAAACCCTCAAAGGGAGAAACCGGTTTGGTCCAACTGTGTTACATCGTATTACATAGACGTCAGACATATTGTGTTTGCCTATTTTCTTAAGGTCCGAGGCTTAGGGTATATCTCTGTCGGCAAAGCCGATTGATGCTTTTTTACTTGTTCTGTGTTGTGTCAATATCAAAGGCATTAGCGCAAATTCTTTTTTCTGATTTTTTTTTTCAGAAAATCCAAACTTTCCTTCGAGTTTTTCTAAAAAATTTTCCGAATTCGATACGAATTCGGCTTTAGAATCGAAATTAGTTTAGAAGTTCTGACCGAATTCGGAAAAAATGTTAGCTGGATAGTTATTTTATGGGCGCTAGAACAGAATATTTGAGTTGAATTTATGTTTAATTTCAACACACTCCAATTTTATTTTTATTTTGCTCTTTGGTGGATTTGAACATGCGAACTTCTGATTTGTAGCCAAATACACTACAAACTGTGCCACGCGTACGAAACATTAGGGGGGTCGGCATGTTTGCCGACGGTGTGCGTTGAACACAGAACCCTCGGATTTGTGGACGAACACACAAGCTCTATGCTGCCGTACTCATTACTTAGATGTAGTTTTGCCTTGTAAGGGTTAAGAAATAATCCATTATTTTTCAGCTTACTGGTAATGCAGAATGTAGCTTGTTTACATAACTTTGTAATGTGTTATTCAGCTCATGTGACTTCCAATTTTTTTCTGTTGGTTGGTCCATACTTTGCAAATTGTGAAATGTTTACCAGACTTAGATGAGGTTCCAATATGGACTCAATCGGTCCACTCCTTCGGGTACCTCCCACCCAAAATTTCGGAAAAGTTCAGTTTGATTGATCAGCTTTGATTTTTGTTGTACCAACTTGTATTCACTGCCCCCCATACGACGGTACAAGTTCCATCAGGGGCAAGTCCATACTTCCCGAGAAAATAGCCTGAAAGGTGCAAAAAGAACCCTGTGACACCGTGTGTACTGGTTCGAGCGCAAGATAGCTCTCGAACGGATCAACCGATTCGGTCCAAAATTTGGCCTTCGTAATATTTTGTGCAAATTTAGTATAAGTTCGAAGATAAACAATATCGGTCCACTCCGTCAGGTACCTCCCCCACAAAAGTTCCAAAATTTTTTCCAAATGTTCGGCAAAAATGTGCGCTCGATAATTGTTGAAGGGAGAGACCGATTTAGTCCATACTTTACACGTCTCAATATATCTACCAGATATAGATCATGGACTATATCTGTCCACTCCTTCGGGTACCTCATACACAAAATTTCGGATAAATTCACTTTAAGACCTGCTCTCGAATAACTTTGATGTTTGTTGAAGCAAATTGCATTCGCTACCTCAATTACGACAGTAAAAGTTTTTTTAGTGGCAAGTCCATACTTCTTGAGAAAACAGCCCAAAAGGTGTCCAAACTTAGTTTCAGTTCGAAGATTGGCAACAACTTCCTGTACTTCCCTCCATTATATAAAAAATGTCACTAAAATGGTGTGCACGATATCCCTCGAACAGGGCAACCGAATTGGTCCAAAGGTTGGATCTCATAATAGTTTGTCCAAATTTAGTTTAACTTCTAAAATGGCCCATATCGACCTTCTCCTTATGGTACCTCCCACACAAAAGTTCAACAACTGTGTCGATCTGTCCGTAGATGAAAGTTTCAATTCACATAGGCTGAGGGTATATCTCTGTCGGCAAAGCTTTTTATGATACTTTTTAACTTGTTTGTATTTTGCTCTTTACTGGATTTGAACATGCGAACTTCTGATTTGTAGCCAAATACACTACAAACTGTGCCACACGTACGAAACATTAGGGTTGTTTAAACGCTTATATGTGCCACACCAATTCATCGTAATGTTGCTAGGAAAAACATGTTTGCCAACGGTGTGCGTTGAACACAGAACTCTCGAATTTGTAGACGAACACACAAGCTCTTTGCTACCGTACTCATTACTTACTATGTAGTTTTGCCTTGTAAGGGTTAAGAAATAACCCATTATTTTTCAGCGTACTGATAATGTAGAATGTAGCTTGTTTACATAACTTTGTAATGTGTTATTCAGATCATGTGACTTCCAAATTGTTTTTCTGAGAAGCTGCCATTAATCGCCACAGCTTGGTTTGTTGTCTCTTCCTTAACATTAAAATGTTATATTTATCTCTGGACCACTGTTGGGTAGAAATGCTCGGTGTCATACACAAAAGTGTAAAAAATACACGAGTCTCTCGCAATTTGCCCTCCATTGCTCTGGACTCATTCTGATACCCCTAACTCTCAACCTTCTAGTACTCTTTTTCTTATTTTTCGTACTCAGAATGCGTTTGCCCTATTTATTTTTCTCTCACTACCTCTTTCGTGTCTGCTTCGTGTTGTTACCTAGCAAATAGTGCGATGCCAAGGAATGAGACCAATCATCAATCCCACCCAATATTTTAGACCACTACAACGACGGTTCTATGCATCGTATTAACTAGGAGGTCGTCACCTCAAACAATTATGTGTTTGTGTTCCTATATGTTATCACTATGGTAACGCCCATATGCCTTGGAATGCCTGCTCCGAACTCTTTTGATCAATTCTGATATAGAGTAGAACCCCTGGCCATGAATCTGTTCTCATTTCTCATTCATCCCATGTCAATATCATATCGGTGAGATATAATGCATGTAGGGAGGTTGCCCTGGTCTTAGTCACATCCAGGACTGCAGGCAAACGAGTTATGTAGCTGCTTGAAATACGAGATACCCCCACTGTCTCTCTAACAGCAACAAATTCAGCATCTTACGCCACATGTTATTGTTCAGCGTCCCGGGAATGCACTTTCCGTTCCATTTCCATTCCAACGGTTTCCGCAACAAAATCAGCGATTTCGCTTAGGTTTTAGGAGTCGGAGGAACACTATCTATGGTCGACGCCATGCAGCAAACAAAGATCATATTCACCTCTAGCTACAGATTGAGAGGAGTACCACTTTTTGCGAAAGGATTTTACAAGAAGCACAGAAGGAGGGCTTGCCTTCCTTACACACCATACCTATCTCACTTGACTTTGATTCCAGTGACCCATACATGGAATGTATTGGAGTAACAGCAAAGTGTGGAACTGCTCATATCAGTGAGATATAATGAATATAGAGAGGTTGCCCTGGTCTTAGACACATCCGGGACTGCAGGCAAACGAGTTATGTTGCTGCTCGAAATACGAGACATCCCCACTGTCTCTCTAACAACAACAAATTCAGCATCGCACACCCCATGCTATTATTCAACGTCCCGGAAATGCACTTTCCGTTCTATTTCCATTCCAACGGTCTCCGCAACAAAATCAGCGATTTCGCATAGGTTTCAGGAGTCGGAGGAACATCATGGTCGACGCGATGCAGGAAACAAAGATCCTATTCACCTCTAGCTACAGATTGAGAGGGTTACCAAAGGATTGCGAAAGGATTGTACAAGAAGCACAGTAGGAGGGCTTGCCTTCCTTACACACCAGACCTATCTCGGTTGAGTTTGACTCCAGTGGCCCATACATGGAATGTATGGGAGTAGCAGCAAAGTGTGGAACTGCTGAGGTAGAGGTGTTTAATACCCTAGGGAGACGGCAGGGTAAATTTGAATTAACTGCCTTATTTCAAATTAATTCGTGCATTATCCACATTCTTAATGCACAAAATCAAAGGGAATTTAAACTGAATTTAGGTATTTCAGTATGGAAATGCTGTAAAAGAGAGCCCATATCCATGTAGGAGAGAGAGCATATTCATCCTCTGAGACACAATTTCCATTGCAAACAACAACAAAACAGTTGTTTACCAGCAAATAGCTGTTTCGTAAATGCAGAAACTGTCGTCTGTCAGGTTAAAATTAAATGCACATATTAATGCAAATTAACGTTGCCGTCTGTCTAGGGTATAATACGTACAAAGCGTCGATAAATTGTTGCGTTCTGCGTAATAACCATCTGGTGATAGGAGACGTCATCATCATGAGCTTTGTCATTTCTGCCTACCCAAATGGCCAGAGGGTTACAGAGCATGACGACCAAATAAATAGTTCCACATTTTACACGTTGAATAAAATAGCTCTTACGATCATAAGAAGAGATTGTTACAACCCGCCAGATATCAACAACGTGGAGCGAATGTGCTAAACGACGTGTACCGGCAACCATTCATTTCGCTTGGCTCAGACCACCTTCTTTTTATCGTCTCCGTTAATAGACCACTCGACTTTATAACCTCTGAACACCGTACTTTTCTGAACCTTAAAAAAGCAGATTGGGAAAGTTTCAGAAAATTTTCCAATTACCGCTTTATAGAGCTGCTCATTCCCTCAGATACTCGGGTAGCTAAGATAATTATCCGGGACATCATCACAGTTACACACAGTTACCTAAAATTTGACGAAATTTCCCAACAGAGGCATGATGAGCTTCTTCGTACATACCCTGAAGACCCAGAAGTTACGAAACTTACTCTTACTTACTTACTTAAGACCACCTGAAGCAATGCAACCTTGGTACTGAATTGCAAATTGCGTTCAATGGTTAAATCACCCTCGAATCCGGAAAAGAAGGATGATAGAAAGGCTGTTGCTTTCAACGTCATGACAGTAACAGATCTAAATAAGTGCACATGTTATTTTAACCGGCAATTTATAAAGCACCCCGAGAGTGTTAGGGTGAGAAAAGGAGTGTGCTACGCCGTATAAGAACCATTCTCAATGTGCGATAAGCGTTTCTGCAGATGTCATCCAAAAAGCGAAAAAATCGAAATCTTTCAGCCTAAACGAAATCTCATTGGTAATGCTTAAGCCACTAGATGAACCCGGGGGTTGTGTATTTTACAAGTATACTTAATTTATCGTTCGTTACCTACATTTTACCAGTAGCCTGGAAAGTTACCAGGGTGATCCCGCTACTGAAGCCAGTCAATATTACTAACAGAGGCGTACAGACAAATTTCCCTTGTGTTGCCAGTATCGAAAGTTTCTAAAGGCACTTTTCCTGCATATGAAAAGAATCTGTTAGCCAGTGGCCCAACATCAACGTGGATTCTGGAAAACACATAACATTCCATATGCACATAAGACGACGACTAAACCAGAATAGGTCGGCTGTCTAACCGAACATTCATGATGGCTATTGACCTACCGAACACTTCGATGCATACTATCAAACATGCCAAGCTGTTCGAGGACATAGAGAAGTCTTTCGCCGAGTCCTATCGTCGATGACATATTACATGTTAAATATGTACATTAGGGATATAACTTTTTGCACTTTTTTGCAGATATCGAAAATACCACCACATAGCCGTGTAGAGCATGAAAAACTATTATGAAATAAGGTGTAATTTTATCTCTATCGCGAAAAAAGTTTCCGCACCAAATGCATTGAAATTCAGTAATGCATTTTTGAATTTTATCTGTTATAACAACATGTTTGCTTTTCATTAAAATTTTTATTTTTTTGTAATCTAATTTAAAATCATTATCAAAGCTTTCTGGACCAATTTAATCTCAAATCGCGCCATTTCGGAGCATATTAGGAACTTTTGACACTATTGCAATTTTTGGTTTTTCTTTATAAACTCGTGAATTTTATGTTTATATTTTTTGTACCTATCGGACAAGAGAATATGGTGTCATTTGCAACAAATTCGCGAAAGTTACAGACCGTTTTTAATGACTTTGCCTGTGAGAAATGTATTTTTGTCTATAAATATTTATTCAAACAAAGCAAATTTAAAATTATAAGTAGAAAAAATACCAAAAGGGTTTTAGTAATTGCGGTCGGTGCTGAAACTTTTTTCATCGAATCGATCTTAGAAACGCGTTTTCATTATTAGGACAAAATTCCCCACATGGTACTGGTGTTGTTTTTTTGTAGAAAACAAATACAATTCTCACAGGCAAGGTCAACAAAAACAGCCTGTAACTTTCGCGAATTCGTTGCAAATGACCCCAAATTCTCTTGTCCGATAGGTACAAAAAATATAAACATAAAATTCACGAGTTTATAAAGAAAAACCAAAAATTGCAATAGTGTCAAAAATTCTTAATATGCTCCGAAATGGCGCGATTTGAGATCAAATTGGTCCAGAACGCTTTGATAATGATTTTAAATTAGATTGCAAAAAAATAAAAATTTTAATGAAAAGCAAATATGTTGTTATAACAGATAAAATTAAAAAATGCATTTCTGAACTTCCATGCATTTGGTGCGGAAACTTTTTTCGCGATAGAGAAAAATTGACACCGTATTTCACAATAGTTTTCCATGCTCTACACGGCTATGTGGTGGTATTTTTTTGGTTATAGCCCTAATGTACATAGTTGATACTTTTTGTAGTTTGAATAATATGAATATAGCCCCCGCTCAATCTACTAGCCCAAGATATTGGATGTAACGTCCGATAGCATGTTTAAGTAGTCCGCACAAGTGACCGTTATTTTCGAAAGTTAGCGCTACGCAGTGGAAGAAACCTGCGAGAATGTGACCCTGAGGACTGCAAGATATACTCTCTTCGTCGTGACGCCAGTGAACACGTTTGTCCCACCCAGGCACGTTAGGAGAGATCTTCATGATTTAGATCAACGATCCTATTAGGCAGGCTTGAATAGCATTCACACTCATGCAGTTGCTGTTCAAAGGTATACCCTCTGCCTTTAGTCTAAATATATGACAAAACTTTGCTTCATAGAAATAATGGTATTGGACCCCATGTATGTTAGAACGAACTTCGTTTCAGACTATTTGTAGTCAATTAATAACCCTGTTAGTATTCTGTGTGGCCGGTGGGCACGATAACTCCCGAACGAATCAATATTTGGTCCTCGCAATATTTTGTCCAAATGTAGATCAAGTTCGAAGATGGGCCATTTTTACCACCAGCCATAGATCAGGTTCGACTATGCACTATATGTGGAAATTAAGGTTCAAAAACTCTAAAACCCCTACCGGCAAATATAAAACGAGTTAAGTATCCTTCTTATTCAGCCGAAACATTACACCTGATAAAGACATTTCGACGATTGTTTTGACATGTTTACCGCAGTTAGTCCTGTGATATAATGTTTTTTATGGACAACCCAATGCTTCCTAACATAATGGTCCAAAAAAAGCTCTACGATGACCAACTAAAATGCTTGGTGAGCACTATGAGTTTCGAAAGGTGACATTAATCCAACCTTCGCACGTCGTAATATTTCTCTTACACTTAAATCAAGTTCGAATATGGACTATATCAATACTTCCCACTAAAAATTTCAAAAATTTCGCAAAAGAGCTGTTAAAGTGCTGCTCCAGGATTCTCTTGAAACTTCCAACGAAGGTAGTCTTTGTGATTTTGACTACAACAATATAATTTTTTATACCCTCAGTCTTTAGACTAACGAGGGTAAATACACTTTCATACGGTCAAAATCTGTCTCATCAAAATAATGGTTTAAGATACCAAGTATGTTTGGACGAAATCCATTTCAGACAATTTGGAGTCGATTTAGCAAAGTCCGTCCGTCTGTCTGGCTGGAGCGCTCGATAAATTTCGATCGGATGAACCGATGGCTCGAAAATGAAAAACCCCTATGGCACCATATGTAGTGGTTGGAGGTTACGATAATCCTCGAATGGATAAACCGATTTGGTCCAAAATGTGGCTTTTTTTAATATTCTGTCCAACGTTAGTTTAAGTTCAATGATGAGCCATCAGTAGACTCCTTCAGGTAGCTCTCCCACTAAAGTTCGAAACTTTTCCCTAAAATGGTGCGCAAGATAGCCGAGTAACCGGGTTGGTCCATACTTTGCACATCGTAATATTTCTGCGAATCTTCGTTAAAGTTTGAATATGGACTATATCGGTCCGCTTCTTAGGGTACCACCCCCACAAAAGTTCGTCATATTTGTTTAATTGCAATTTAGGGTCTGCTCGAAGATCCTTTGGAATGTACCGATGTGGGCAAGGTGGGCCCTGTTTATAACTATATTATACATTTCGTGGCAAGTCCATTCTTCCTGACATAGTGGTCCCAAACCTTAAGTTATACGGCGACCAACTGAAATAATTGGAGGGAAATGACTCCCATGACTCATAAAAGGAAATGACCCTCAAAATACGGTTTACTTCCAATATCCAATTTTCTTATGTCGGCAAGTTCAAACCTCAAAAAATTGCCATAAAATCTGAAACCCCCCTAATACATAATTCTTGGGAAAAGGATTTCGGTTCTATTAGATATTGTCAATAGCTGAATGTTTCAATTCCCACAGACTGAGGGTATATTTCTGTCGGTAAAGCCGACTTATACTTTTGTACTTGTTTCGTGACATAATTTGGGTAACGAATCCAACGGTGACCAGCAAAAATGGTTGTTTGGCACGAGAACTAGCGAAGAGAATGACTCCCAACACTATATCCAGTTCTAACATTAAATGTCGGTACATTTTTTCAGACACCCCTCCAAAAAAGTTCAACACGTTTGCGCTTAAATTCATTTTAAGGCCCCTTTCGGATTGCGTTGGAATTTTAGTAGAGGGAAGTCGTTGTGATTCTGACTATACGATTATAATTTTTTTGTTGGGGAAGCCAAAACTTCGTGAAATATGGGCCATTTTACAATATTTAGTGGCACAATCAGAGACATTTTCATACTACATTTAGATCCACCACTCCGCTTATTTATTTTACAGTCAAGCTGAGTTTTTTAGTTGTCGGCAAAGCCTGACTGATTCTTTTTAGTTGTTTCAATTTGCATTAAAACAACTAATCCCCATGCCCCTATTATACAATTTTTCCCACTTAATTTCAAATTTTCCAGCGACTACTATCTGACTGGCAATTAACTTCAAAATTGCTCCCACTTCACAATAATTCATAGAATATCCTTTTACCCTAAGCCCATCTTTCGCATAGGATTTCTCTCATATTTATGGGCTAATAATTTGTCCACTTGTTTCTCATAATTTGCCCTGCAGTAGTCATGCACGATTTCAACGCCCCCTTTGGGAGGGCTAAATATAATCGTTTATGGCACTTCCTTATTTACAATGAAATGAAATTATAGCTTATGGCACTTTCACAGAGAGAGAGAGGGGGGGAGGGGGCAATGAGGTAAACTCGGAAACACAACAGAAGCTTTACTAGCCATGGTGGCGCATAAAATTGGAGTAACTATTTCGCGTTGTATCATTAAATTATTTACATACAACACAAAGCTGTTGTTCCTGTCATTGTTGTTGTTGTTGCTGCTTCAATTTTCTGACAAAGTTTACTACTACTACTACCATTACACAGTCATGTAATTTACCTGTATCCTGCTGTAATTGCTTTGCCGCACATTCAGCACACTCCGCACATTCGGTACAAACACCCTGTGGATCATCATCGGGTGAGTGTTGCAGTTGAATGGTGGTGGTGGCGGTGCTGCTGCTGTTGTTGTTGCCTGCTGATCCTGATGTTGGGGCCGATGTATTTGATGTGGCCGCGGATGCTGCCGCTGTTGCAGCTGCAGATGCTGGTGACGACGGGTGTTGCTGTTGATTAACTGGTGGAGGTGGTGGCGGAATTTGTGAATTGTTACGAGCTGCCAGCATAGCAGCTCGTTGCTGTTGCAAACGCTGAATGACTTGCAATTGCTGCAGGTGCTGGGCACCAAAGATGTGTCCGCTTAGAGCACCTCCAAGTGTGTTTTTCAAACCATTATCCTTGTAGCCATCGGGTGGACTAAGTGCCGCCTCATCGACAAACTCAATGGGTGGTGCGAATTTAGGACTCTGCAAAGAGAAGAAAAAACAAAAATAAAATTGCAATGAATTGTGGTGCAGACAAATAGCTTTTTAGGGCAAAACATCATGGCAACGAGAAATAAAAAATTTTAAATTTAGCTCATCTTCCAGCCGAGAGGATAACAAGATGAAAACGTTTGTTAATTTACTTTGGTTGTTGTGGCATAAAATGACTTTTTTTTAACTCGAATTGTGTCTTAAATATTTAATCGAAATTCTTAGACAATTAAATTTTAGCAATTACAAACTCCTACTAGGCAACGCAGAAGACTGTTGCTCTCTTCTCACCCGAAGGCTATACAATGCAAATACAAAACCTTAGTTGCTTGTTAAACTTAGTCCGTTTGTTTATATTTGCTGTAGCTTTCCATTGTTGCCCAGAAGCATTTAGCCAAATGCCATAGCCAGCAACACACACACAGCCTTGAACACAGGAACACAGCTATCATTAATCTTAATTTGTGGTTCATGGTCTAACAGTTTTCCTTTCCATTAACTTAATAATTTGTCTTGTCAAAAACTGTGCAAACACATTATTTGCAATGAATCAGTAATAATGTTTCAAAACCCAATAACAGATGTGGAGCGAAAGAATGTTACAATGCTTGTATACATAATGTCCTGTTCGCGGGGTGATTGTCCAAAGCACACGAAGGTCACAATCTAATCTTTATTGTTAATTTATATTTGGCATCAAGGCTACAGTTTTAGTATCCCCGACTTATAAGGTCAAATAAGCTCATATGTTAAAATATAACAAGTAAGAAAGTATCAGTCAGCTGTACTGACGGAGAAATACCCTCAGCCACTGACCAAGAAAAAAGCAACAAAACCAAACCAAACACTATAAATATGCCTTAGGTATATAAAATATATTGATTTTGATATCACCACTTTTGTGGGGGAGGTACCAGAAGGAGTGGACCAATATGGCCCATCTTCGAACTTAAAGAAAGTTTGTACAAAATATTACGATACCCGAAATTTGGGCACCAGGCAGCCATGAGCTTTTGCATGAGCTTTCAGAGCTACAGTTAGTTCTTCAAAATCGTCAGCGCGGAAGAATTGACGACAGAACCAGTGACCAGCCAATGAGTAAGAAATGACTGAACCTATTTTACACAACCTGTTCCGAGTTTCAATAAACGAAAGAAGAGCTTGAATGACACTAGAGTTCCAGCATCCATTAGATATGTATTGAATCTGCTTGAACTTTACATACCGGAACTCACTCCTCTTAATAAAGTTACGGAAGGTACGAGTAAGGTGGAAGAGAAACTTGATGTAATTTTTGCAACCACATGTTTCAATAAGCTTATGGATCGTCGTAGATTTTTTAATGATTTTTTGCTCCACCGAAGACAGCAACCAACGTGGATTTTTCAAAGATTTGTTTTGCTCTACCAAAGACAGCAACCAACTTGGATTTTTCAAACATTATTTGCTCCACCAAAGGCATAAATAAACGTAGAATTTTCCAAGATTTTTTTACGCCACCAACGACTGGAACCAATGTGGATTTTTTAAAAAAAGATTGCTCCACCAATGACAGCAACCCACGTAGAATTTTCCAAGATTGTTTACTCCACCAAAGACAGCAACCAAAGTGGATTTTTCCAAGATTGTTTACTGCACCAAATTTAACAACCCTCGTGGATTTTTCAACGATTTGTTTTTCTTCACTCCAGACAGCAAACCATTTGTACTTCTCAAAGAACCAGCAACTAACGTGAATTTTTTAAAGATTGTTTGCTCCACCATAGACAGCAACCCTATTGGATTTTTCAAGGACAGAAACCCCGGTGGATTTTTCAAAAATTGTTTTGCTTCACCAAAGATAAAAATAAACGTGTTTTTTTTTTGCTCCACCAAAGACAGCAACCAACGTGGATTTTTCAAAGATTTGTTTTGCTCCACCAAAGACAGCAACCAACTTGGATTTTTCAAACATTATTTGCTCCACCAAAGGCAAAAATAAACGTAGATTTTTCCAAGATTTTTTACTCCACAAACGACTGGAACCAATGTGGATTTTAAAAAAAAAGTTTGCTCCACCAATGACAGCAACCCACGTAGAATTTTCCAAGATTGTTTACTCCACCAAAGACAGCAACCAAAGTGGATTTTTCAAAGATTGTTTGCTCCACCAAATTTAACAACCCTCGTGGATTTTTCAACGATTTGTTTTGGCTTCACTCTAGACAGCAACCCATGTGGACTTCTCAATGAATTTTTGCCCCACCGAACCAGCAACTAACGTGACTAACGAACAGCAACCCTATTGGATTTTTCAAAGATTTTTTATCCCACCAAGGACAGAAACCCCGGTGGTTTTTTCAAAGATTGTTTTGCTCCACCAAAGATAAAAATAAACGTGGATTTTTCAAAGATTTTTGGTCCACCAACGACAGCAATCAACGTGGATTTTTCAGAGATTTCTTTGCTCCACCAAAGAGAAAAATAAACGTAGATTTTTCCAAGATTTTTTACTGCACCAAAGACCGGAACCAATGTGGATTTTTAGAGACTTTTGCTCCATCAAAAAAAGCAACCCACGCGGATTTTTCAAAGATGTTTTGCTCCACCAAAGACAGCAACCAAAATGGATTGTCTGATCCATCAAATTTAACAAATGGTTTTTGCTTCAACCTAGACAACAACCCACGTGAATTTTTCAAAGAATTTTTTGGCCCACCCAACCAGTAACGAACGTGAATTTTTATACCCTCAGCATTTATGCTAACGAGGGTATATACACTTTCATACGGGCAAAATGTGCCTCATCGAAATAATGGTTTTAGACCCCAAGTATGTTTGGACGAAATGTGTTTCAGACAATTTGGAGTCGATTGAGCAATGTCCGTCCGTCTGTCTGTCTGTCTGTCGGTCTGTCTGGCTGGCTGGAGCGCACGATAACTCTCGAACGGATGAATCGATTCGGTTCAAATTTTGGCTTTCGTAATATTTTGCCCAAACTTAGTTTAAGTTCGAAGATGAGCTATATCGGTCCACTCCTTCCGGTACCTCCCCCACAAAAGTTCGAAAATGTTCGGAAAATTTGTGCGCACGATAACTATTGAAGGGAGTAACCGATTTGGTCCATACTTTGCCCATCGTGGAGCGTGTACCAGACTTAGATCAGGTTTTAATATGGACTCAATCGGTCCACTCCGTCGGGTACCTCCCACACAAAAATTTTGAAAAGTTCAGTTTAGGACCATCTCTCGAATCGCTTTGATTTTTGCTTTAGCAACTTGTATTCACTGCCCTCCATACGCCGGTATAAGTTTCATCAGGGGCAAGTCCATACTTCCTGAGAAAATAGCCTGAAAGTTGCAAAAAACCCCAATGATACCGTGTGAGGAGGTTGGAGGGCAAAATAACTCTCGAACAGGTCTGCCGATTCGGTACAAAGTTTGGCCTTAGTAATATTTTGTCCAAACATAGTTTAAGTTCGAAGATAAGCCATATCGGTCCACTCCTTCAGGTACCTCCCCCACAAAAGTTCAAAAATGTTCGGAAAATTGTGCGTACGATAACTCTTGAAGAGAGTGGCCGAATTGGATCATACTTTACACATCCTAATATATCTACCAGATATAGATCAGGTTCAAATATGGACTATATTTGTCCACTCCATCCGGTACCTCCCACACAAAATTTCGGATACATGTTCACTTTAAGACCTGCTTTCGAATCGCTTTGATTTTTGTTGAAGCAACTTGCATTCGCTGCCTCAATTGCGATGGTAAAAGTTGTTTCAGGGGCAAGTCCATACTTCTTGAGCAAACATCCCTGAAGTTGTAAAAAACCCCTATGGTAACATATGTAGTGGCTGGAGATCCATTCTTTTTAGTATCTCCTCCGCAAAACTTTTGATCTCTAATCCTAATCAACATTTTTGTCAGTTCAAACGCCCAAAAATTTTAAAACTCCCTAAATACATGCGTTTTTTGGGAAAAAATTGTTTCAATATACACAGGCTGAGGGTATATCTCTGTCGGCAAAGCCGACTGATACTTTTTTACTTGTTCAAAGATTTTTTGCTCCAACAAAGACAAACATAAACGTGGAGTTTTAAACGATTTTTTTGCTCCATCGAAGATAAAACAAGTAAAAAAGTATCAGTCGGCTTTGCCGACAGAGATATACCCTCAGCCTGTGTATATTGAAACAATTTTTTTTTCCAAAAAACGCATGTATTTAGGGAGTTTTAAGAATTTTGGGCGTTTGAACTGACAAAAATGTTGATTAGGATTTAATATCAAAAGTTTTGCGGAGTAGATACTAAAAAGAATGGATCTCCAGCCACTACATATGGTACCATAGGGGTTTTTTAGAACTTCAGGGATGTTTGCTCAAGAAGTATGAACTTGCCCCTGAAACAACTTTTACCATCGCAATTGAGGCAGCAATGCAAGTTGCTTCAACAAAAATAAAAGTGATTCGAAAGCAGGTCTTAAAGTGAACATGTATCCGAAATTTTCAGTGGGAGGTACCGGATGGAGTGGACAAATATAGTCCATATTTGAACCTGATCTATATCTGGTAGATATATTAGGATGTGTAAAGTATGGACCAATTCGACCACTCTCTTCAAGAGTTATCGTACGCACAATTTTTCCGAAAATTTTTGAACTTTTGTGGGGGAGGTACCTGAAGGAGTGGACCGATATGGCTTATCTTCGAACTTAAACTATGTTTGGACTAAATATTACTAAGGCCAAACTTTGGACCGAATTGGCAGACCTGTTCGAGAGTTATTTTGCCCTCCAACCTCCTCACACGGTGTCATAGGGGTTTTTTGCAACTTTCAGGCTATTTTCTCAGGAAGTATGGACTTGCCCCTGATGAAACTTATACCGTCGTATGTAGGGCAGTGAATACAAGTTGCTAAAGCAAAAATCAAAGCGATTCGAGAGATGTTCCTGAACTGAACTTTTCCAAAATTTTGTGTGGGAGGTACCCGACGGAGTGGACCGATTGAGTCCATATTAAAACCTGATCTAAGTCTGGTACACGCTCCACGATGGACAAAGCATGGACCAAATCGGTTACACCTTTCAAGAGTTATCGTGCGTACAAATTTTCCGAACATTTTCGAACTTTTGTGGGGGAGGTACCGGAAGGAGTGGACCGATATAGCTCATCTTCGAACTTAAACTAAGTTTGGACAAAATATTACGAAAGCCAAAATTTGAACAGAATCGGTTCATCCCTTCGAAAGTTATCGTGCGCTCCAGCCAGCCAGACAGACAGACAGACAGACGGACGGACATTGCTCAATCGACTCCAAATTGTCTGAAACACATTTCGTCCAAACATACTTGGGGTCTAAAACCATTATTTCGATGAGGCACATTTTGCCCGTATGAAAGTGTATATACCCTTCATAGCCTAAAGGCTGAGGGTATAAAAACTGAATTTTTTGTGTTTCATCAAAGACAGCAACCCACGTGAATTTTTCGAAGATTTTTTTGCTCCACTAAAGATAAAAATAAACGTGGATTTTGCTCCACCAAAGACAGCAACCAAAGTGGATTTTATAATTTTTTTTGTGCTCCACCAAAACGTGGATTTTTTTGTTAAACCAAAGACAGCAACCCTCGTGGATTTTTCAAAGATTTTTTTTGCTCCACCAACGATTTTTTTACACCCTCAACCATAGTATGGAGGGTATATGACGTCTCTTTTTCCGTTTGTAACGAATTTCCATTTGTAATGCATTTGAATAATTTGCGACCCTATAAATTATATATATTCTTGATCAGGGTAAAAATCTGAGTCGATCTATGCATGTTCGTCCGTGCGTCCGTCTGTGATAATCACTCTAGCATCCACTAAATTGGAGATGGAAATTTTGAGAAGATGCGTCTTTTGTTTGCATGCAGATCAAGTTCGATGATGGGCTATATCAGTCCACGTTTAGGTATAGCCCCCATATAATGGTACGGCTCGATTTGAGGTAATTTGACGTTTTTAGTCACATTTTCAAACCGAATTAGCTATAATATGGCATTCCTAGTCATCATCAAACTTATATTCCACCAAAAATAATGGATATAGGTCCATGTTTGGTACCTCCCAATGTTCGGTATTTTGAGGATTTTAGCTAAAATTTTTAACCGAACTAGCTGTAATTTGACATTTGAGGTTCTTGGTGGCCACGAAACTTCTCCACCAAAAAATCGTCGACATAGGTCCATGTTTTGGTATAGCTCCTATATAACGGTACCTCCCGATTTTCCAAAAATTGTAAAGATAGGTCGACACATTGATATAGCCCTGTAGGTTTTACCTTTCACCTGGCTGAGCACATTTTTAGATTAGATAATTTAGACATTTGGGGTATCCGTCGTCGAAAAAGACTTATGGTGGAGGATATAAAAAGTCCGGCCCTGCCGAACTTAACGATTTTTAACTTGTTTTTATACCCTCAGCCTTTAGGCTAAAGAGGGTATTTACACTTTGATACGACCAAAAATGTGCCTCATCGAAATAATGGTTTTAGACCCCAAGTATGTTTGTACGATATCCGTTTCAGACAATTTTGAGTAGATCTAGCAATGTCCGTCCGTCTGTCTGTCTGTCTGTCTGTCCGTCTGTCTGTCTGGCTGGCTGGTGCGCACGATAACTCTCGAACGGATCAATCGATTCGGTTCAAATTTTGGGTATCGAATTATTTTGTTCAGATTCGATTTAAGTTCGAAGATGGGCCATATAGGTCCACTCCTTCAGGTACCTCCCCCACAAATGTTCGAAAATTGTCGCAAAACTTGTGCGCACGATAACTCTTGTAGGGAACAACCGATTTGGTCCATACTTTGCACATCGTGTAATTTCTACCAAACTTAGATGAGGTTTCAATATGGACTCCTTGGACCGATTACTCCTTCGGGTACCTCCCACACAAAATTTCGGAAAAGTTCAGTTTAGGACCTGGTCTCGAATCGCTTTGATTTTTGTTTACGCAAGTTGTATTCGCTGTCCTCTATACGACGCTGTAAGTTTCATTAGGGGCAACTCCATATTTCCTGAGGAAATAGCCTGAAAGTTACAAAAAACCATATGACACCGTGTGTAGTGGTTGGAGCGCAAGATAACTCTCGAACGGATCTGCCGATTCGGTCCAAAATTTGGTTTCGTAATATTTTGTCCAAACTTAGTTCAAGTTCAAAGATGGATTATATCGGTCCACTCCTTCCGGTACCTCCCCCACAAAAGTTCGAAAATTTGTGCGTACGATAACTCTTAAAGGAAGTAACCGATTTGGTCATTACTTTGTACATTATGAAATTTCTACCAGACTTAGATGAGGTTCCAATATGGACCCAATCGGTAAACTCCTTCGAGTACCTCCCACACAAAATTTCCGAAAAGTTCAGTTTAGGACCTGCTCACGAATCGCCTTGGTTTTTGTTGTAACATCTTGTATTCACTGTCCCCTATACGAAGGTACAAGTTTCCTCAGGGGCAAGTCCATACGTCCTGAAAAATAGCCTGAAAGTTGAAAAACAAACCCTATGACACCATGTTTATGGGAGGAAGCGCAAGATAATTCTCGAACAGAAATGCCGTTTCCGGCCAAAATTTGGCCTTCGTAATATTGTTTCCAAACTTAGTATAAGTTCGTAGATAAGCCATATCGGTCCACTCCTTCAGGTACCTACCCCACAAAAGTTCAAAAATATTCGGAAAAATTGTGCGAACGATAACTCTTGATGGTAGTGACCGATTTGGTCCATAGTTTACACATTCTCATAATATCTACCAGATATTGATCAGGTTCGAATATGGACTATATTTGTCCACTCCATCCCGTACCTCCCACACAAAATTTTGGATAAGTCCACTTTAAGACCTGCTAGTGAATCACTTTGATTTTTGTTGAAGCAACTTACATTCGCTGCCTCAATTACGATGGTAAAAGTTATTTCAGGGGCATGTCCATACTTCTTGAGAAAACAGCCCGAAGGGTGTAAAAACCCCCTATGGCACCCCCATGGTCTATGTCGGTCCATTCTTTTAAGTACCTTTTCCGCAAAAATTTTGAACTTAAATCCTAATCAACATTTTTGTCGGTTCATATGACCAAAATTTTGAAACCCCCTAATTTGCCCAGGCTGAGGGTATATCTCTGTCGGCAAAGCCGACTGATACTTTTTTACTTGTTTTTTTTTTTTGCTTCAGCAAAGACAGAAACCCAGACCGATTTTTCAATTTTTTTTTTTTTTTTTTTTTTTTGATTCACCAAAGACCAACGTTATTTTATCAAAGATTTTCTCTACACCAAACGTTGATATTTTAAAGATTTTCTTGGTCCACCAAAACAAACGCGGATTTTCAAAAATTTTGTTGGCCCACTAATAGCAAAGAAAAGGTAAACGTGGATTTTTCAAAGATTTTTTTTGCTCCACCAAAGACAGAAACCCACGTGGAATTTTCAAAGTGTTTTTGCTCCACCAAAGACAGAAGGAAATGTGGATTTTTTAACGATTTTTTGTTCCACCAAGGACGGCAGCCAATGTAGATTTTTTATTGATTTTGGTACATTTGGATTTTTTGCTCCTCCAAAAACAAAAATAAACTGGGATTTCTTTAAAGATTTTTTGGTCCTCCAAATACAAACTTGGAATTTTCAAAGATTTTTTTTGGTCCACCAAAGACAAACGATGATTTTTCAAAGTTTTTTTGATTTGTCCAACAATGATTTATTGGCTGGTCCAATAAAAAACAAATATTTTTCGCCGAAATTTTTGTTACCATTTGAACCTTTGTGGAAGGCTTAAGACATTAAATCTCTTCATTCCATCTTCGAAGTAATTGGACATTTATTAAAATACAAAAAAAATCATAGTAGGGTAGATAACATCCCCCGTTCTCTCTCCCTTAATCTTTCTGGATTGAGTCATAGAGTCAATAAATATTCAAAACTGCTTACAAAATATTTAATGTTGGATGAAATCTCCCTAAGGAGAATGTCGATATGCTTATTATTTGTCTAGAGTGTCGTTTTCCATCTTCTTTCTATAAATATTTCCTTAAATAAACAAAAAAATAAGAATACTGAAGTGGTATACCAACATAAAAAAATATTGAGATCGCAAGGAGCAACCATTCAACCAACCAACTTACATCCATGTGACGATGCATAATCATCCATACATCCAACCATCCATTGTTTGCCATGTAAAAATTATTTATTATTCATTTGCCAATCATTATGGAGAAGAAAGAAGAAGAACGACAACAAAAACAAATGAACGAAACAAAAACAAAACTCACATTTGGAAACCTACCCATTGAGTATTGAAAAACAAAAATAACGAACCCAGGGAGCAGAATATTGTAATGTCAAGTGTTCTTGTTGCGGCCCCCTTATGAAGGCAAAGTATGTGATAGACCCCAAAACAAGGCAGAGTGCACAGGCAGACCTACTTAAATTCGAACTTATTTCATATTTGTTTGTTTCGTACCTTTCCCGCGCCCGATGTATTTCATATTTTAGTACTCGGGGAGTGGTGGGTGTATTTTTGTCGTATAACATATCTTCGTAATACTTGTTACGTATATGAATCTTACATACATCTGTGAAGGAAAAACAAGCAAAAGGGGTAGGTTGGGTAGTGAAGTAAAGGGCTGGGGGCCATAAAAATCTAGTTATGCCGACACACATGTTCGAAATTACCTCTTATCCCTGAATCCTGTATCATTGTTTGCTTGTTGCATCACAAAAAATAGGAAACTGTAATGAAAACCAACACTTTCTAGCCATTGTTGTTGTTGTATGAACGAACGGTAACAACAATTGCAGCTGCTGCTACAATCCTCGTGTTTACATCAAAAGCAACACATAAACCTAATTTCAAAAATAAGAAAACATAAAAAAGTTTTTCTTTCATCTGATTTAGCCGAATAACCAAACATACACACACACACACACACGACCATCCACCCACTCAAAGTTTGCTACACAGCTTTGTAAATTTATTTTCACCTTCAACGTCGTCGTAGTCTTCGTCTTTTTCTTCTTATGTGTCAAATGAGCAGGATGCAGTTAATGCATCCGGTACACTCATCCAACAATTGTACGTCTACGTCTGCAACAACGACAACCACCCCTTTTATCATTTATTTAAGGTCTTAAAGGAGCTCAACGTAAACACCAGCCATCCACCTGCAAATTTATTATATGCCGCACAGTAAGACCAGCAAAGGATTTCGGAAAGAAATCGTCACAAAATAATATAATGTACATATAAAAATTAAAAAAAAATGTTTTGGTTATTCTCAAGGGCCAAACCGTTGATCTTAGAAGCTACCCAATGATCCCGAGGAAGTCCTTGATCTTAGGAACTTGAATTCCAAACAAATATCCACTACTTTGTTTTACCATGGCCCAAGTAAGTTCAGCCTTTACAAAATAATTGTATAAATTTCAAAGTCAATTCAAAGCCAATAGGTTCTATCGTAGCATTTTACTGGTTGTTTGGTATTCGTGGGGCAAAACTGGTCAAGGTCGTCAGACCTATTTACGTTGTATCGGTGATGACAGTGTTTGATTTGAACTCTGTGTCACTGGATTGTTGACAAAATATTCTATAGAATTAGGAAGATCATTGTAACGTGACCGTTTTATATACTCCTACACTCACTCATTACCATACCTGAGTAAGCAGTTTAGGCATAAAACCACATCTCGTCAAACAAAAACAACGCTTTACAAAACACTGATACTACCCGTGCTGATGTATAGTTCACAAGCCCGGGTACTTGCGAAAGCAGACAAGGCATTGAATATCGACGTCATATGAACCACGAGCTGTATCTGCTATACAACGACATCAGTATAGATAAAGGTATCGAGATGCAACGATTGCGTTGGCCAGGCCATATCATAAGAATGAGCGATGACGAACCCGCTTAAAATGCGTATAAATTCGGGCCGCATGGCGGTGCACGCGGAATTGGCAGGTCAAAGAATAGATGGCGCAAACAAGTGGATGAAGAGATGACAAGGCGCGGTATTCCAGAAAGAGAAGCATTAAACAGAGAGAGAGTTGGAGATCTTTTCTTAGTTCGGCTTATGGAACAAATGTTCTGTCATGGGCCAGCTTAGTAAGTAAGTAATTAACGAGAATCTATGCTGCACAATAATTCTCATTCACTTCGTGTTACCACGCGAATGTACATTTCAGTTATATTTACCGAAGTGGTCGATCACCAGCCGACAAAGTACGACAAGGCGTGTGGCTCGTCCGCAGTCTCGTTACTCGTTAGCTACGATTCGAACACGCTCTTAGCAAGCTCCAAGTCCCTTAGCAAGCTCCAAGCCTCCTAGTAAGCTCTTAGCAAGCCCCAAGCTCTTAGCAAGCTCAACGCTTATAGCCAGCTCAACGCTCATAGCTAGCTCCTAAATATTAACCGACCTCTTCCCCTACAGCCACCCGATTGCCCCGAACCGAAATCAACCCGGGTGCATAGCCGAGCCTCATCCGACAAATGCCGAGATGACAGACATCTCATTGCCACGAACCGAGTCGTGTAGTGCCGAGTCACACCCGACAGCAACCCGAGTGGTGTAGAGCCAAGCCACACCCTACAACTGCCGAGCCGGAAGGCACCCGATTGCCCCGAACCAAGAGAAAACTGGGTAGTGTGGAGCCGAGCCACACCAGATGATTACCGAGCCACACCCAACAACTGCCGAGCCGACAGTCACCGAATTACACAGAAAAAATTCAACTAATAACTTATATTGCATCCACTTTCCACACACATCTCATCCTCACCCATATTGTTCGTATATCAAACACCAAATAAACCAAATTGAAATAAATGAAATTGTAAATACTCGTGTTTTTCACTTAAGGTTTGTGGGTCCTTAGGTCGACCCTGACAGCGACTGAGTTTACCTCAGCCCTTCACAAAACCGCTCGTTATATCATATTGCTACAAGCTTCCTTAATGACCTGAAATACTCTGCAAGCTCCAAGGAGCTTTGCTGATGTTAATATCTTTGCTTCGTTGGAGAAGAAACTAGAGTTGTGCCAAAGGAACTATATGGAACTATCTAGTTCACTTCGCAGTTCCAATGGCCCACATTTTTTCTTTGATCAAACTGCGTATACTTAATGTCAAACGTTACATTTCATGATGTTACTCATACGTTTTGGAACTAGTACAAGGATTTAGGAACTAGATTACCCAACTTTAGAAGAAACCCGTCCGTGTAAATCTTGATGGCAGGCCGATGATGCTGATAGTCTCCAAAGCTGCTTGGTGTCGAGCAATTTTGACATGGGCTTTTTCATTCGGACAAGGTTCCCTTATTTTTTATTGTTTAATTACAAGCTTATAATTTTGGGTAACGGAAATCTAGCGCCCAAAACTAGCAACAGCATTAGGTCTTTTACCGGAGCATCAACACTACAGGATGTTGGGGGTTATCGCAGTAAGCATTCCTTTCAGGATTTAATGTACAGGCTTCCCCAAACCAGGCGCGTCAGGAGAGATCTACATGATCTAGAGAGAGCGGTCCAAAGTTATAAACGAGAACCTCTACACCAAGGAGCCTATCAAGTATGCTGGCATAGCAAATTGATGTCACCCAACACATGCCCGGCATGTGGATTGGGACCACATGGCACGCAGCATTTGTTTTGCCCAGTGAACCTCACTCAGCTGTCTCCTGATTCTTTATGGACGCAACCAGTCCAAATTACAGAATTTTTGTGTCCGGATACTGAGGAATCCAAACATGATAACTGAAATGATACTCGATCGAACATATTTGCGTTGCTACAACAACAAAAATAAAAAAAGAATTTAGTGTCCCAATCGACGCACTGTGTTCCAAAAGCATATCAAGTTTCAAGAAGGTCAACTTCTATAATGGGCTATATCGAAAAACTCATTCCATCAAATGTTTACCCCCTGTTTATGTATGTCGACCGAAAGGTCCACTCCTTCAGATACCTCCCCCACAAAAATTCGAAAATGTTCGGAAAAATTGTGCGCACGATAAAACTTGAAGCGAGTAACCGAATTGGTCCATATATTGCACATCGTGAAATTTCTACCAGACATAGATGAGATCCAATATGAACTCTATCGGTCCACTCCTTCGGGTACCACCCACAAAAAATCTCGAAAAAGTTCAGTTTAGGACCTGCTCTCGAATCGCTTTGAATTTTGCTGTAACAACTTGTATTCGCTATCCACATTGCGACGGTACAAGTTTAATCAGGGGCACGCCCAAACTTCCTGAGTAAATAGTCCGAAAGATTTACAAAAAAATCATATGGCAGCATTGTAGTGCCAGGAACGCTCGATAACTGTCCAATGGACCAGCCGATTCGGTCTAAAATTTAGCGTTTATAATATTTTGACCAAACTTAGTTTAAGTTTGAAGATATACAATATCGGTCCACTCCTTCAGGTACCTCCCCCACAAAAGTTTGAAAATGTTCAGAAAATATGTGCGCACGATAATTCTTGAAAGGAGTAATCGATTTGGTCCATACTTTTCGTATCGTAATATATCTATGGGACATAGACATATATCCACTCCTTTAAGTACTTCCCACACAAAATTTGTGGAGAGGGCAGTTTCAGGCCTGCTCTCAAATCATGTTGCTTTTCTTTCTGTAACAACATATATTCGCTGACTCCATTACGACAGTACACCTTTTTTTCAGGGGAAAGTCCATATTTGCTGAGAAAATACTCCGAAAGGTTTAAAGAACCCCTATGGTTGCTGGAGCGTACGATAACTCTCGAACGGATCAGCCGAAACGCTCCAAAATTTGGACTTCGAATCCCTTTGGTTTTTGTTACAACAACTTGCATTCACTTTCATGGGCAAGTCCTCCTTACTTCTTGAGATAATGGCCCAAAGGCTCCAAAAAGTCTGCCGCCACCAACTAAACTGGGTAGTACATAAGATAATCCTCGAAGGAAGAAATCGATTTGGTCCAAACGATGTATGTATGTACATCGTATTATACAGACGTCCGAAGTATTGTGTGTTACTTCTTTCGGTAAAGCCGACTGATACTTTTTTACTTGTTCGGAGATGTTCTTTCCTATTGTAACTGAGGGTCTGGTATCAGGTAATGTCATCTAACATGACTTGGAGTACCTTGGTAGGAGTCGATCTGCACATCGTGGGTCCTTTCCAAGATTGAATTTGTGGATTCGTTTTGTCTAAAGCAGTTGACGCGAAATTGCAGATTCTTGGGAAATATGTAATTTTTGAAAATTTCTGGAGGAAGAAGCAGTTAGTTTTTGGAAACAATAACAGATATTCTGTTCACTGTTTTTTGTAATGTAGAAAGAATTGCGGCCTTTAAAAATCGTTTCAATAAATTACCGTAGCGTTTGCACAACATGAGCTATTTTATTTTTTAATCAGGTACTAAATTTTATGAAATTCCAAATTTAGTGGACTAGAACTTTTGTGGAACAACAAGGAACAATGTTCTGTTTGCACAGAAAGATGCCCGAGAGTCTCCTCTTTCAGTCCATATATACTTTTGTACCGTTTTTCGATTTTTTGTATTTTTATATTTTATTTGTTGGCGTTTGACCATCTTTAATACATAGGAAGACATAAAAACCACAAAACGCTCATATTTTGATGAAACATAGTCAAAAAACTCAAAAGTTTAACTTTCACCTTGAATTTCTCTGCAACTACAGGACCGAATTTGACCCCTGAAAGCTGATTGTGTTATCTGTCTAACAAAAAAGAAGAATTATGAATATAACTCTATTCGTTTTAAAGTTACAGAATTTTGACCAGGAAACGAATCTGAACCACTGTGCGCCGTCTTTATGTGTTGCTGTTACTTCTAAACTAATCCATCAAATTTCGTGTATGTAATATCGGACTTGCACTTTGCAATTACATCAGCCAACGCACTGGCACCTACTCTACAATGAGTCAGGACGTTTCAGGTAAAGATTCGCTGATCTTGGTTCTTAAAAGGTTTGCGAAGCTTTGTCAACTTTAGAGTGGATTGTCTTTCTTTTTCTTTATTTCTTCTATGAGGATTTTAATAGGGTTGGGTTATTAACCTGACGCATGGTACTTTATTTAAAGTCTCAATTTGAGATGAAATAGAAACTAACATAAATCTCGATTTTATGTCCTCATCCAAACCGACAAGTATCCACCCCAAAATCCACATTTACTTGGGACCACACATATAGTCTTAGAGTCCATTTGTCCTCTCTATATCGTCGGTGCCATGCTTACGTGTTTCATACGTCATTTCCCATCTGCCTCAATAAATTCAAACCTTCTTAATCGAAAATTAAAGTTCTGATTTTTTATGTGTGTGTTTTAAATTTGTAGTTTATTAAAATATTAATTTCGCGACGAACCATGTATATTTTGGAAAAAGAGCAGATAATAAAAATGCGAAAAAAATTCAGAAAGAGCATACGCGAAAATCCATATCTCAAAAAGTCAAAAATGGCGTATGGAACACTTAAGCATGACACCGACGATATATATTCCTAATTCGAATAAGGTATACGACTCAAATTCACATGGAATTTAAAAGAAATTATTCACTGGGCTGTTGCTGCTCTAAGTGAAATGTACATGACATCATACTACTGCGGCTTAGTGAAATGAGAACTACAAAAATAAAAAAAGAACTAAAGCGAAAATAAAAACATTGTTCAAATTTAACATGTTTCTCGAACTCATTCGTATGTAATCTAACAACAGAATGGGTGAGTGGTGGTACGAATAATACCGGGTATGCAAAATTATCAAATGGGTGGTGAGAGGATACGACCGCCCACCTAAACCTCCCTTGCATGCGAAATTTTGCTTTTTTTAACGCAGGGGTATTGTTAAACATTTGATTCTTGTTAAGTACTTTGTTTTTGTGTAAAATTGTGTTGTTTTGTGTCCGTGCGTACATTCGTTCATGTTGCAAACAAATACAAATGCAATTCATTTGTAGAGCAGCAACAGCAGCAAAACACAAAGCCCATAAGCGAAACGAGCGACATGTATGCTGATAATATGCTGGTTTGTAGATGAAAAGTTAGGTGTTTTTTTTTTTTGCGTTTTCATGTTGCATTGTGCGTAATACATAATGCTCTGCGATTGTGTATGAGTGTGAGTGTGGTTGTGTGTGGCAGCCACCAAAAATCTGACATTCCGTGATGGTACACTTTCCATACAATTTGGTATTTGGTTGTTTGAAGTGAGTGGAAAATAATACAAATTCCAAAAAAAAGGAGATTATGCAGAAGTACTAAGGCCGACTCTTAACATAATTGAGTTGTCTACGAATACGAGAAATTTGCGGTTTTTGCTTCTCTATGTTTTATACACACATACATATTTAGTCCGTCCTTACAGACAGAATTCGTTTCTTTGCCCTAAATCACAATTTTAGGCACTGTACAAATAAACTTGTACATTCTTATAGTTAAGATTTTTGTGCCTAAAATTTGTTCCACCGAGCCTTTATCAATAAGGCGGCTGCACGGTCGGCATGTTCATTGGGCTAAAACCAGTCGTTTTGGCCTTGAGAGTTAAATTTATTTTTTCTCACGTTACGGATGGGGGTTGGTCTCCGAGTACGGCATTCAAACTATACCTTTGAACTGCAGTTCCACATGCATTACTGTGAATGCTATCCCAATTATAAACAAGTAAAAAAGCGTTAAGTTCGGACGGGCCGAACTTTTCATACCCTCCACCATAAAATATTCTGAACTAAAATGGAATAATTAAAAAAATTAATTATTAAAATTTCAGATAATGTACATAAAATGTTTCATTCGGTAGGCCCTTTTTTATGGTGCCTATATCTAACTATGTATGTTGACAATTTTTGGTGGGCTAGAAATTGGGAGGTACCATTATATAGGGGTTATAATAAAACTTGGACCTATGTTGACAGTTTTTGATAGGAGCCTTTAATGTCAAATAACTCCTAATTCGGTTAAAAATTTTAGCTAGAATCCTCAAAATACCGAAATCGGTACATAACGTGGGAACTTCAAATGTCATTAACAGCTAGTTCGGAGGTATGTGGGCTATACGAAAATATGAACTTAAATGAACATGAAAGCCATACAATGATTGAACAAATATTCAGCGTTGTAAAAAACAAATTGCGTTTGAAAGAGAAAAAGTTGGATAATATCGAAGCCGATATGTCTGAGGAGCCTTTACCGAAGGCGAAACATGCATGTCACATAATGGTGGTTGTGTGGGTTCGTATCGTCGGCTTCCCTTTTTCACTCGCATCATTAGGTCAATAAGCTCGTTTCTAACGAAAAATTAATTAAAAAAATGAACAATTTTTGTTGACTTTTAAATTTCAAATTACAGAAAGTTCGTCCAAAAAATAAAGCTAAGGTACGGAAAATCTGGAGGTTTGTTTTGGGGCTATACCAAAACATGGACCTGCGTTCGGTTAAACATTTTAAGTAAAATCCTCAAAGTACCGAAAATCGGGAAGTATCATTATATTGGGGCTATGTTGAAAATTGTTGATGCAGTTGTGTGGTGACCACTACAACCTTCAAATGTCAAATTACAGTTAGTTCGGTTAAAAATTTTAGCTAAAATTGCCAATTACTGAAAATTGGGAGGTACCGTTATATGGGAGCTATATCCGTACATGGACCTATGTTGACAATTTTATATTGTTGTGACCACTAAGAACTTCAAATGTCAAATTACTGCTAGTTCGGTTTAATATTGTAGTTAAAATCATCAAATTACTGAAAATCGGGAGGTACTTCTATATGGGAGCTTTATCAATATATCGACCTTTCTTGACAATTTTTGGTGGAGAGTTGTGGTGACCACTAAGAATTTCAAATGTCAAATGTTCAAATTACAGATAATTCGGTTAAAACTTCTAGGTAAAATTTTCAAAATACCGAAAATCCGTTATATGGGGATACCGAAATCCGTTATACCGAGGTACCGTTATATGGGGCTATACCAAAACATGTACCTATGTTCATATTTTTTTCGAATATAAGTTTTTTGGTCACTAAGAACCCTAAATATCAAATTATAGCTAATTCGGTCTAGAAATGCGACTTAAATCGTCAAAATACCTGAAATCTGGCGGTAACGTTATATGGGGGCTATACCAAAACGTGGACCTATGTCCACAACTTTTGTTATATAAGTTTAGTGACGCTTAAGAGCCCTAAATGTCAAATTAGAGCTAAATCGGTCTGAAAATGTAGCTAAAAACGGCAAAATACCGTAAATCGGGGGGGTACCGTTATATGGGGGCTATACCAAAACGTGGACTTATGTCCACAAGTTTTCTTATATAAGTTTATTGGCACTTAAGAACCCTAAATGTCAAATTATAGCTACATCGGTCTGAAAATGTAGCTAAAAGCGTCAAAATACCGTAAATCGGGGGTACCGTTATATGGGGGCTATACCAAAACGTGGATCTATGTCCACAAGTTTTGTTATATAAGTTTAGTGACGCTGAAGAGCCCTAAATGTCAAATTATAGCTAAATCGGTCTGAAAATGTAGCTAAAACCGTCAAAATACCGTAAATCGGGGGGTACCGTTATATGGGGGCTATACCAAAACGTGGACCTATGTCCACAACTTCTAATATATAAGTTTATTAACAATTAAGAATCATAAATGTCAAATTATAGCTACATCGGTCTGATAATGTAGCTAAAATCAACGATAAATGCCTCAAAATATTTTTTTAAAAAATCCAAGATAAATGCATCAAAATTATTTATTAAAAAAAATCCAAGATAAATGACTGAAAATTATATTTTAAAAAATCGACTATAAATGCATGAACATTATTTTTAATTTTTAAAAATGCACTATAAATGCCTGAACATCATTTTATTTTTTAAAATGCACTATAAATTCCCTAAAATTATTTTCTAAAAATCTACGATAAATATTTGAAAATTATTTTCTGTTAAATCCACTATAAAAACCTGTAAATTCTTTTCTAAAAAGTCACAATAAATACCTGAAAATCCTTTCTTAAAAAATCCACGATAAATACCTGAACATTATTTTTTATAAAAATTCACGATAAATACCTGCAAATTATTTTAAAAAACTACGAAAAATGACTGAAAAATCCAGAATAAATACCCGAAAATTATTTTTTAAAAAAATCAACGATAAATACTTGAAAATTATTTTTTAAAAAATCCACAATAAATTCCTCACAATTATTTTTATTAAATACACGATAAATGCCTCAAAATATTTTTTTAAAAAAAATCCAAGGTAAATGACTGAAAATTATTTTTTAATAAATCCATGATAAATGACTACACAATTTTTTTTTACCAATCCACAATAAATGCCTGAACATTATTCTTAATTTTTAAAAATGCACTACACATTCCTCAAACATATTTTTTTTATAAATCCATGGTTTTCTAAAAAAATTCCTCAAAATTATTAATATTAAATACACGATAAAAACATACCTGGAAATTATTAAAAAAAATCCATGACAAATGACTGAAAATTATTTTTTAAAAAAATTCACGATAAATTCCTCAAAATTATTTTTATTAAATCACCGATAAATGCCACTAAGCTATTTTCTAAAAAATCCAAAACAATTAAAAACTCCTGTGGTGGCGTGACTGGGTAGCTGAGGAATCCTGTCTACAAGATTGTCACAGGATTGCTCATGGTGATAACAACAAAATAGATACTGCATTGATAACGCCTTGTTGTTCGAATGCACCGTTAAAATCAACGATAAATGCCTCTTAATTATTTTCTAAAAAATCCACGATAAATGCCTCAAAATAGGTTTTTTATAAATCCTCGATAAATGCCTCAAAATTACTTTTTTAGAATCTAAGATAAACGCCTCAAAATTATTTTTAAAAAATCCACAATATATATATCAAAATTATTATTAAAAAAACTACACGATAATTATTATTTTAAAAAACGCACGACAAATGCCTCAAAATGACTTTTTAACAAATCCACGATAAACGCCTCAAAATTATTTCAACTAAACCCGAAAAATTTTTTTTAAAATGTCTACCAAAAATGTCTCAAAATACCTTTTTAAATATGGTTCAAATTATTTTAAAAAAATCTACGATAAATGGCTCAAATCATTTAAAAATCTACGATAAGTAGCTCAAAATATTTTAAAATCCGCGATATTAGTCTCCAATAAAAATTCTGTTAAAAAATCAATATTTTTATCCAAATTTAAATTGAAGTTGGACACGCTGGTGCTGAGTTTGATCACCCCTCAACTATTTCCCCTTCCCATTTATGTATCCATCCATCCATATTCTAAGTTCATTTTGGCTTTAAGCCACACAAACTAAATATTTGAACAATATTTGTGTTCTAAAGCAACAAAAAAACAGAGAATCTGTCCTGGCAAATTCTATTCTTTCAGTGTAACAAAAGCAACCAGCAAATATCATTGGTATTATATTCCAGTCTCGTATTGTAACCAAATTATCCCACCTACAATACCAACAAAACTCTAAACACACACACACACACACACACCCGAAATGTTCAACGTCAGCGTAAAGACTTGTATTTAGAGATTTATTTGCCAAGGACAAACTTAAATCTAAGCCCATTGGCATAAAACAAACTTTATATGCAGTCGTTATGTACGAAGATCATAGGATCCAATATCCTGTGGCAAAAAAAAAAAAAAAAAACATAAAAAATAGGCAAGTAGTAGTAGTCTTGGAGCAGACCAATTCCACCACTAACGTCGTTGTAGTATACAATGAAATATGTGGCATAGGCATACAAGACAAGGGCATCGGAGCTGATGACGGATGGCGACATGCTGTAGAAATTTCATTTTTTTATTCTCGCACGAACATGAGAAATTTTTAGAAGGTTTTTTTATATTTATGGGAAAACGGGAGGGGAATATCCCTTTATTTGTGTCCCTCCTCTACTGCGTTGTTTTTTCCTCTCTGTTGATTTTGGGTTACATTCTATGCTACAACTACAATATGTGTAAATACCAGGGCTATTGTTTCATCATCACTATTATTCAGTGGTTTGAAAGGAATAAAAAAGACAAGAAGAAAGAAAGTAGCAGTTACAATAAATGCCTCAAAATTATTTTTTTAAATGCTCGATAAATGTCCTAAATTTATTTTTTAAATATTCTACGATAAATCCCTCAAAATTATTTTTTTTAAAAAATCTACGATAAATGTCTTAAAATTATTTTTTTAAAAATCCACAAAATTATATTTAAAAAAGAAAAGAAAGATATTTGCCTCAAAATTATTTTTTTTTTTTAATCCACGATAAATGCCTCAAAATTATTTTTTTAAAAATGCCTTAAAATTATTTTTTTAAAAACTTTATTTATCGCAAAAATTATTTTTTAAAAATCCAGCAAATTATATTTAAAAATACTCCACAATAATTGCCTCAAAATTATTATTTTTTTATATCCACGATAAATTCCTCAAAATTATTTTTAAAAAAATCCACGATTACTGCATTAAAGCTATTTTGAAAAAAATCCACGATAACTGCCTCAAAATTATTTAAAAAATCGCGATAAATGCATCAAAATAGTCAAAATTATTTTTTTACAAAAATGCCTCAAAATTACTTTTTTAAAAAAATCCACGATAAATGCCTCAAAATTATTATTTTTTTTTAAATCAACGATAAATGCCTCAAAATTATTTTTTAAAAATCCACTATAAATGCCTCAAAATTTTTTGTTAAAAAAACACAAAAGTATGTTAAAAAAACTCCAATATAAATGCATCCAAATTATTTTTTAAAAAATCCATGGTAAATGCCTCAAAATTACTTTTTTAAATCCATGATAAACGCCTCAAAATTATTTAAAAAAAAAACGACATAAATGTCTCAAAATTGTTTAAAAAAAATCTAGGACAAATGTCTCAAGATTATTTTTAAATCTCCACGACACAAAATTGTTTTAAAAAACACGATAACTGTCTCAAAATTATTTTTTTTTTTTAAATGCTTGTAAATTAATTATCCACTAAAAATGCCTCAAAATTATTTTTTTAAAAAATTTATCGTGAAAAATATTTTTTTTAAAAATCCAGCAAATTATAATTAAAAATACTCCACATTAATTACTGCCTCAAAACTATTTAAAAAAATCACGATAAATGCATCAACATTTTCAAAATTATTTTTTTAACCAAAAATGCCTTAAAATTACTTTTTTTTAAAAAAATCAACGACAAAATGCCTCAAATTATTTTTTAAAAATCCACGATAAATGCCTCAAAATTATTTGTTAAAAAACCCAAAATTATTTTTTAAATAAACTACACAATAAGTGCATCGAAATTATTTTTTAAAAAATCCACGGTAAATGCCTCAAAATTACTTTTTTAAATCCATGATAAACGCCTCAAAATTATTTAAAAAAAAAAAAAACAACACAAATGTCTCAAAATCGTTTAAAAAAATCCAGGATAAATGTCTCAAAATTATTTTTAAATCTCCACGATTTATTCCACAAAATTGTTTTAAAAAAAAACGATAACTCTGTCAAAATTATTTTTTTTTTTAAATCGCGATAATAAATGCTTGTAAATTAATTATCCACTAAAAATGCCTCAAAATTATTTTGTTTAAATGCATTTATCGTGAAATTTTTTTTTTTTAAATCCACTAAATTATATTTAAAAATACTTCACAATAATTGCCTCAAATTTATTTTTTTAAATCCACGATAAATGCCTCAAAATTATTTTTTTAAATCCACGATAAATGCCTCAAAATTATTTTTTTTTAATCCACGATAAATGCCTCAAAATTATTTTTTTTAAATCCACGATAAATGCCTCAAAAATATTTTTTAAAAAAATCCACGATACCTGTCTCAAAACTATTTAAAAAAATCACGATAAATGCATCAAAATTTTCAAAATTATTTTTTTAACCAAAAATGCCTCAAAATTATTTTTTTTTTTTAACAATCAACGATAAATGCACGATAACTGCCTCGAAACTATTTTAAAAAATCACGATAAATGCATCAAAATTTTCAAAATTATTTTTTAACCAAAAATGCCTTAAAATTAGTTTTTTTTTTTCAAAAAAATCAACAATAAATGCCTCAAAATTATTTTTTAAAAATCCACGATAAATGCCTCAAAATTATTTGTTAAAAAACCCAAAACCCCGATAAATGCCTCAAAATTATTTGTTAAAAAACCCAAAACCCCGATAAATGCCTCAAAATTATTTTTTAAAAATCCACGATAAATGCCTCAAAATTATTTGTTAAAAAACCCAAAATTATTTTTTAAAAAAAGTACCCAATAAGTGCATCGAAAATATTTTTTAAAATATCCACGGTAAATGCCTCAAAATTACTTTTTTAAACCATGATGAACGCCTCAAAGTTATTTTTTTTAAAAAATTCAAGATAAATGTCTCAAAATTGTTTAAAAAAATCCAGGATAAATGTCTCAAGATTATTTTTAAATCTCCACGATGTATTGTTTTAAAAAAAAACACGATAACTGTCTCAAAATTATTTTTTAAAAATCGCGATAATAAATGCTTGTAAATTAATTATCCACTAAAAATGTCTCAAAATTATTTTTTTTAAAAAAATGCATTTATCGTGATAATTTTTTTTTTAAATCCAGCAAATTATAATTAAAAATACTCCACATTAATTGCCTCAAAATTATTTTTTTTAAATCCACGATAAATGCCTCAAAATTATTTTTTTAAAAATCCACCAAATCTATATATATAAAAATGGTGTAAAAAATGTATAGTAATTCATAAAATGAGAACGGCTAGGCCGATTTCTGTAAAATTTTTTGTCAGTTATTCATGTTTTCGAGGAAAAGGTCTTTACGGAAGAAAATTTTGGAAAATCTCTCTGGAAAAGACGGAAAATTGGAAAAATCGAAAATTGAGTTTTTGTATGAAATTTTATTCCTTAATAGCGAGACGAAGTTCGCCGGGTCCGCTAGTTATATTTAAAAATACTTCACAATAATTGCCTCAAAATTATTTTTTTTTTAATCCACGATAAATGCCTCAAAATTATTTTTTTAAATCCACGATAAATGCCTCAAAATTATTTTTTTTAAATCCACGATAAATGCCTCAAAATTATTTTTTAACTAAAAATGCCTCAAAATTACTTTTAAAAAAAAATCCACGAAAAATGCCTCAAAATTATTTTTTAACTAAAAATGCCTCAAAATTACTTTTAAAAAAAAATCCACGAAAAATGCCTCAAAATTATTTTTTAAAAATCCACGACAAATGCCTCAAAATTATTTGTTAAAAACACAAAATTATGTTTTAAGAAAAACTACACAATAAGTGCATCGAACTTATTTTTTAAAAAATCCACGGTAAATGCCTCAAATTACTTTTTTTTAAATCCATGTTAACGCCTCAAAATTATTTTTTTTAAAAAATTCAAGATAAATGTCTTAAAATTGTTTACAAAATCCAGGATAAATGTTTCAAGATAATTTTTAAATATCCACGATATATTCCACAAACTTGTTTCATAGAAACAGGATAACTGTCTCAAAATTATTTTTTTTTTTTAAATGGCGATAATAAATGCTTGAAAATTATTTTTAAAAATCAGGATAACTGCCTCAAAATTATTTTTTAAAAAATCCACGTTAAATGCCTCAAAATTATGTTTTAGAAAATCCACGATAAACGCCTCAAAATTATTTTTAAAAAAAAATCAAGATAAATGTCTCAAAATTGTTTAAAATAATCCACGATAAATGTCGCAAGATTATTTTTAAATCTCCACGATATATTCCGCAAAATTGTTTTAAAAAACGACGATAAAAGTCTCAAAATTATTTTTTTAAAAATCGCGATAATAAATGCTTGAAAATTATTTTTAAAAAATCAGGATAACTACCTCAAAATTATTTTTTATTTTATTATACGTCTCAAAATTATTTTTTTTTAATACACGATAGATACCTCAAAATTAATTTTAAAAAAATCCACAATAAATGCCTTAACATCATTTTTTTTTTTTAAAAAACAATTAAAATTTAATTTTTAAAAGTCCACGATAAATGTCTCAATATTATTTTAAGAAAATCCATGATAAATGCCTCAGTATTATAATTTTTTTTTAAACTACGATAAATACCTCAAAATAATTTTTTAAAATATCCATGAAGACTGCTTCAAAGTGACTGTTTAAAAAATCCACGAGTAGAGCTTCAAATATATTTTCAAAAACGTCCATCACTTCTTCGTAAAATACCGTTTAACAAAAAATTACATTTCTGAAAGTTAAACATCTATTGATTAAAATACTGTTATGTTAAACTACTGTCCACCATTACAAAGAATGTATACCATCATTTCATTGCTCTATTGTGGGTGGGCGTAGTATTCCTTGAAGGACTTTTGCTCGCATTATTTATATCTTTGGAAAAGTTCGTTTCGTTGTGTATATTCTCTAACACTATCCCAATAACCAACACACTGGTGCATTATTGTTATTACAGAATATTATTAAAGGTCCTTGTACTTTACAGTTCTCTTCTGTTTACATGACTTACAACAGCAAATGCATGAAACATTATCTATACATGTGTTGGGGTAGTGGGTGAGAGTTTGCACACATTTTGAAGAAGGGAATTCTAAATATTGTAGGTAGTTATTATGGGCTTCTTTGTAAATGTTATGTACATATGTACCATCCCATATATTAAGTTACTCTGGTTCTCTCTCTCAGAGTATAATAAGTTCTTATAATAAAAATAATAACAATGAAATTTTCATTTAAGGATAACAATAAGATGATGTTGGCTACGACAATGACTCGAAATACAATAACGTCGTTGAAGTAACGGGAGACAATGGCTGTTAACTGGACTTCAACACGCACCAAGGCGTACACAACACAAAGGCATTAAGGATAGTTTCAAGTCAAGTAAGTACTTTGGTATTCTTCTTCCCACCTTCTCTTTTTAAACACATATAAAGAAGAGTTTAATTGTCATTATCTTTAAGATTGCATGGACTACTTGTGCGAAACATCACTTAGCTAAATTATATGAATATTTTAAGATTACACTGGCTTACAGGCTGACTTTTCATGCTCGAGAGATATTTGAATAGAAATTAATCTACAACGAATAATATGAGGTGTGAGATAGGATGCAAAATAATATATTTTATGTAAGAAATTATAATGACAACATTTGTTATGGTAATGAAAATTAAAAAGGGTTCCTTATGAAATATTAGGTATTTAGACGACAATGTCTTTATAATAGATTTTTCTATTGGTTTAGGCAAATGCTTGCTGCTGAAATAGGGTAGTCGGAAACTACATGACGAGATTTCTCCACAAAACCACATGACGAGATTTCTCAGTTCTAACCTCGGCCATAAGGTCCAATTTCACTGTGGGCGTTATGACATCCCTATCGATGGTCACAAAGTGTTGAGGGCCTTAAGAAAATAATTCTTTAAAAAATTCACGATATTTGGCTCAAAATAATTCTTTAAAAAATTCACGATATTTGGCTCAAAATAATTCTTTAAAAAATCCACGATATTTGGCTCAAAATAATTCTTTAAAAAATCCACGATATTTGGTTTGAAATAATTCTTTAAAAAATCCACGATATTTGGCTCAAAATAATTCTTTAAAAAATCCACGATATTTGGTTTAAAATAATTCTTTAAAAAATCCACGATATTTGGTTTGAAATAATTCTTTAAAAAATCCACGATATTTGGTTTGAAATAATTCTTTAAAAAATCCACGATATTTGGTTTGAAATAATTCTTTAAAAAATCCACGATATTTGGTTTGAAATAATTCTTTAAAAAATCCACGATATTTAGTTTGAAATAATTCTTTAAAAAATCCACGATATTTGGCTCAAAATAATTCTTTAAAAAATCCACGATATTTTGGTTTGAAATAATTCTTTAAAAAATCCATGATATTTGGTTTGAAATAATTCTTTAAAAAATCCACGATATTTGGTTTGAAATAATTCTTTAAAAAATCCACGATATTTGGTTTGAAATAATTCTTTAAAAAATCCACGATATTTGGTTTGAAATAATTCTTTAAAAAATCCACGATATTTGGTTTGAAATAATTCTTTAAAAAATCCACGATATTTGGTTTGAAATAATTCTTAAAAAAATCCACGATATTTGGTTTGAAATAATTCTTTAAAAAATCCACGATATTTGGTGTGAAATAATTCTTTTAAAAATCCACGATATTTGGTTTGAAATAATTCTTTAAAAAATCCACGATATTTGGCTCAAAATAATTCTTTAAAAAATCCACGATATTTGGTTTGAAATAATTCTTTAAAAAATCCACGATATTTGGTTTGAAATAATTCTTTAAAAAATCCACGATATTTGGTTTGAAATAATTCTTTAAAAAATCCACGATATTTGGTTTGAAATAATTCTTTAAAAAATCCACGATATTTGGTTTGAAATAATTCTTTAAAAAATCCACGATATTTGATTCGAAATAATTCTTTAAAAAATCCACGATATTTGGTTTGAAATAATTCTTTAAAAAATCCACGATATTTGGTTTGAAATAATTCTTTAAAAAATCCACGATATTTGGTTTGAAATAATTCTTTAAAAAATCCACGATATTTGGTTTGAAATAATTCTTTAAAAAATCCACGATATTTGGTTTGAAATAATTCTTTAAAAAATCCACGATATTTGGTTTGAAATAATTCTTTAAAAAATTTACGATATTTGGTTTGAAATAATTCTTTAAAAAATCCACGATATTTGGTTTGAAATAATTCTTTAAAAAATCCACGATATTTGGTTTAAAATAATTCTTTAAAAAATCCACGATATTTGGTTTGAAATAATTCTTTAAAAACTCCACGATATTTGGCTCAAAATAATTCTTTAAAAAATCCACGATATTTGGTTTGAAATAATTCTTTAAAAAATCCACGATATTTGGTTTGAAATAATTCTTTAAAAAATCCACGATATTTGGTTTGAAATAATTCTTTAAAAAATCCACGATATTTGGTTTGAAATAATTCTTTAAAAAATCCACGATATTTGGTTTGAAATAATTCTTTAAAAAATCCACGATATTTGGTTTGAAATAATTCTTTAAAAAATCCACGATATTTGGCTCAAAATAATTCTTTAAAAAATCCACGATATTTGGCTCAAAATAATTCTTCAAAAAATCCACGATATTTGGCTCAAAATAATTCTTTAAAAAATCCACGATATTTGGTTTGAAATAATTCTTTAAAAAATCCACTATATTTGGCTCAAAATAATTCTTTAAAAAATCCACGATATTTGGTTTGAAATAATTCTTTAAAAAATCCACGATATTTGGTTCGAAATAATTCTTTATAAAATCCACGATATTTGGTTTGAAATAATTCTTTAAAAAATCCACGATATTTGGTTCGAAATAATTCTTTAAAAAATCCACGATATTTGGCTCAAAATGTTTTTTTTTAATCAACGATATTTGGCTCAAAAAATTCTTTAAAAAATTTGGTTTGAAATAATTCTTTAAAAAATCCACGATATTTGGTTTAAAATAATTCTTTAAAAAATCCACGATATTTGGTTTAAAATAATTCTTTAAAAAATCCACGATATTTGGTTTGAAATAATTCTTTAAAAAATCCACGATATTTGGTTTGAAATAATTCTTTAAAAAAATCCTCGACAAATGATTCAAAATAAGTCTTTAAAAATCCACGATATTTAACTCAAAAAAAATCTTTAAAATTTCCACGACATTTGGCTCAAAATAATTCGTTCAAAAATCTACAATAATTGGCTCAAAATAATCCTTCAAAAATCCACGATGTTTGGTTCAAAATAATTCTTTAAAAATCCACGATATTTGGCTCGAAATAATTCTTCAAAGAATCCGTGGATATTTAGCTCAAAAAAATTGTTAAAAAATCCACGATAAATGCCTCAAAATAATTCTTTAAAGAATCCACGATATTTAGCTCAAAATATTTTTTACTCAAAATTATTATTTATTACGATAAAATGACTCAAAATTATTCTTTAAAAATCACCAACAAATGCCTCGAAAATGTTGTTAAAAAATCCACGATAAATGCGTTAAAATTGTTCTTTAAAATCCACAATAAATGCCTCATCAATGTTTTTTTTTTAAATGCCTCAAAATTATTATTTATATGGGCTGCCTAAACGAGTCATATCTACTTACAAGTCAGACTTTTTTGGATTTAATAAAATCAAATTTTGTGGAAAGATGACATGTTAATAATGTTAAGCAAAATATCCAATGAAAATATGTTTAATAACGCCTTTATAATAACTGACAGAAAAAAGGTCAGCTAAGCCCTTCTTTCAACCAAAACTGTTGACAATAATGGACCATTTTATATGTAAATATGGGAGGATTAAAATAAATACATTTATTACTGACATGGCATTGGTTTTATTAAATCTATAAAAATATGATAAACATCTGTTTGCTGTCCTATTGTATTCGCACAAAACGAAACTTATAATAATAGCACCAAAGAACATTGGTTCTCCTCTTCTTTACAAATCTTCCCCCAAAAAAGGAAATATTTGTTCTAAGCAACCTTCAACGTTTCCTCTAACGATAGACACATCATGGTCAGTCCTTGAAGGGATACAACACTTTTCGTTTAGTTTTTTTTTTTTATTTTTTTGGCTATGCGAAACTAGCCATAACATTTATTAAATGTTACATTCCTGATGATGGTTATGCGGAGGAAAATCTGGGTCATCATGCCATAAATGTTCACAACGTTCTGCTGTTGCCTGCGTTCAGTAAGACATTAATATAATGGAGAAAAGATAACAATTAAAAAAGGAACGAACGAATTGAAACTCATATAGAAGACATTTTAAGGGACACACAACACTCACTGATGTAACGTTGTGAAATCAATTCCCACCTTCCAACAACAGCAGGAACATTGGCGACAACACATTATTATTACCATGAAAAGGATTAAAACCGAAGGAGAACGTAAAGGAAACTACATGAAAGGAGTCAAGCTAAAAGGCCACGCACATTTTGCAATGCATTAAACAAATAACACCAAATGGCCAAAAGCTTTGTGAATGTAAAACGAAAGTCGTGCAGAAGGACGGTCTTTTGAGTTTGTTTTACTTTAATTTGTAAAATAAATATTTATTTAATGACGCAATAAAAGCTTTCGTGGGCATTAAGATTTTATCGCGGTATTCGATAGAACGATTTTTTACAGAAAAGTGCTTGTTAGGCCGGGTTAACTATTTTAATTAGTTTAATTTTAAATAATAAATTCTTTGAACTTATAAATTCTATAACCTACTATATGTGTCCCCCGCCCTGCAATAATAATACTTAAAATGCAAACGCTGTTCCCATCTGTGTGCGGCAACGATTTATCTTGTATTCTTCTGTAACTTTGTTTTCTTAATTGGAAATTGGAACTTTTGTTTGTTTCAAATCCAACAGAAGAACATTTATTTTATAGGCTGCCAAGAACCAAACAACCAACCATACATACTTATATCTCTAAACATTTTCTCTGTATGTATTTCTAAACATAATTTTGTCCTTTTATGCCCCAAAAGAATGTTGGCAAATAGTTTATCGTCTAAACAAAATATAAGTTCATGTTATTACGTTGTTGTTGCTACTGCTTTTCCTTGTAAACAGATTTTTATAGATGCATATATTTGATTTGTTTAATGTACTTACGAAGATACTTTCTTTCTATATCAAAGAGATTTTAGAAATCTGAACAAGGACACGTTCTAAAGTAGATGTTTTCAAGATGAAACACAATATAACATGTGTTGTTCTAAACAATTTTAAGATACGAAAACAACTTTGACTAACAGAAATTTCATTAGCAATAACAATGTCGAAAATCACAATAAAACAATAGAACTCAAAAAATCAATTACGCAAAAAATTGAAATTTGAAGTGTTGATTTAAAAACGTGATACACGACAATGTAATGAGGATATAGTCAATTTATTTCTATACAATAACAATTTTGATATTAAAACAGTATGGAAAGAATCAAAGTATATGGGATACACTACACCACTACGGTGTTCACATAATTTGGCGAAATTTTTTAAACCCAAATTGCGTCACATTTTGACCAATTTTTATCAAAACCAGACAGTCGTAGTGTGTTTGGTGCGTCAAATACATGAAATCGAGCGAAAATATATGGGAATCGATTTCAATATAATTTGGCAAACTTTTTTCTAGACCAAATTCTGTAACAAATTTAAATTTTTATCAAAATTAAACACACATAGCGTGATTGGTGCGTCAAATACCTAACATCTGGTAAAAATAGAACCGGTTGTTACCAAAATAAAAAGCGTTCGTAATTTGTAGTGAATCTGTGCAGATCATTAAAAGGAACTATGAGTCTATTTCGTTTCCTTTTGGATGTTACAAACTAATGCACATTACCCCTTAGACATTATACTTCTTACCACCGTGTGGTGTAGGGTATGACAATTCAGAAAATTACAAGTTTTAAAAGCCAGCTTTAAAATCATTTGCATTAGCTGTACACATCAACTGCTACACAAAATTGAGACACACGGCTAAATAAGCAAGCGAGCGCTTATTTATTTTTGTGCATCTTTGCTTATTTCGTATTAACACCTAAGCTTTTTTGCTACGCATAATCGACAACTACGGTACACATTTAGCACTCGGTTGACCAATCGTCGCAGCAAATATCCAAACGAGGGGTGTGTTTGTAAATGAAAAATGTGACAGTTGGTCACAAAATAGCGACATATTTATTTTTAAATGTACAACATATTAATTAATACGAAGAGAAGATACATATTTCATCATTTAATTGATAAAATGCTTGTTATCAAGCGGGTTTATATTTAATAAATACACGCAAAAAAAAACGGCCTCTCTAACATATGTCCCAAACATATTTTGCAGCAAACATATATATGTCTGCAACAGTCCCAAACATAATATATGTTTGGGTCTGCAAACAAATATATGTTTGGGTGGAAACAAATATATGTTTGGGTGCAAAGATATTTATGTTTGGGTGCAAAGATATATATGTTTGGGTGCAAACAAAGTTATGTTTGGGTGGAAACAATTTTATGTTTGGGTGCAAACATTTTATATGTTTGGGTGCAAAAAAATACAAACCCAAAAGGCACAAAAAAAAACAAACACATGCACCAGTGGGCGCTTACTGAGAGCAAGGGAGCGTAAAATTCAATGTAAAACACTTTGAAATGTGTGCTCACTTGCTCTCAGTAAGAACTCACTAGCTATCTCTATAGTATACACACAAATGTTGAGGTTGTTTATTAAAAGGCAAAAGAACAACAAACACATAGGTACATACAATGAAAATTAATTATTATATATATTTTTTTGAATATGGCATTAGCATTTTAAACTCTGAAAAAAGCTCTGTTTTATTCTTTACATGCCAAGTTTTTATCATATTTTACTAAAAAAAAGTGTTCCCTTACTTCAACAGGCATACGTGGACCTTGGGAGTAATACAAATATCAAAAATATCGTTCATTTATCTTAAATATTGTGATATCCATCTTCATTTACTCTTTATTATTTTATTGTTTAAATTAAAAAATATATATTTGTTAAACGACATTATTAAAAATTTACATGGCCTTTGAAAGAAAAAAGTGATTTCTAATGCCTTAGAATAGGAAACCCTGATCGCAAAAACTATTGTTTGCTGAAAAAGTGGCTAAGCAGTTGAAATTATGTTGCTTATTCTCTTTTCTTTTATGTGTTGATCATGTGTGCTATAAAATATGACTATTAGGCCGGGGCGATCTGAAAACCTTAATGGGCCCTTCGCGTTTCTGATTCCTAGGATTGAACTGAGCAAAATAGTCTACCACCATATCCATATGTCTATGATGAAAATCGAGCCTCCCGATTTTGACTTGAGCCAAACCATTTAGATTTGCGATCCAACACGAAGAACGAAATTGTAGCCAACACAATAGTTAAGATCTCTCTAGTACATGGCAAAAGTATTGGAAAGCTCCTTCAGGCAGTTTTGGCCTGAGAATGTGCACATTATTCGGAAAATATCGACAAATGACACTGTGCTACAAAAGTTGACCAAAAAAATTTCAAGCGTTCCGTTATAAAATTCTATCGTGTTAGGGCCCATAGACAACGAAAATGCCTTTGGTTCATTTGCGTCATTTCGTTTTATTATTTTATAACGGTAAAAGTAGTGAAAATCTGGGTTTCTGACATTTTCAAATTTAAACGGGCATATCTTATTTTTTTACAGCGTATTTCTATTGATCGTTATTCCTTTTAAAGGGGTGAATAATATCTTTCGAATAAGCTATTATTTTTTAAAATCGGTTAATAAATGGGTGTGATGAACTTTTTGAATTTACCCCTATAATGCCTGAGAAATTAGCCTTCTATCTCTGTTTGGCGTTATTGTAGCGTTGTTTTGAGATTGCATGTCTTCAGTCAAATCGAATGGCGAATCTTTTCGTGGAATATTTCATCCTTGTAACTCAATTCTTCTCACTTCTAATACAAACCAAATAAACATATCCCAATGTGTTTCCTTAAGTTAGTGAAACTAAAATGCAAATAGTTTTAAGGCGTACGTATACTTTTCCGTGTTGTGAAAATTGAATTTCTTTAATTGTAATAAATATACGTATTATATTAAAATAAATTTGTGTAATTATGGTTATTTTGTCCCCAAGGAATCACACAGAATCACAACGATTTAGCCTAAACTTCATTTTTGTAAGGTGTACGTATACTTATCTGTGTCACTGTATATACATCACATAAAAAGACGATTAATTCTGAACAACAGGTGCTGCTTAGGGCTAAGGAAGAATCGCAAATGAACATAACATCCTTTCACGGTCCTATAGTAAGAACAAAATAAACTGTTGTTGTAGCTCTGAAGCATGGCTACTTGGGAAATTAGACGAGGCAATAATTGGACATTTTATGAAATTATTTGAAAATTTATAGACTAAATATGAGCTATTCTTCGACAATGGTATTGTTAAGATATCAACACATGTCACAGTTTCCGATCGGAATGGTTTCAATTCGGTCGTTTTTGTTTTACCTTTTTCAGATTTCTATCGATTTGGTGAATTTCGAAAATTTTATTATTTATTTATTAAAACAAAAGCACATGATTAAAGAAAGTTTGTGCGAAAAGAAAGTTAATTTTTATTGAAATTTAAATTTTCTATTGTTTGGAGGCGCAAATTAACCCACATAACGCCACTGGCCGTTTAAACGCCACCAAAAAATGTTGCAAAATTTGACATAAAACTCTGTTGCAAAAAAAACTTTGACATTTTCGTAAGTTTTAGTGGGCTTTTTTGCATTTCGTTATAGTACTGTCTGTTAACGATCATTCCATGTTTATAGAGCTTTATTTGACCTATACATTTCCACGGAATTGGCCTAAAATCCAAGCAATAATTCTGTCTTGTTACCCAAAATTTGTAACCATTTGTACCAATTGTTGCTGGAGTCGTCTGTTAACACAAAAGTCAGCAAAAGAGAGCGATTCGAGAGTGACATTTTGACAGTTCTTTCACTGAGAGTTTGAAAATTCTTGCTGGACAAATTTCTTTTAGCAAGCACTAGCAACTCTTCTTCTTCTTAAAAAGAATCAAACATCTGTTTATATTTTTTCGTTGATTTATGTTTGTGAGAATTAAAAACAATTTTATTGTGGAAATAGCAAGCCTAATTGTATTGCTTTTTTGGAGAACACAGTTGCAAAGTGGGAAAAATCCTGTTTGGGTCATTGTACCGTACACCACTATGTGAGGAGGGTATTATAAGTTGGTTTTGGCCAAAAAGTTTGTAACGCATCGAAATAATGGTCGTAGACCCATACTTATATATACCAAAATGAATGTCTCCACGAGCTAAGTCGATCTGGCTATGTGTGTCCGTCCGTCTGTCCATCTAAACCTTGTAATCACGCTACAGGTCGCAATTTTGATCGGATCGTCACGAAACTTTGGATGTTGATGGGGGTCCCGGAGGGGAAGAAGCCTATTGATTTTGGTGATGATAATGGTCGGATAATATTTGGGGGTCGGAATGGGCAAAAAACGTATGTGGATAAAAAGACAACGTTTTTTTCCAAAGCGAATATCTCAGCTTCTGTATGGGATATACCAAAGGCAAAACCTTACTATGAAAGTAGAAAATATCACCTTTCTAATGATCAAACAACGAAGATATCACAACCGTCGCAAATAAAACCCAAATTTTCATTTTTTGCGATTTTAATTATAATGACGAATATCACAGTTTTGGTTGGAGACTTAGCCTGACTATAAAAGTAGAAGATCCCATCTTTACAATGATGCAAACTAGGTCCGCATAGGTGACCAACTAACGGAGATATCGCAATAGTCGGTAATACATCCCATTTTTTCCATTTTTTGGAAATCACGCTACAAGTCGCAATTTTGATTGGATCGTCACGAAATTTCGAGGATTAATGGAGGTCTCACAGAGGAAGAAGCCTATTGATTTTGGTGATGGTCGGATAATATTTAGGGGTCGGAATGAGCAAAAAATTTATTTATTTATTTTATTCCAAAGCAAATATCTCAGCGTCTATAAAAAAAGCAAGACCTGGCAAGGAAACAACGAAGATATCGCAATAGTCGCTAATAGAACCCAACTTTTCATTCTTGCGATTCTAATAATAATGACGAATATCACACCTTTGGTTGGGGACCATCTAAAGGCAAAGCCTGACTAAGAAAGTAGAAAATCCCATCTTAAACAAGTAAAAAAGTATCAGTCGGCTTGGCCGACAGAGATATACCCTCAGCCTGTGTATATTGAAACATTTTTTTCCCAAAACACTTATGTATTTAGAGGGTTTTGGGCGTATGAAACGACAAAAATGTTGATTAGGATTAAAGAGCAAAAGTTTTGCGAAGGAAATACTTAAAGGATTGGATCGACATTGACCATATGGTGCCATAAGGGCTTTTTACAACCTTCGGGCTGTTTGCTCAAGAAGTGTGGATTTGCCCCTGAAGAAACTTTTACCATCGTTATTGAAGCGAACTCAAGTTGCTTCAACAAAAATCAAAGTGATTCGATAGCAGGTCTTAAAGTGAACTTATCCGAAATTTTGTTTGGGAGGTACTGGATGAAGTGGACAAATATAGTCCATATTTGGACCTAATCTATATCTGGTAGATATATTACGATGTGTAAAGTATAGACCAATTCGGCCACTCCCTTCAAAAGTTACCGTACGAACAATTTTTCCGAACATTTTTGACATTTTGTGGGGGAGGTGAATGAAGGAGTGGACCGAGATGGCTTATCTTCGAACTTAAACTATGTTTGGACAATATATTACTAAGGCTCAAGTTTGGACCCAATCGGCAGATCTGTTCGAGAGTTATCTTGCGCTCCAACCACCTCACACGGTGTCATAGGGGTTTTGTGCAACTTTCAGGCTATTTTCTCAGGAAGTATGGACTTGCCCCTGATGAAACTTGTACCGTCGCACAGAGGACGAAATCATTGATCTAGCGGCGCGAAAGTCAAAAAATCAAAGTATAAAATTGCGAAATGTTTTCCATTATATCGATTACAGACACTCTGCTGACTAAGATTTTGTTTTTACTTTTTTTGTTGTTGTAAATATTCACTCAGTTATTCAGTGTCAAGTGCAAGAAATTTTGACGGATCAGATTTTAATAAAATTGTTGCTAAAAACCTGATCTCATATTTGTTTAATTGTTAAATAAATTCGTAATAAAACTAAACAAAGTTTATTTTTTATTGATAGGGGAGGGTTTAAGTTAAATTAAAATAAAATGTTTGGGGCCAGAAGTTACATAGTTATAAAGCAATAAATTTTCAAAAATTATTATTTTTTGTATGTTTTTAGTGCAATATACTTTTGTTGGATGGAGCGTAACTACAAAGGTCCACCGAGGTTCGGTCCAGTTATTTTTTTAATAATTAAATTGGACTCCCTAGATTCCGAATAACCAAAATTTAGCTGCAAATACCTGCAAATCTTGCTGATAAATGGTCTTGAAAAATAGCTTAAATCCTCAAAATACCAAAAATCTGTCGGTACGGTTATATGGGGCCTATATCAAAATGTAGACCTATGTTCGCAATTTTTAGTGGAGAATTTTTGTGTCCACTGGGAACCCCAAATACCAAATTACACCTAATTTGGTCGGAAAATGTAGCTTTAAATCCCCAAACTACTGAAAGTCTGGAGGTACGTTAAAAGGGGCCTATACCCAAACGTGGACCTATGTCCACAATTTTTGGTGGAAAGGTTTAGTGATCAGTAGGAACCCTAAGTACCAAATTACAACTAATTTGGCAGGAAAAGGCGGCTTAAATCCTCAAAATATCGAATATCAGGAGGTACCGTTATATGGGTGCTACACCAAAATATTTGCCTATGTTGTTCATATTTAGTCCATAATTACCCACAGACACAGATTGAGTTTGTGCAAAATTTCAGAAAGATATCTTCATTCGTTTCCAAGTTATTAATTTCGCGCCGCTAGATCAGTGGTTTCGGCCACTGTGCGTCGTATGGAGGGCAGTGAATAAAAGTTGCTAAAACAAAAATCAAAGCGATTCGAGAGCAGGTCCTAAACTGAACTTATCCGAAATTTTGTGTGGGAGGTACCCAAAGGTGTGGACCGATTGAGTCCATATTGGAACCTCATCTAAGTCTGGTAGACATTTCACGAGTTGCAAATTATGGACCGAATCGGTTATTTCCTTCAAGAGTTATCGTACGTACAAATTTTCCGAACATTTTCGAACTTTTGTGGGGGAGGTACCGGAAGGAATAGACCGATATAACCCATCTTCGAACTTAAACTAAGTTGTCCAAATATTACGAAAGCCAAAATTTGAACCGAATCGATTCATCCCTTCGAGAGTTATCGTGCGCTCCAGCCAGACAGACAGACAGACGGACGGACATTGCTCAATCGACTCCAAATTGTCTGAAACATATTTCGTCCAAACATACTTGGGGTCTAAAACCATTATTTCGATGAGGCACATTTTGCCCGTATGAAAGTGTATATACCCTTCATAGCCTAAAGGCTGAGGGTATAAAAATATGCAAAGTAGGTTGGCGTAGGTGGTCAAATAATAGAGATATCGCAATAGTCGTAATACATCCCTTTTTCCACTTTTTCTGCAATCACACTTCAGGTCGGAATTTTGATCGGATCATCACGAAATTTTTAACAGAGATAAAATCATATTGATTTTGGTGATGTCGATAGTAGTCAAATATAAAATTAAATATTAATTATTTTGGTTCAGTTCGCCTTAAGTCATTTGGTATAATAGCCAGATAGGTGAAAACTTCCGTATCTCCCTAAAGGAAATGTTTTCGAGTGAAAAGATTATGCACAGAGGTAGTGGTGTAGGGTATCACATAGTCGGCCCCGTACCGACTATAGCCTTTTCTCACTTGTTTTCTATTTTATTTATTTTTAATAAAATACAAAATTTTTGCTTTCCTCGGTTCCTTCATTTGCGGACAAATTGTTCTGTTTTGGCAAGTCAGCTGATTGCTTGCAGGTTTTTGCTGGGAAGGTGTCTGTTTACTTTTTAAAATTTTCTTGCAAAAGAGAATAAAAATTCCTTACTTTCTGAGAGAGTTCCTGCTGGGAAAGTAACCAGACAGACCTAATTCCAAAAAAATCGACTTTTTTTGTAATTTTCGGCTTTGAGGAAAAATTTAAACATGCGATAAAAATTTAATCATAAATGTTACATTCATCTAAAGTCAGGGATTTGTTAGGAATGTAGTAAGAGTATTTTCTCAATCAAAAACCAAAGGATTGGCATACACCTATATTACCCTACAAAGTTTTCGGCACTTTTAAAAGAAGGTCCGATTGCAGGAAAACTATACGTTTTAGACAAAACAGTTATTTTTTTTAAGAAATGCTTAGAATGTCTTAAAAATATAATTTTCATAAAAATTTTAAGTTTTTTCGCAAAAAAAAAAATTCTCGGCGCTAAGTGGGTTAATCAACATAACATTGAACCATTGTGTACTTTCTTCTTTTGTTTTCTTTTATCTTTGCTTTAATTTATCATTCGTAATGCCATATTGTTTAGTTTTTTAAAAATGTTCTCACGAAAAAATTATGTGGCAGTACTTTGTTAATAATTGGTTTCGTTAATTGAGAAATAATCGAAATTTTGCGAATTTTTTAAATAAAATAATAAAAAAATATGAAATCAAATGTATTTTGTTAATAAAACAATTGCTTTGTTCCAGAACCTGCAAGAAGCTACTATTTTTTACTACGATAACATTTTTTCCTTTATGTTATCGAAAAAAATAGTAAAAATTAGTAGATTCTTGCAGTACTGGAACAGACCAAATGTTGGACATTAATAAAACAATGTTGACATATTTCCAAAAAAAAATTCCACTTGAAAAAACAAAAGTGGTTTCATTCCAAAAAAAATCGTTTTTCGGTTTCTGCAGAAGCTAAATACGGAATCAATTCCTCCACTTTCGATCGGAATTCGTTTCTGTGACATGCATGTATATCACGTGCAAAAAAAATATGTATATTAACTTCAAATGAACAAACGATTTGTTATAGCCACTTAAAAAAGAAATATAGAAGAATGTCTTCTAATTTAATTTCCGATTACACTGTGCAACAAAATGGAGGTGAGGTCTGGGGCACGGAAAATTCCTCTTGGGGAAGAAAGGCATTGGTGAGTATATTTAGAACCGCGAAGGACAGATTCGGCGTGAGTCGAACTTCCGCGTTATGGCGTAATGATGTTTTTGCTAGAGATCCTGTAAGTCTTCAGGAATTGGCGTTATAGCTTTGTTCACTGTTGATTTAGCTTATTTTTGAGATGACATGTCTTCAGTCAAATCGAATGAGGATTATTTTCGTAGAGCACTTCGACTGTGTTTGCTCAGAAAAAACTGTGTTTTGTTTTCTTGTATGTTCTTTAACAAATATTCAAAAAACAAAAAATATTTTTTTCTGAGCAAAAATAGGCTAAATGCACAAAACGACCACGAAAACGCGACAAAATCGATTAGTTGTCAATGAGAGCCGTACCTAAAATATTCTGAGCGACATTTTTGCAGAACATTTCGAAGCTGAAAAACGTCATCTTGTGGTACTTTTATAGGCGAGTTAGAAGGTCGAAGTGCTCTACGAAAATAATCCTCATTCAATTTGACTGAAGACATGTCATCTCAAAAATAAGATAAAACAACAGTGAACAAAGATATAACGCTAATTCCTGATGCCTTACTGGGTCTCTAGCAAAAACTTCATCACTCCAAAGGAATTATCTCTTCCCCAAAATTTGTGTTCACAGTGTTATAAACAATGGACTTTTGTCGATTTTGTTTGTGCTGTGTTCGAAGACTGTTTTCGAAAACGTTGACAGTGAAATAATCCCTAACAGCCAGAAAGTAAAACTGTTCTCACTTTTTTTTTAAACGTTTTATAAATATCTCAATAAAATCATGTTGCACCGTGTGTATTATTCCCAAGTAACGAAGTACATATTCGTGGGCAAATTGTGACACCCCAAACATTTTATCAATTAAATACGATCACATTACAAAGTCACGAATCCTAGCTAATTACATGATATCGAATGAAAATAGAACACCTGGATCACGATATCATGATCTACAAACTCAACTTCCGCAACTAAAACACAAAAACCACAAAAATTCAATATTCGAAATAATTACTCGATAATTGGCCTCAAAAAAAAAAACGCAACAAAAGAATTTCTGCTGCTGCTCCTGTGTGACACATTGTCGTAGAGAGTGAGTTTGTATTGTATATCAATCATGTCATTCATTACATACCTGTGGTGTACGATTGCTGTCATCTGTGGCGGTTGCCGGTGCCGTTGTCGAATAATTACACTGACAGCCCTCCTCACAACAGAGACGCACCAATTCATGTTCGCCGCACGTGCATGGCTCCTCATCCTCTTCGTCGTAGGCACAATCCTCACGTATTAAAATAATATAATCGGCTTCGAAAAATTCATTACGCGTTTCATCGAATACGACACGATTTTTACGCGCGGGTGGAGGACGATTCGGTTTTTTGAGTAAACCACGCAATTGACCGTTAACTTCACGCATTTTGTTTGAGTTATTTGTGTTTATTGTTGTTTTCGGTAGGGAACGTCTGGCAACGACAACAACGGCTGCTCGTGCGGGTAAAGGTGGTGGTGGTGGAGACGATGTTGTTGATTGATTTTCTTGTTGTAAAATTATTTGTTGTTGTTGCTCTTGAATATTGGCTGCTTCTTCAAGTTGACAATTTAAACAACCACATGGAGATGAAGTTGTGGAACTTATTGATTCCGCATCATCATCTTCGTGGATGGTATTATACGGTTCCTCTTGTTGTGGATCAGCAACAATTGGTTGTTGTTTTTGTATAAAGTTTGAGTTGAATGCTTTTGTTGTTTCCTGTTCTAATAATAGTTCATCATAACACTGATATATTAGGGGCCTAAAATATTCAGTTAACACGTGTTCTCTGTTGCCACTACTGCTGGCAACGTTACAGCTGTGGTTGTTGTCATCAGCAGCAACAGTGCGAGGGGTGCTGTTGTTGTTGTTTTTCTCTTGCTCCCCTCCCCGTTGCTCAACCACTTGATAGTGTTTTTGTAAAAATTCACTGAACCGTTGTGTATCAAATTCAGCTGGACCTGTTACAAGATCCGCTTGACTGCTGCTGTGCACCAAAACGAGATGATTATTTTTTAGACTAGCCTCGGCAGTTGTGGCGCTATTTCCGTTTCGTGGTATTAAACGTGGCTCTATTTCCGGTTTTGTTGGCACAAATGCACTTTTATATTCGCTTGTGGTGGTGGTGGCGCTGCTTGTGGCGGTGGTAGCTGTGGGCTCCCCTTGAGTTTTGTCCCTAATTGCAGTTGTTTGTTGCTGCCGCTTAACCAATTCCTTGGTGTTGACAATATGTTGCAGATTTAGATTGCAACGTTTTGTGGGTGATTCCAAGGAGACTTTACAATTCGAGGCACCCTCCTGTGTATTAGCGTTTAAATCGACTTTGGCTAAGGGAAAACTCGGTATATTTGCATTTTCATTGTCTGGCCTTTGATGTTGTTGGTGGCACTGCTGCTGACTGAAATGTTGGTTAGCTGGAGAGATAGTCTCGGTTGCTGGCAACGTCACTGCCTTTTCAAAGTCTGTGTGGGAGAGTTGCTGTTCTGGTTGTTGCTTTTGTTGCTCAAATGTCAAATGTTTGTCTATATTTAATTTCTCTTGTTGTTGTTGGAGCTGTTGTTGATGGCGCAAACGCACTACTTTGGCTGTGACATATGCCTGTGGTGAGTTTGTCGTTTGCCTTGATAATAATATGTCTGACTTTTGATACTGCTCCTGTCTCAATTTTGTTTCTATAAATTGTTTTGTTATTTTTCCAAGTTCCTTTTCTTCACTTCTTGTTTGTTGTTCTTCTTTGTTGTCTGTTTCGTCGTTTTCTATGCTATTTTCTGTATTTTCTTGTTGTTGTTCATCATTACCACTGGTGCTACTTGTAGGCCTGATACTACCGATTGTGTTGTTGGCCTGGTGGTGGGTGGTGTCGCTGATTTGCCTGGCGTTTCCTTTATGTATTGGTATCCCATACTCTATGTTCGGTTGCTTTGTTATGGACGACCTTTCTAAAGTTGTTTTACAGTCTGCCTGAAGTTTGTTAGCCTTCGATGTTGATGGTGTTGTTGTTGTTGCTTTGGTTGTGGCTTTTGTATTTAATACAACCACCCCCTGTTTACTTTGACTAACAAATGAATTGTCCTTAACACGAAGAAAATATTGTTGTTGTTGGCCTTCTTCCCTTTTATTAACGGTGTTCTCCTTGTTGTTGTTGCTTTTGTGGGTCTCTACTTTATATGGCTTTTGCTGTTTGTTGGCGAAATTCAAGGCTTTTAACTCTTCTTCTTCTAGTTTTATTTTAGTTTCTGTTTCTCTTAATGTTGTTGGTGGTGTTGTTGGATTATTTTGTTTATATGCTGTTAAAGACTGGTATTTAAGTGGAGGTATGGTATTTAATAACCTTTTTAGACGTTGACTAGCCTCAAATTCCTCAAGATTAGAGGGCTCCTCATTAGAGTGAAACTTTTGTGTTGTAGATAATCCTGAATTAATAGTGCGTGGATTTTTCTTTTCTATTTCACCGTGATTTTTCTCTTTTGTTATGTCCTTCTCCCCTTCCTTGTGATTTTTCACAGATGTTTTTGCTGTTACTTTTGGGTTTATTTCTTGCTGTTTTGTTTTTGCCCCTTCTTCTCGCCCTCTTTTATTGTTATTTTCTGTATTCTGTATTGTTGTTTTCTCCCTTCCACCCTTTTCGTTGGTGTCGTCTTTACTTGTTTCTGGTTTGTTTACACTTTCATTCAAATTACATTTCAACCTTAGATTTTCTAAATATTTTTCAAAATTTTCCAAGGTATCACTTTCGTATAAATTTTCATTAGATTTCAATAAATTTTCAAAATTTTTTGGAATTTCTTCTTCACACTTTGAGTTATTTAGAAATTGCTTAACATCTTTTGGTTTTTGTTGATTTTCACTTGAAATTCCTTCTTTATTTAAAAATTCATAATTTTGGGGAATCTTTTCATTAATTTTATGAAAATTTTCACAGGTTATTTCTCCAAAATTATTATTCTTCTCACTTTGGAAACTTGTCGCTGAATGATTATTTTCTTCAAATACTTTGTCACAATTTTTGGGAATTAATTCATATTTTTCATGAACAATTCCTAAATTTACAACTTCACAATTTTGTGTTACGAATTTTTTAGGGGTTATAACTTTTGGAACATTTTCTAAATTTGTTTCACTTTCCAAGAAATTTTCTTCTTTTAGAGTTTGTGAACGTTTAAGAATTTGTTCATTTATTTTATGAACACTTTCATAGATTTTATTAGATTGCTTTTCTTTTAGAAAGCCGTTGCTATTTTGATCTTCTTTGTAATAATTGTTGATTTTAGGTTTATTTTCCGAATAATTTTCTTCTTTTGGAGATATTATATTTCTGTGATTTTGTTCATTGGTTTTATGTAGAATTTCATTAATTTTATTTGATGGATTTTCTTGAAGAAAACCGTTGTCTTGGTAATCCTTAATGGAGATATCAGAGCTACCTTGATCCTGTTTTAAACTACCGTTGCTTCTAGGTTTATTTTCCACGCTTTTTCCTTCTTCTGGAGAATGTAAATTTCTGGGAATTTGTTCATTTGTTTTATGAACAATTTCATATATTTTACCAGACTGATTTTCTTTGTTGTCTTGAAAATCTTTTATGAAGCTTTCGGAACTAGATCGATTTTCTTTTAAATCGCCGTAGATTTTAGTTGTACCTTCTAAGCAATTTTTTTCTTTTGGAGATTCTGAACATCTGTAAATTTGTTCATTTGTTTTATGTACAATTTCATAAATGTTGTCTGATGGATTTTCTTTGAGAAAACCAATGTCTTGACAAGCTCCAATGCGGTTATTAGAAACACTTTGTTCCTTTTTTAAGCTGCTGTTGCTTTTAAGTTGATTTCTTTCTTCAGTAGATTCAAAATTTCTGGGAATTTGTTCATTTGTTTTATGTACAATTTCATAAATTTCATCTGATGAATTTTCTTTTTGAAATCCAATGTCCTGATAATCCTTAAGGAAAATATAAGAGCTATTTTGATCCCTTTTTAAACTGCCGTTGCTTTTAGGTTGATTTCTTTCTTCAGGAGATTCTAAATTTCTGGGAATTTGATCATTTATTTTATGAAAAAATTCATAATTTTTTTCTGATGGATTTTTCTTTAACAATTCTTGATCTGGCAAGTCTTTAAGGGTATTCCGAGACCTTATTTGCTCCGCTGTTAAAATTTCGCAGTTTTTAGGAACTGCTTCACAATTTTCAGGTATTTTTTCGTGCGATTTATGATTTTTTCCTAAATTTATTACTTTTGTAAAAGCTGACTCCCCTTTAGCTGTGTCCTGAGCCTTTTCAACAATTTCGCAATGTGTTGTAAATTGATTTTCACTTATGAATCCCTGATTTTTTGGGATTACTTCATCTGTTTTATGAATATTCTCATTTGTCTCTTTATTTTGTTCATCTTTTGGTTCTTGGAATTCCCTAAGGTAAATTTGAGGCCAGTTCGTATCTAAAAATACACATCTTGTTAATCCATCATCACCTTCATTATTATTATTCTGAATATGGGTATTAACCTTGTGGTTGCCTCCCTCTGGTTCCTTTCGGTGTAGTTCTGCCTCTCTCTGATGGGGGTTATTGTTGTGGTTGGCCTTAACTTCTTGTGGGGTTTTTACAAAAATATGTCCATATGTTTGATTCCAACGACCAAACACTTCATTATTTAGATCTTCATTAAGATTTGCCAAGTGTGGACTCTTGTTGTTGTTGGTTTTAAATATGTATTCTGTTTTTGTTGTTGTAGGATTTAAGTATCTCTTTGTCTTGTCACTTTGCCTTTGGTTGTTGTCGTTTTCTTCGTTGCCGTTGACGTTAGCTTTGTCGTGGTGGTAGTCGTTGTTGTTACCTTGTCGTTTCGTCGTCACCTGCTGCTGGCCTTCGTTTTTTGTCGTCCACCACACATTATTTTCAACACAAAGTTCTTCTAACTTTGTTGGTCCTGGTGCAGGCGATGATGATGTTAATATTGACGGTGGTGTTGGTAGGGCTAATGTTTGTTGGGCCAAATAGTTTGTCGTTAAACAATTTTTGTTGGTATAGATTTTTTCTTCTACGTTGCAGTCTTTGGTAACACCGAAAATTTCACAACTTTTAGAAATTCGGGGATTTTCCAAATTCTCCAACAATTTGAAATTTTCCAAATTCTCACAAATTCCAGGGCCACTGAATTGTGTATCCCTTTTTGCTGTTCCTTGTCGTAGAGGTGGTGGTGGTAGTACGCTGCTGATGGCCGTCGTTGTCGTCAGCAGTAGTTCTTTGTTGTCTACAATTTTTTGCTTTTTTTCTTCTTCACAAGTCTGGCGTCTCAGAGCCAACACAATACAATTTTCACTGGAATCTTTTTCTTTAAATAAATTTTCAAAATTTTCATTTTGCAATCTCTCACTGGAGGATACACTTTTCTCTTCTACTTCAAAATAATTTTCTTCACAATTTTGACTAACTATACCTCTAGAATTTTTTAGTATATCATTACATAAAACTTTCGAAGCACTTGTATTTTCTAATCCTTTTCCATTCACACTTTTGCCACTATCGACTGGAATCACTTGATTTTTTACAATAATTTCCGTTAATTCTTTTTCTTTGTTTAATTTTTCACACAATTTTCTTCTTTTTTCTTTTAACAAATTTTGCAAATTTTCATTTTGTTTTAATGTTTTAACAGAATCAGCAGCCGCAGCAATTGTGTATGTATCGACGATGATTTTGTCGTCCTCGTCTGCTGATGGTTTCAGACATTTTGCAAATTCCCTTAACGTATACGCACCACTGGCGGATTGTTGGCAATGATGTTGTAGTAGGTGTTGTAGATTTTCATTGGGATTTTCTCTTTCGCAGGATTCAGGCTGAGAAATAGAGAAATTTTGTTGAGGTGAATTCTCTCCATTTATGACATTTCTCTCAGAGGTGTAGTTCTCTTGTCGCTCTTGTCGTGCTACACAACAACTGGTTGGCAATATTTTTATTTTTCCATCATTCACTACATCCACTGGTGGTTCTGACTTTGTCACTTGTCGTCTACTACTAATCGTTGTTATGTTTTGACATGACTCTTTCAGTGACAGTGGTGGTGGCAGCTCTGCGCATGACTCTGCTGTCATTGACCAAAGCTCTCCTCCATCAGCACCCATATGGTGGGCACTGTTGGCGTCAACAGCACTGCCTCGGTTAACGTCAGTTTTGCTGTCACTTTCTTCTACTTTAACGTCTGTCTGTCGTCTATGACTATTTAAGTGTACATTTATACACGTAACTGGTGTTTTTGTTTCATTCACCTTCTCCGTCTCTGACTTTTCCAGCTTTACTACCCGCATTTCGCTCGCCTTCTCCGCCATTAACATTTTGTTGACCAATTGTTGTTGTTGCTGTTGTCTAGCATTAATTTCGCATTCAGCCTTAATTTCTTCGTCGGTCGTTTCTGCCACCAATATCTCCTTACTTTCCAAAAGATTTTGTTCCTCTAATGTTTCGTTTAAATCACAAAATATTGTTGTAACACTCTCCAAATTGTTGGTCGGCATAAAATTACAGTTCAAGTTGATGGGTTTCAGCAAATTGTCCTCTACATCATCAACGGCAACATTGAAATCATTAGCAATTCCAGACATGTCTTCAATGAAATTATTTGTTGTCTTCTTGTCAAGTCCTTGAGAGAATATTGAAAAGTCATCCACCACCGGTCCATTGACATCTGTGAAAAAAGTGAAAAAGTAAACATAAATATTTGAAATAATTAATTGTTAGACATGAAAAATGAATGAAAGAATGAATGTGAGAAAAATTGCGAAATCCACAGCGTAGTGTGGCAGCGGGAGATAGATAAGCCACAATAATATCTCTTAAAGGTTTTTATTTAATAACTGTTTCTGTCGGGGATTTCTAAATAGTTTTCAAAATGTTCTAACTCTCATTCTGTGTTAATGGGTCAACATTGTCCAAAAGTTTTTTATTTCCAATAAAGGCGACAAAAAATTGTTTGGAAGTTGTAGCGTACATTTTTAGGCGTTTTTGGAGTAGGTATCATAAGTGGGCTTAATTATTCCACTGACTGCTCCTCAAGTCGCCTGATCGATAAGGAGCAATCCTCGTTCGTATCGGGTCATAAGCTTTCTCCCAGTGCTTGGAAAAGTGCTGGAGAGGATTACGGTGGCGATGCTTGGGAAGTGCCGCGGCGTGAGTCCTTCACCGCATCAGTTCGGCTTTGTCGGGGGTAGAGGTACGGTGGACGCGTGGATGCATGTGCAGAATGGTCTGAGCGAGTCGAATGCCAAATATGTCTTAGGCATATTTTGTTGACTTTAAAGGCGCATTTGACTTCCTTTCGTGGGAGAGCGTGCTCGCTAAGCTGTCTGAGATCAGGTGCCGGGAGTTTGTTCTTTGGTCGAGTTATTTCTGTGGACGAAGGGCTTGTGTCGTGGGGGCCAATGAGACGGTCTGGACAGATGTGGAGCGAGGCTGCCTTCAGGGGTCTATCTGTGGTCCATTTATTTGAAACCTCATGATGGGTTCTCTGTTGCGGGAGTTAGCGACCACTTTCAAGATCTGTGAGTATGCTGATGATCTCCTTATCATGATCGAAAGTGAGACTCGTGTCGAACTGGAACGTCGTGCTGGGGAGGCCATGGGTATAGTACGGGTCTGGAGTGACCGAGTGGGTGTTGAGACTGAGCTAATGCTGCTGAAAGGCAGATTAGCGCACAGTCGACCTCCTTATGTTCGATTTGGTGACCACGGCATATGATATGTCAAGCAGGTCAAGTACCTTGGGATAACGATGGCCGAGAGAATGAACTTCCTGCCGCACTTTGATCTTTGAAGGACAAGTTAACTCCTGTAGCTGGTATGGTTAGAAGGGTCTTGCGGACCGACTGGGGTTTGAGCAGACGTTCCGTGCGCTCCATATATTGTGAACTCTTTGTTGCCTGTGCAACACATGGTGCACTTGTATGGTGTGCCGCAGCAAAATCTGCTGTTGGACGTAGGAAGCTCTTGTCGTGTCAACGAGTGGTCATAATAGCATGTCTGCCAGTGTGTGGCACTGTGTCTACGGACGCAATGCAAGTGTTACTTGGCGCCCTGTCCTTTGACCTGCAAGCGAGATGTAGGCCGGCTCTGTACAAGCTGAAGCGTGGTTTGCAGGTGTCTGGGCATGATTGGCTCGGGCCTTCTGATCTGGTGGATGGGGATGGTAGGCGGCGCAGTGCAATCCTTCGGGAGCGTGCTGCTGTTAGGTGGCGGACTAGGTGGACGGGCACTGACAAAGGGCGGGTGACGTACAAATTTATTCGTGACGCAACGTTCGTACTGGACCGCCCAGACTTCGGCTTTAACATGAGTCTGGGATTCTTACTGACGGGACATGGCTCTCTAAATACATTTTTAGATGCAAGAGGCCTGCCCGGGACATATTTATGTGGGTGTGGGATGACTGAAGACTGGCGGCATATATTGACTGAATTCCGGTACTATGATGACATTAGAGATTTAGTCAATATGGGCATCACGTATGGAGGGGCGGGGTGGGATTTCAGTAGGGCACTTGGAGAGTAGGTTTGCACGTGAAGTGTTTGTTGGGAGAAGTACTAGACTTAGTGGAGGTAATTCCTCCACATAGTCATCTCTACAATTTGGGGGTGTTGGTGTTGGAGGGGAGTTCGTGGAGTTGGTGATGGTGCGGCGTCGTTTTTCCTGGTGTGGATGTCGTGCCAACCATCCATGAGGGTGGTCTCGTACATTGTTTGTGTTGTGTTGTCCGTTGCCGCGGTCCCTGTGGGCCCATTGTGCAGTCCGTGAGAACAGCATGTTAATTGTTTGTGGTCCTGGCTTATATGTTTGTTCCGCTGTTCCGACCGGAGGCTATATTCTGGTACCGCGGGTGCCAGGTGAACCCAGATCCTCGGATCTGGCCTGGCAGTTGGTGTTGGCCCCCTTGTGGGAGCTTCGCGGTGGCTGTGGTTTGGACCCAAATCGCGGGTAGAGTTTCGGCTTGAATGTGGAGTTGCATATCAACAGGGTGCCTGACCCATAGAAGAAGTTCAACATGGCTAAAATACCAAGGAAATGTCGCCAACATAACGCTGAGGTATATTTTTGCCACCGTTAAAAATTTGATGTTGTCTGACCTGAGAATCGAATCCGGGATCTCTACACAGGCGAGTGTCCTATCATTGCACCACGATGGCATTTTTCAACTGGATCTAATTTTGGGTGTCATTGGTTTCAATGGTTATCGTGCAAACCAATCATTTTAGTTGGTAAACGTAGGATATTTTTTGAGCTTTTGAGTCATTATGTCAGGAAACATGGACTAGCCCACCAAAAAATTGTGGTAATCTGAACCACAAGTACTACCTACCTTCGATGAACATTTTAAAACTATCCTTGAGTAGCACTTAAATTGCACTTAAGCGAAAAATTAGAACTTTTGTGAGGGAGGTAACGAAAGAAATTGTCCGATATACTTGTAGTCGGTCCATGTTCGAACTTGATCTACGTTTGGAAGAGATTTTAGAATTTTGGCCAAATCGCATGCTCAATTTCAGGGAGAAATTCAGGCCAACGGCCAATACTTTAACTTTTACAAGTTGAATATGCAAAAAAATGTACAAAAAATTACCATTTGATTTTGGACGGGCCATCCTGTTGCTCAATTCATAAGTTATCATGCTTATAATCGTACGTTATAGTTCCTTAAAAAAAAAAAAAAAAAAAACAAGTAAAAAAGTATCAGTCGGCTTTGCCTACATACATATACCCTCAGCCTGTGTGAATTGAAACTTTAATCTATTGACAATATAAAATGTAATACCGGCTATACATTTCCAAAGGATCTTCCACATTCGAACCTGATCTATGTCTCTCTATGTCTAATATGTAGTGAGCAGAGTGGCCATAGACTTAGTGGAATGGTCAAATAGGTGTTCAGCCTCTCACAAATGTTATTAGGGAAGGTGCCGGAATGGGTACAGTCGTTTGCGTAACGATCTCAATGCCGTCTGGATGTGTTGAATTCCAGGTTAAACAGTTCCGGGGTTATCTCCCCCTTGAGAAACTCACGAACGACTGGCGTCCACATATGTAAATAATTATCCAACGTTTCAAACTTGGCCTTAGAGTAGTCTGCTCAATGTCCTCAAACAGCTTGGAGTGTTTGACAATGTAAAAGGTTTTTAATAAGTCGAGCACCGCCATAATTGTCCTATCGCACGGCTTGCTCTGATTGAGCCATCGACTAGTGCAGCGGTGTTGTTACGGAGGACGATTTAAGGACAACGGTCACACGTTTCTTCTAAGCCCTCGTAAAATATATCTTTGGTCTGCCCGTCCTTGTCTTCGCTTGGAGCATGAGCGCAAATAAAACTGATGTTATAGCAAGTCTTTTATTGGAAAGGAGAATATCTTGGACCCAACAGTCTGATAGAATTCGCAGGGCCGAGCGGTTCAAAACGGGAGGAAATACCGCCAGTTCCACTTTAGCAGAATAACTTTCGACTTTTGCAAAGTTATCTGTTACATCCTTTGCCGATCGACCCATGATGTCAATGTCGTCGTTCCACTTCTTTTGACCTTCGCATCTCTTATAAACTTTTCCAGCAGAAAATTGAATGAGTCACACTAAAGGTTGTCTCCTTGTCTGAAACCTCTTTTGGTACTAAACTCTGTGGAGAGGTTCTTTCCTATTTTAACTGAGGTTCGAGTATCAGTTAATGTCATTCTACAAAGCCGAATGAGCCTTGCTGGGATACCATGGTTTGGGATACCTTTGAACGTATGGGGCTGTCGAAGGCTGCTTTATAATCGACAAAAAGGTGTTAGTTGTCGATCTGCAGCTCATAGGTCTTCTCCAGGTTTTGCCGCAGGGTAAATATGTGGTCAATGGTGGATTTGCCAGGACTGAAGCCGCATTGGTATAGCCCAATTATTTCGTTGACCATAGGCTTTAGTCGTTCGCACATTATCCCTGACACTATCTTGTATGCAATACGGAGAAGACTCATGCCCCTATAGTTAGAGCATACAGCCTTGTCTATTTTCTTGTGGACGGGACACAGGATGCTCAGGTTCCAATCGTCGGGTAGTCGTTCTTCCTGCCAGATGGCGCTAACTAGCTCATGAATACAGCTTATCAGCGTGTCGCTTCCGGGTTTGAACAGCTCGGCTGGTAAGCCCTCGGCTCCTGCTGCGTTATTATTCTTCAGCTGGTTTATTGCTGTATTTACCTCATATTGGCTTGGCGGTATACATTCAATACCATCTTCTGGGATTGGATCTGTAGTATTTTCGCCGTCTTCGCTACTATCGGATACCAACAGTTTGGAAAAATGCTCTTTCCATATCTTGAACACACTATCTGTATCAGTTACCAAATTACCTTGCTGGTCTCTACAGGAGGATGTGCCTATACCAAAGCCATCAGTTTGATGTTTCACTGTTTGATATAACTTTCGGACTTCATTCTGGCTCCTGTACATTTCGACTTTTTCACAATCCCGCTTTTCCATTTGTCTCTTTTTCCTGCGGAAAAGGCGTTTCTCTTCTCTCCTTATCTCCCGATACTTCCCCCGTGCGCTTCGCGTTGCTACTGATTGTAGAGTAGCCATATAAACCGCATTTTTCCCTTCGGTAGCATTACGACACTCCTGGTCATACCATGGATTCCTTGGTGGTCTCTGGTATCCAAGTATGGATTTGCGGCTATTTGCATGGAGTGGACAATATTTTGCCAATGTGCTGATATGTTATCGGAACAAGGAGTGCTTTCATTAAGCAATTGGGCTAGTTGAGTTGATTATGCTGTGGATATCTGTTTTGTTTGCAGCCAACCGATGTCCAACTTCCGCGTTGTATCTGTTCGTGCTTTATTTGCAACGTTTAGGCGGATACGTACCTTTGCTGCAACAAGGTAGTGGTCCGAATCTATGTTTGCTCCTCGGAACGACCGTACTTCCAACATGCTCGATGAATGTCTTTCATCTATTAGAACATGATCAATTTGATTACTTGTTCTTTGATCTGGAGACAGCCAGGTGCCCTTATGAATATCGAGATGATTAAATCTGGTACTGCTAACTACCATGTTTTTTCCAGCTGCAAAGTCTATCAGCCTCATACCATTGTCAGATGTTTCACTGTGGAGACTGAATTTCCCGACTGTTGGGCCAAAGATATTCTCCTTTCCAATTTTGACATTAAAATCGCCTAGAATGATTTTAATGTCATGGGCAGGGCAACGGTCATATGTTTCTTCTAAGCGCTCGTAAAATATATCTTTGGTCTGTTCGTCCTTTTCTTCAGTGGGAGCATGAGCGCAAATAAAGCTGATGTTGAAGAATTTAGCTTTTATTCGAATTGCAGCAAGTCTTTCATTCACTGGGGTGAAGCTGGAGACCAGATGTTTTAGTCTCCGACTAACTACGATTCCGCAACCAAACTCATGCTTTACGTCATGGCAGCAATAATACAGTGCGTCACCTTTAGGTGTTGTTGTGACGCCTTTCCCAATCCATCGTATTTCCTGTATGGCAGTAATATCGGCCTTGTACTTTTCAAGTACGTCTGCCAATGCGAAGACTGCACCTTCTCTATAAAGAGTGCGAAAATTCCAGGTGAAGATTCGCAGATCATGGTCCTTAAAACGTTTGCGGGGTTCGTCAACTTTAGAGGGGTTTGTTTTTCTTTTCTTTCGTTTTTTCATAGTAGGCTGTTTTTTCTAGGGGAGGGTTACTAACCCGACGCCCAAACCCAAGTTTTTAACGTTCTTATGGGTGAACGCGCGGCACATGTTAGCTCACTACCTTTAACGGGTGTTAAAGGCAGTTCCCCAGGTTACACCACGGGGAGGTCAGTGTCCACTTGAGATGAAAGAGGGACCAAGATAAATCCTGGGCTTTGCCATGTTAAAGCCGGTCAACACCGTTGCTTGGTATCATTCATCCCCTACGTCACCCGCCTAATAATCACTACGTTATCGTTTATTCCAGTGAAATATAAAGAAAGTTCATGCACAAATCGATTTTAAAAATATAATTTTTTGAAAAAATGTATGAAATGAAAAAAAAAAATTTTTCAAAAATTTTTTGTTGTTTCACGAATGAATAATTATAAGCCTACTAATAACTATAATAATGTTTTATTTATTGAAAAACGTCATGCACAAACCACTTTGAAAAAATTTTAATTTTTTTGTTTTTTGTTAAAAAATTATACCTTTAAATAAAAGCGTTTACGACATTTTTACGATTCTCAGAATTGAAGAAAATTAGTAAGAAATAAATGTTATGTCAGTTTAATTATCTCATGTGACTCTAAAGTTTATTTTCAATTGTATATCAGCTATTTGATAATTTCAAATTTTAAAATAATTTTGTGCGTAAGGTTTTTTCACCGAATCACCTTATAATTATGATTTTATGTAATCTTATGGCAAAACTCATCACGCTATGATACACGGATATGAGGTTGTAAAAAAGTCATAACGCTACTCAATATACCAATTTGCATCAAAATCGATTGAAAAATTCATGTAAAACGTAAAAACGGTAGCCACCGTTACATGAGAGCTACAGGAAACCGCGGGTCTATGTGGCCCAATTTGAGCCCCTCACTGTCCACTAATATAAGAAACATTTGTGCAAAATTTTAGGAATCTACAACTTTTCCTTTAAAAGTTATTAGTAAAGTTCCGCTAAAGTGCTCATATTTTGCAGAGGTAGAGAATTTTCATAGCTGCAACATTTTCTTTTGTTCCATTTCGATATGACTTGCGGTTTCCAAGCAAAATCGTTAAAACCTAAAAAACCCTTAAAAATGCCGACTTGAATCGCGAATATCCACTTAGCGCCGAGGATATTTTTGCGCGAAAACTTGAAATTTTATATGAAAATTATATTTTTGAGGCTTTCTAAAAAATTTTTAAAAAATAATTTTTTTCTCTAAAACGTATAGTTTCTCTGTAATCGCGCCTTCTTTTAAAAATGCCGAAACCTGGGAGGTTTGGAAAATACTATATTCCTAACAAATCCCTGACTTTATACATATGTATGTAACATTTATGATTAATTGTTTAACGCAAATTTAAATTTTTCACCAAAAGTAGAAAATTACAAAAAAGTCGATTTTTCTGAATTGCTTGAGTTTTACGCCGATTGCGTGGAAATGCATGGACCAAATGAAGCGACCAGTGGCTTTAAGTGGGTTAAAAAGCGCTCCGGCGCTCATCTGTGAACATTGTAGTTTCAGAATTCGCAAAAACTTTCCAGGTGTAAGCACCTTCCATTTAAAGTTGCTTCAAGAACACCGTGTATTGCGAGCTGTGTCCTGATATGAACAGACAGACGGACATTATAATATCGACTAAGAACTTTAAGCTGATCAAGAATATACATATATAGGGTCTCCGACGAATATTTCGATGTGTTACAAAGGGAATGACAAATATAATTATACCCTCCGTATTATGGTGGAGGTTATAAAAATTAGTTCCTCCCCACAAGTCTCAATAATTTTTCTAGGTAAAACTATGAATATCTTAAAAATATTTTTTTTCTTCTCCCCCTTACCTTTGTTGCTAGTCTCCCAACGTGAAGAATCCATTAAAGGTGAGGAGCCCTTCGTCGACGGTTCATTAATTATCTCTGTAAAATCCATTAAATTAACGGAATCTGAATCTGAAGGTCCATTACAAATTTCCGTTGCCAAAGGTGATGCATTTTCCGCTGCATTTCCAAATGGGTCTTCAAAGAGTTGTTGCTGGTGGTGGTTCTTCTGGTGCTTGGGTGTTTGGGATATATTGTTGTCGTTGTCGCAAATGTTCTGTGGCAGCAGAACGGATGATGACAATTCAGCCATGACAAATGATGTTGATGGTGGTATAACTGTAGTTGTTTTTACCGGAGTTGGGGTGGGAAATGCAGCGGTAGCTGCATTGGTGCTGGGCATGGAGACATTTCCTACGCTGCCAACAACTGCTGCGTTAGCATCGATGTAGAGCTGTGGAGAAATATTTTCGTTGTCGTCGCATGTTGACAAAACGCACTGAACCGTTGCACTGCTGCTTTCATTGTTGTTGTTGTTGTTTGTGTTCCATTGAATAGTGGAGTGTTTATCGTTTTCATTGTTGGCATTTGTGGGGTGACAATGAGCACCACCATCACGACTATAGTTATCGTCATAGCCACCAGCAAAACTATTGGAATCCCAAATATTACCATAGCTATGTCTGGCACTATCAGTATTTGCATGGTTGTTGGCTTTGTTGTCTCCATAGTTATGTCCAATTGATTTTAAAGCTGCCACCACTGTGGATAACTTTAATGCCTGCTCTTGGGGCATACCTTTACTGTCAGCTTCAACAACACAACCACCGCCACGGCCACTAAGAATTCCTCTATCAGTGTTGATGCCAGCATTAGGCCAACTTTGATGATGTTGTTGGTGGTGGTGATGGTTACAATGACTTTTGTTAGTTGTGTCATGAGATACTGGAATACTTGGTGGTGGTGGTGGCATTGGTGGAGGGTGTGGTGGTGGCTTCACCACCATTTCATTAAAGCCAACATTATTTGGTTTATTCGTTTGTGCCAAGTTTAATTGTTGCTGTTCCTGTTTAACATTGTTAACGCTATTGTCGTTCCCTTTGTTGTTGTTGTTGGTGTTGTTGCAACTGTTGTTGACGCAGTTGTTAACCGAATTTAATGCGGTTGTATTGATGTTGCCATTGTTTTGTTGCGAAATACAATTGCAATTGTTGATGTCGTCGGTGGTGAAGCTGGTGTTGGTATAGTTTTTGTTGTTGTTGCCGCAACTGCACTTTGCCATTGCAGTCTTGGAGTAGTACTCAAAAGACAGTTCAGGTTCATGCTGTTGCTGTTGTTCTTGTTTTGCCATTGTTTTGCCTTTGTGGTGGTCTCTGGTGTTGGTGTCGGCAATTGTTATTGTTGCCGGTATTCTTTTATTGTTGCTATTGTTTTTGTTGTTGCTGTTGCCGTTGTTGAGGTTTTCAATCATGTCTTCATTTCCATCATCTGCCACAATAGGCGGCGACTCCACAATTCTACCATTGACAACTGTATCAGTCTCTACCACCACCACCAAATGATGTGACTTTTGTTGTTGACATTGTTTCAGTTGTTGTCCTTCTGGCTGTTGTTTTTGTCTTTGCTGTTGTTGTTGCTGTTGACTGCATTTATTTGTTGTCATTTCAGTTAAGGCCGTGGGCAATACAATTATCACTTTTTCAGGCAACAATTCCTCAATTGTTTCACTGTTTGTTATAGACAATGGGTTTTGTAGATTTTTTGTTGTTGCCAGACTTAGGGAATCCAAACTTATCATTATTGTCTTCAACTACTCAAGATTTTAGACATTGTTGTTGTTTTTAATTTTAGTCTGAAAATAAATTAAAAAATTATAGAAATACATTAATTTACGAATAAAAATCATGCTTGAATTCAACAGTTGTGGACAAGAGGGTTCTCAATTTACCTCACCCTCATATTATTTTGTAGTGATAATAAATTTAAATCGATTAACTTTTTTAATGCTTCATTGAATTTTGGTTATTTTTTTTCTTGACAGTATTTTATGATACCTTCTTGGATTGTACATAACTGATAGGGGAATTGCATATGTATGTACATAAATATGTGCTCAGAGTAATTTTAAAGCGACTAAATGTCTTTATTTTTGCATTGAAATGGAACGGAATTCCAAAAAGGTTTATATCCATTTCCGTATGAATTACAAGAATGTTTCTTTCTCAAGGGTTGGTAATAATTATTACCCAAAAACTCTAATTATGTAATCTATCTTTTATGTTGTTGGCATTTTTAGGCTAACGTAACTATCGAAAGGGAGCATAATCAAAATACTGGTTTTGGACCCCACCTATGATTGGGCGTAATCCGTTTCCGAACATTTGGTGTTGTTCGTCCGCCTGACTGGTCCGCCTGACTGGCTGGAGCGCACGATAACTTTTGAACGGATCAAGCGATTTGATCCAAACATAGAGGACGATTGCACTGGGCTACACGAAAAAAATGCAGGGGTTCTCATACACCAATTCGGTTTTGTTGGAGTCGATGGAAGACAAAAATACCTATGGGCTTTCCAAATGACTTTCTCGGAATTCCATTATTTTTTTTTTTTCGTTGAAAGGGTCAAATGTTAACATTCAAAGAAGCCATATATTTTAAAAATCGGTTAAGAAATGATTAAATTACAGTTGAAGTGTGAAAAAAGGTATAAAAAACAAACAAAAAATGATTTTCCTCGGGCTCTATACTGCTTCTACACCAAACAGTATAATTATTCAATTTTTCCAAAAAGGAAATTATGTTAGCTTTCAAAAATGGGAAAAAACTACTGAAATCGGTTCAAAACTAAATAAGTTACGCATTTTTTGAATTTAGCTTTTTGGTTTTTATTTTATTTTTTTTTTTTTGTATAATTATTATTATAATTATTGGTTTTTATGCATATCCAAGCATCCGTCCGTCTGCGGTAATCACTCTAGCGTCCACAATAAATGAGATAGAACTCAGACATTTTTGAAAGATGCGTTTTTTTTTTTGCTGGCACGAATTAACTAAAATTTGGCATTTAGGGTTCACAATGATCAGCGAATAAACGATTTTTACATCGTAATATTCCTTCAAGGCAAATATCATATATGTTTGGGTGCAAACAAATATAAACCCAAAAGCCACAGAAAAAAAACAAACACATGCACCTGTGGGCGCTTTCTGAGAGCAGAGAGCGTAAATGAAAATGTGAAACACATTGAAATGTATGCTCACTTGCTCTTAGCAAGCGCTCACTGGATATCTCTAACATATACACACATTTATAAATGGTGGTGTTTTGTTGAAAGGCATAGAAAAAAGCAAAAGCACAGCAGACACAAAGAAAGACAAAACACGCTTTAATAAAAGAAAAAACTGAATGAAATAACTTATAAAAAGTCGACCTTTTAAAAAGAAAATATTATATAAGAGCATCGTTGAACGCTTCTCCTTAGTTGTGAAATAAAACACATTTTCTTCAAAGTTCAAATCATCAGCGGGAAATCGGCATCTGAAATCAAATGATTATATAATGTAATAAATAGGTACATCCATATTTCAAATATACATATGTATGTATATATGTGGAATGGTGGAAATCCTCATTTCTATTGGCATCCAAGGAAAGGAATTACAATGCATCAAGGAACTATATTGGAACAAACAGCACAAGTCGACATTAATGGAGAACTTACCGACTCCATTGCAATATCGAGAGGAGATAGACAGGGCTGCATACTATCACCATTACTATTTAATATTTACGCCGAAAAAATTTTTCAAGAATCAGTCTTTAACGTTCGCAAAGGTATATATATTGGTGGAACATTCGTCAACAACATCAGATATGCAGATGATACCACGTTAATTGCAAGTAGCCTGTCAGAATTACAATTCCTTCTGAATCGTCTAAATATCTGTAGCGAAAAGTATGGGTTAAAGATCAACATCCCAAAAATTAAATATATGGTTATATCTACGGTGACCAACCGTACTCTATTATAGAGGACAGTACTCTATTTTAGGTGTCCGTACTCTATTTTTTCAACGTACTCTATTTGTTCTCTATTTTCATCACATGTACTCTATGTCCTCTATTTTGATTTGTTTTACAAATACATGTGAATACAAAGGTAATACAATGAAATCATAGAAACCTAGGCAGAAATATAACCAAATATTGTCGTTGTTTAACTGAAATCAGTGGTTTCAAATCACTTTTTTCAAAACGTGGTTTTTGAACATGTCAACAACATGTTCTGGCGATTGCAGTTTTGTTTCGGGCTTATACAGCGACCGTATTAAATTTAAATTTCTGCACCAATCGGTACGGAATCCATCGATTAGAAACCTTATTTACGGCCAGGTTTTCATGCAGTATGGAATGTATGCCGGTGAAAGAAATGTTTTAGGATGCTTCTATTATGGTGATTTTGCATTATCAGTTTCCTTACGGTTTTCAATGTTCAATGTTTTCTGTCACAAGGGCAGTATTTGGACGACCCTTGCTACTTTCTTCGTCGAGCGAGCGTCCACTACGATTGAATTCATTAAACCAGTTTTTCACAGAGATATGTCAGTAGTCACACGTACTTTTTTTGTTTTGGTAAAGTAAATTGAGTTTTTGGAAGAGAGAGCTCTGGGTTTTGGACAGTCAATGAGGACGCCCCTACTAGAATTAGCGGCAAGTGTCACAGACATAACCATCGTGTCACCTGGTCTGACAAATTATGTCGTTTCTCTTGGACGTACAAAGTTTGCCTAAAATATATTGATTGTTTGGTAAAAAGGTTGAGGATCTTCTTCTATAATAAATTTCACAAAAACTCAATTTACTTTACGGCAAACTTTTTACGTGTGACTACCAAGATTTCGGAGTCGATCCAATTTTGTTTCGACTCCGAGGGAATTTTTTTAAAATCTCTATCTCTATTTCAAAATAGTTATGCATTTCTTATCGTATATTAGTAAATCGTCCCAGCTAGCAAATTCACGCTAAAGTTGAAACTCTAAATCGATTGTCATGTATTAATTGGAACAAAAAGTCCTTGAACTTCATTTTCATAAATGCAGTAAGAAATTTTGCCCGGAGTTGGAGCCAAGTTATTTTTCGACTCAGCATAATAACCCGACTCCAACTCAGATTCAGACAGACGAAACCCTGGTGACTACTGACTATAGGATGTTGCTTCATCGCGTTGTCATCAAGTAGAAAATTGTGAAAAATGGTAGGACGAAATGTTCACAACTAAATGCAAATTAATTCTTCAAGTCCTGTAAGAAACGCAATACGTGGTACGTCAAACCGTACTGAGTACGCCTATGCTAGAAAATGTTAAGATTTCCAAAGGAAGTGGTAAATGGCACCTGGTATTGTTGTCCAGCCTAGAAACTTATGTAGTAGCCCTCGTATGTGTACTCTACTTTCATCCAAAAATATTGGTCACCGTAGTTATATCCAAGTCCAGAAACCAAGAAACAACCGAATTACAAATAAATAATGTACATATAGATAAAGTACAGACCTTTAAATATCTCGTCGTCAAAATAAATGAAAACTGAATAGAAATGGCAAGAGCTACATTTTTCAAGTACAAAAATGTCTTATGTATAATCATGACATAAACATGGAAACAAAAATTCGATTTTTTAAAACTTATCTCTGGTCGGTCTTGCTGTACGCCTCAGAAGTATGGACGTTAAAAGCCGTTGACATAAAGAAACTGGGATCTTTTGAAACGTGGATTTATCGACGTATCCTAAAAATCCCATGGACACATTTGATACCCAATTCAGTAGTTCTGACAAGGGTTAATCGAGAACGTGAACTCATTACGACAATAAAAAGAAGAAAAGTGTCATATCTTGGACATATAATGAGGAACCGAAAATACAAGCTGCTCCGAACCATAATCGGTGGAACGATAGAAGGGAAGCCATCCAGAGGACGGAAAGAAACATCATGGATTGACAATATACTGAAATGGACCGGCATTGGAAATCTCTCAATCCTACTAAGTGAAGCCAGAAATAGAGAAGCTTTTATGGAGATCACTAATAATATATGAATATACCTTAAAATTTGTAACAAATAATGATATATAATTGTATTGGTCGCTTATATTCGAGATCGAATATGCAAATAAAGAAGAAGATGTATGTATGTATATGAAAAACGTATTGATGAATTACCAATATTAAATGCGATTTCTACCTTGTCCAATAAAATATTTCCATTCACCTTTTTGATTCAATTATAAAATGTATTGGACATTTAATTTACTAACAAGCACAATTTCTTTAAGAAAAGACAAAACACTGGTTTATTCACTCACTTTACCGTCTTTAATCAACGGTTGTCTCTAGAACACTGAAGAAAAAGGAATAATACTCTTTTTTTCTTTTCCTCTTCGCTTGCTACGTTGGTTAACAACAACAAAGCACGAAACCCACCTATTTACGCATACACATCACAAGACTTCTGCGTCTCCTATTACACCATATACACAGCTCTATATTATAAACCGGCATTCCGCAGCCGCGAGAGCCCTGTTGTTACTCTCTTTGACAAACATTCTCTCTCCACCCATGAAAAATATGTTCTAACATAAAAAATATGTTGGTACCCAAACATATAAAATTGAGATATATTACAAAATGTTGCAAACAAATATATGTTTGGTCAGTCCTCTCCCTGTAGGAAATGTCAATAGTGAATCTATACTGACTTACTACTGACATTGTCAACAGTACTACTGACAAACTGTAGACAACTAATGTAATTTCCTATAGACATTTTGTATGAACGTGTCATTCGAAAGTCAGTACTGACAATGGAACTAGTATGTCAATAGTAAGTCAGTAGTTCCTGAGGAACCATGTGTTGACATTGGAAGTAGTGAGTCAGTATAGACATTGGTGGTAGTAAGTCAGTATAGACAATGGAGGTAGTGAGTCAGTATAGACATTGGCGGTAGTGAGTCAATAGTACCAGATTTTCAATACTAAACTTTTTAGCTTATTTGGAACTTTTCATAGATAAAACAGCTATATAGTACGTTTAATAAGAAGATGAAGCTACACATTTGTTTAAATACTATATTTTATTAAAGAATAAAACAAATAATATTGAAAATGCTAAAAATGTACAAATTGCGTATTACAGTATTTTTATCTTTTTAAATGGCTAAGCCAAAGATTCCACATAAGTAAAAATTAGTAAATAAAGACAATGTTTTCAAGGCTGCTTAAACATTTTAACATATAAATAATAAAAAACGTTTTCGTTTTATTTTCTTGGCCAAGTCGCACCAATGACTTGTCTGCTTAAAATAGTTCTTCTTCTGTTGCACTTAACGTTTTATCAGGCGATTCGCTGAATGTTGATATAACATCTAGGAATTGAAAAGAATAAACATGTATAAACTTAAATAAAAAATATGTCCTTAAATTTTCTTGCCTATTACAGCTGTATAACATTGGAAAAATCTCACAATCGATTTTTGCCAAATAATTCTTCAACATTGTAATTCATTATTATGTTTAGTTGCATTCAGCATTTCCAGCGAGACGGGACAATATATACATCAGGCTCCACAATCTTCTCTAAAGGTTCCACACAATGTCTAATTGTCGAAATTTCACCACAAATGTTGTTGGTCGCCTTAGAATTCGTACTTTGCTATAGAATTGTTTATTTTTCACATGTCTTTTATATTTTCTTTTGCTCATACTTGTTATTGAAATTATATGTTTTAAGTTTTCACGATATTTTATTGATTTTTACAAAAACACTTTTTTCACCAACCGCAAAAACCGCAAATTATTTTATTGATTTTTACAAAAACACTTTTTTCACCAACCGCAAAAATCATTTTACGCCAAACAATTAAGAAAATTAAAAAAAGGATGCTTCGTTGGGCTATCATCTGTCAATATACACAATGCTTCTTCTTTCTAAGGTAAAGGTATCAATAGTTGACAACCTGGTGACAAAGAGTTGACTTTGTCACCATATTAGTAGACAAAGTGGCGACATGTCAACACATGACCCCACACTTCCTACAGGGCTTATATGCTGCCAAAGTCTGGACACTTAAAATTTCCGATGAAAGAAAATTGGCAGATTTTGAAATGTGGACATTCCGACCAATACTGAAAATACCCTGGACTTCAAAAATATCAAATGACGAAGTACTTAGAAGAATGAATGTGAACCGACAGCTAATCTCAACAATAACAAGTAAAAAAGTATCAGTCGGCTTTGCCGACAGAGATATACCCTCAGCCTATATCTGGGGTCTTTTCAGAATTTTGTGTCCCTTTTTGGACATTTGAACTTGCCGACAAAAATGTTGATTAGGATCAAAGTTAAAAAGTGTTGCGTAGGAGGTACTTGGAGGAGTGGACCGGAATTGGATCTTATTTAGATAGTCATATCTTTTCATAGATATCGCCACCGCTAGTCATTTCAGTGGGCCATCGTATAAATTTTAGACCAGTATGCTAGAAAGCATGGACTTGTCCATGGAAAACATAATATCGTTCTAAACAGGACCACAACGAACGTCATCGGTATATATTTACAAACGATCTTCGAACAGAGTCTTAACTGCACTTAAGCACAAACTTTGAACTTTTGTGGGAGAGGTACCCTAAGAAGAGGACCTATATGGGCCATTTTAGAAGTTAAACTAAATTTGGACTAAATATTAAGAGATCCAAAGTTTGGACCAAATTGGTTAATCGGTTCGGGAAATATCGTGCTCTCCAGCCACTACATATGGTGCCATAGGTGTTTTTTTTACCTCTTTCTGTTTTCTAAAGAAATATGAACTTGCCTCTGAAAAAACTTTTACGGTCGTAATTGAGGCAGAAAATTCAACTGCTTCAACAAAAGTCAAAGTGATTCGAGAGCAGGTCTTAAAGTGAACTTATCGGAAATTTTCCAGTCCCGAAGGAGTGGACAAATATAGCCCATATTCAAACCTGGTCTATATCAAGTAAATATACTAAGATGTGTAAAGTATGGACCATATCGGTCACTCCCTTCAAGAGTTATCGTGACCACAATTATTTCGAACTTTTTGAAATTTTGTGGGGGAGGTACCGGAAGGAGTGGACAAAATATTACGAAAGCCAAATTTTTGATCGAATCGGTTGATCCGTTCGAGAGTTATCTTGCGCTCCAGTCAGCCAGACAGACAGACGGACATTGCTTAATCGACTCCAAATTGTCTGAAACACATTTCGTCCAAACATACTTGGGGTCTAAAACAGACATGACCAAAAAGAGAACGGAGAAAATTCAAAATATTGGCAACTTATAACAGTGTGTTAGTAAGTTTGTATTTACGCAAGCTATAAAACAATAACAAATCAAAACATTTGTTCTCTTTTGTACGCTCTTTCTGTGCATTCGGGTCGTGTGTGTGTAAATTGCCGAAAATCATCGGCACCGCCGTGTCAAAGAAGAACACATTTGGTCTAAAACCATTATTTCGATTAGGCACATTTTGCCCGTATGAAGGTGTATATACCCTCAAATACAAGATTCTATAAACAATCCTTAAGGCAAAAATCGACGGAAAGCACGGAAGAGGTAGAAAAGAAACAACCTGGCTCAAAAATATCCAGACAAGGACGGACTATAATGATGAAGACACTCTTTTACAAGCCGCTAAGAACAGGGAGTTGAACATCAATGTGTAACAACAAATAATTACAAATATATATTTAATATCATATATGTATCATTGAAATATTATTGCACGATCACCAATATCCGAATAACGGATGAGTAAATAAAGAAGAAGAAGAATTAGTGAAAAAGGACAAATAATTGTAATAACAAGTAAAAAACATTAAGTTCTGCCGGGTCAAAGTTTTTATACCCTCCACCATAAAATATTCTGAACTAAAATGGAATAATTAGTTTCCTGTTAGGTGCAGCAAATGGTTCGACCACCCGACCAATGCCTAAATTTGGTCAACAAATTTATCTAAAAGTTTCTTCAATCTGTTGGTACATTTACATATTTAGAGAATATACCAAAAAATGGATGTATGTGTACGATTGTGGAGAAGTTTTGTGACCGCTGAAAACCTCAAGTGTAAAATTACAGCTGGCTCAATTAAAAACTGTAGCTAAAATCCTCAAAATACCGAAAATCGGGGGTACCGTTATATGGGGTTATTCCAAAACATTGACCTATATTGGCGATTTTTGGTGGAGAAGATTCGGAACCACTGAGAACCTCAAATGTCAAATTACAAATTACATGGGGGCTATACCAAAACATGGAGCTAAAATCCTCAAATTACCTTAAATCGGGAGGTATCGTTATATGGCGGCCATACAAAAACGTGGAACGAAATTGATTAGTTCGATGTGTTACAAACAGAACAAGTAAAAATGTATCAGTCGGCTTTGCCGACAGAGATATACCCTCAGCCTGTGTATTCAATACTTTTTTCCCAAAAAAAAAAAAAAACATGAATTTAGGGGGGTTTTCAAAATTTTGGCCGTATGCACCGACAAAAGTAAAGATAGGATTAAAGCTCACAAATTTGCGGGGATATCGATAGATAAGGCTTTTTTATCAAACTAGCCTGCGAAAAACATAATATAGCTATATTCGGTAATATATTCGTTTCGAGCCTTCCAACTACTACATATGGTGCCATAGGGGTTTTTTGCAACTTTCGGTCTGTTTTCTCAAGAAGTACGAGCTTGCCCCTGAAAAAACTTTTACTGCCGTAATTGAGGCAGCGAATGCAAGTTGCTTCAACAAAAATCAAAGTGATTCGAGAGCTGGTCTTAAAGCGAACTTATCCGAAATTTTGTGTGGGAGGTTCCAGAAGGAGTGGACAAATATAGTCCATATTCGAATCTGATCTATACTTGCTAGATATATTAAGATGTGTATAGCATGGACCAAATCGGTCAGTCCCATCAAGAGTTATCGTGCACACAATTTTTCCGAACATTCAACTTTTGTGGCGAAGGTACCTGAAAGAGTGGACCAATACTGTTTTTCTTCGAACTTTAACTAAGTTCGGACTAAATATTACAAAGGACAAATTTTGGACCGAATCGGCAGATCCGTACGAGAGTTATTTTGCGCTCCAACCACTACTCACAGTGTCATAGGGTTTTTTTTGCAGCTTTTAGGCTATTTTCTCAGGAAATATGAACTTGCCCCTGACGAAACATGGACCGTCGTATAAGGAACAATGAATACAAGATGTTACAACAAATATCAAAGCGATTCGAGAGCATGTCCTAAACTGAACTTTTCCGTAATTTTGTGTGGGAAGTGCCCGAAGGAGTGGACCGATTGAGTCCATATTGGAACCTAATCTATGTCTGGTAGAAATTTCACGATGAGCTAAGTATGTACCACATCGGTTATTCCCTTCAAGAGCTATCGTGCGCACAAATTTTCCGAACATTTTCGAACTTTTGTGGGGGAGGTACCTGAAGGAGTGGACCGATATAACCCATCTTCGAACGTGAACTAAGTTTGAACAAAATATACAGACAGACATGGCTTAATCAACTCCAAATTGTCGGAAAAGGATTTCGTCCACACATACTTGGGGTCTAAGACCATTATTTCGATGAGGCACATCCTGTCCGTATGAAAGTGTATATACCCTCGTTAGCATAAATGCTGAGGGTATCTAGAATGAAGTTTTGCGGGACAAAACTTAATAGACTCAGATAAAGTACAACATTAACCCTAAAACGTGATTTTACTTTTGGCAGATTCCTGGCGTTTAGGTACGATTTAGAGTTTTATGACAAATAATTTTGTAGATTATTTTTATCTGATACGATCACTTTCTAAAGAAGTTTTTAGACGTTTTTGAAAAAAGGGACCAAAAAGACCCGTATAGTGACACACATGATAAAAAGATACCCCGCATTGTTGTCAGTAATATTGCCAAAGACACTATATACCTAAAATGCAAGGATTCCAAGGAATCTGATGTCGAATATTTCAAAACCTGTAGAAATGGGCGGAACTTGCCACCCCTATCTAGGTTACTTCACGACGTAAACTTTCAAAACGCCGATACACATGTCTTCTTTTTATACCCTCAGCATTTATGCTAACCAGGGGATATACACTTTCATATGGGCAAAATGTGCCTCATCGAAATTATGGTTTCAGACCCCAAGTATGTTTGGACGTAATGTGTTTCAGACAACGGATCAACCAATTCGGTCCAAAATTTGGCTTTCGTAATATTTTGTCCAAACTTAGTTTAAGTTCGAAGATGGATAAGATAACTCTTGAAGGGAGTAACCGATTTGGTCCAAAGTTTGCACATCGTGAAATTTCTACCAAATTTAAATGAGGTTCCAATATGAACTCAATCGGTCCACTCCTTCGGGTACCTCCCACACAAAATTTCGGAAAAGATCAGTTTAGGACCTGTTCACGAATCGCTCTGATTTTTGTGGTAGCAACTTGTATTCACTGCCCCCCATATAACGGTATAAGTTTCATCAGGGGCAAGTTCATACTTCCTGAGCAAATAGCCTAAAAAGTTAAAAATAGCCCTATGACACCGTGTGTAGTGGTTGGAGCGCAAGATAACTCTCGAATGGATCTGCCGATTCGGTCCACAATTTGGTCTTCGTAATATTTTGTGCAAAATTAGTTTAAGTTCGAAGATAAACCATATCCTTCAGGTACCTCCCCCACAGAAGTTCAAAAATGTTCGGAAAAATTGTGCGCACGATAACTCTTGATGGGAGTGACCGATTTTGTCCATACTTTACACATCCTAAAATATCTACCAGATATAGATCAGGGTGACGTAGGGGATGGAAGATACCAAGCAACGGTCCTAACCGGTTTTAACATGGCAAAGCCCAGGATTTATCTTGGTCCCTCTTTCATCCCAAGTGGACACTGACCTTCCCGTGGTGTCACCTGGGGAACTGCCTTTAACACCCGTTAAAGGTAGTGAGCTAACATGTGCCGCGCGTTCACCCATAAGAACGTTAAAAACTTGGGTTTGGGCGTCGGGTTAGTAACCCTCCCCTAGAAAAAACAGCCTACTATGAAAAAACGAAAGAAAAGAAAAACAAACCCCTCTAAAGTTGACGAACCCCGCAAACGTTTTAAGGACCACCTGGAATGTTCGCACTCTTTATAGAGAAGGTGCAGTCTTCGCATTGGCAGACGTACTTGAAAAGTACAAGACCGATATTACTGTCATACAGGAAATACGATGGATTGGGAAAGGCGCCATGACGTAAAGCATGAGTTTGGTTGTGGATTCGTAGTTAGTCGGAGACTAAAACATCTGGTATCCAGCTTCACCCCAGTGAATGAAAGACTTCTGCAATTCGAATAAAAGCTAAATTCTTCAACATCAGCTTTATTTGCGCTCATGCTCCCACTGAACAAAAGGACGAACAGACCAAAGATATATTTTACGAGCGCTTAGAAGAAACATATGACCGTTGCCCATGACATTAAAATCATTCTAGGCGATTTTAATTCCAAAATTGGAAAGGAGAATATCTTTGGCCCAACAGTCGGGAAATTCAGTCTCCACAGTGAAACATCTGACAATGGTATGAGGCTGATAGACTTTGCAGCTGCAAAAAACATGGTAGTTAGCAGTACCAGATTTAATCATCTCGATATTCATAAGGGCACCTGGCTGTCTCCAGATCAGAAAACAAGAAATCAAATTGATCAACTAGCCCAATTGTTTAATCAAAGCACTCCTCATCCCGATAATATATCAGCGCAATGGCAAAGCATTGCCCACTCCATGCAAACAGCCGCAAAATCCATACTTTGATACCAGAGACCTCTACCAAGGAATCCACGGTATGATGAGGAGTGTCGTGCTGCCACCGAAGAGAAAAATGCGGCATATAGGGCTACTTTACAATCCGTAGCAACGCGTAGCGCACGAGAGAGATACAGGGAGAAAAGGAGAGAGGAGAAACGTCTTTTCCGCAGGAAAAAGAGAGAGATGGAAAAGCGGGAGTGTGAAAAAATCGAGATGTACAGGAGCCAGAATGAAGTCCGAAAATTCTACCAAAGAGTCAAGCATCAAACTGATGGCTTTGGTACAGGCACATCCTCCTGTAGAGACCAGCAAGGTAATTTGGTAACTGATACAGATAGTGTACTCAGGATATGGAAAGAACATTTTTCAAATCTGTTGGTATCCAATAGCAGCGAAGACGACGAAGATACCACAGTCCCAATCCCAGAAGATGGTATTGAATGTATACCGCCCAGCCAAGATGAGGTAAAGACAGCAATAAATCGGCTGAAGAATAATAAGGCAGCAGGGGCCGATGGCTTACCAGCCGAGCTGTTCAAAACCGGAGGCGACACGCTGATAAGGTGTATTCATCAGCTAGTTAGCACCATCTGGCAGGAAGAACGAGTACCCGACGATTGGAACCTGAGTATCCTGAGATAAGACTGTATGCTCTAACTATAGGGGCATAAGTCTACTCCCTATTGCCTACAAGATCGTGTCAGGGATATTGTGCGAACGACTAAAGCCCATGATCAACGAGATAATTGGACCATACCAATGCGGCTTTAGACCTGGCAAGTCCACCATTGACCAGATATTTACCCTGCGGCAAATCCTGGAGAAGACCCAAGAGATGCAGATCGACACCTACCACCTTTTTGTCGATTATAAAGCAGCCTTCGACAGCCCGCTGCGTTCAAATGTATTCCAAGCCATGTCTGAATTTGGTATCCCCGCAAAGCTCATCCGGCTTTGTAAAATGACTTTAACTGACACGAGGTCCTCAGTTAAAATAGGAAAGAACCTCTCCGAAGAGTTTGGTACCAAAAGAGGTTTCAGACAAGGAGACAGCCTTTCGTGTGACCTCTTCAACATCCTGCTAGAAAAAGTTATACGAGAGGCAAACGTCAAAAGAAGTGGCACAATCTACACCAATAGTCACATGTTACTTGCTTATGCTGATGATATAGACATCATGGGCCGATCAGTAAAAGAAGTAACTGATACCTTTATAAAGGTCGAAGGAGAATCTGCTAAAGTGGGTCTGGCGGTAAACGGTGAGAAGACCAAGTTGATGGTGTCGACGCGCAATGCATCCATTGAGCTCGGACCAGTGTTCGAAAAGAAACAGTACACTAAAATAACGTACCGAACCAGGTACGGTATCAATAAAAAATATTTTAGTGTACCGTACCGGTACGCAACCACTAAAAAATATTTTAGCGTACCGTACCGGAGCACAACGAAAATCGTAGTGAACCGCAGTCGGTACACTAAAAAATCGTAGCGTACCGCAGTCGGTACACTAAAATATCGTAGTGTACCACTGGTCGGTTCACTAAAAAAATAACGTACCGGTAATGTACCACACATGTGTTTTTTTAATTATGAGGAAATATGAATTGTTATATGCTTTCTTGGGAAAGAAGGCAAGTATAATAAATAAAATTCAATATTGTATAAATTAATTACATTTTAATCGTTTATAAATATTGAGAAAATTACTAGAAAATATAATGTTGTTTAAAAAAATCGTGAATTACAAAATCATTTACATGAATGAGTAAAGAATAATTTTACTATTTTGATGTCATTAGCATTTTTTGGAAAAAGATTATTCAGAAAAAATTAATATTTGCTATACAATCCACATTAATATTACCAGTACCAACAAAAAATACCCATCTATTTTGTTTGTAGCGAACAGTACTGTTCATCACTAAGGTTTTTTTTTCCAAGCTATGTTTATTTAAACATTTAAAAGTATTTGTAGCCAAATTACAAATTTTAATATGATTTTTTCAATATGGAATGTATTTATCATAACACCAGTATGAGGTTACTAATTGACGTCATAAGGATGTTTAAAAATCCCCTCGTGCAAAATCATTATTATTGGCGGCACCAATAACAGAAAATCTATTCATAGCAAGGTAATGTGGACGATCAACGAGAATTTTGCCTGTTACTTTGTGGTACTACTGAAAAGGACGAAGCAGTAAAAATTCGTAGTTCGTATTGTTGGAACAATGAAAATAATATACATATCTGTAATGTAACATACATGTGTTTTTATGAATTATGAGAAAATGTAAAATTTTTAACGGGTTTTTTGTTTTATTATGGAAGACTATATAAATTGACCCCATAATTGTGTTATATACATATGTATATCTAAAATATTTGTATAAAGTAATAAGGCACATGTTGGTGTCACATTGATGTTTTTTGGGCCAAACGAACAGTGGAAAAAATACAGATATAGCGCGCCAAACTGAAAAAAATCACATACGCCTATGTAAAATATATTGGTGCAGTATTGATCTAAGGTGTCCACAGAATCTAACGACAGTTAAAATAATTTGTTTTACATCAGCCAAAGCGAAATAACGTTTAATTTTTTGTTCACAATTTATGGACTGGTTTTTATAATATATTTTAGTAGTAAATTTGCGATCGTCGTATACAGTCTTCCTACAAAGTAATTTTAAAGCTTTTCGTGAAGACAGGTGAGTAAAAAATATTTTATATAATATGTTATTTATTGTAACTCGGATTTTACACATATGTAAATCACGTGACATCCGCTTTTCTTTCAAATTCTGTACTTTGTTAAAGCTATTTAGTAGGGAGTGTCGCGGGATGGCGCGTAGATTTTTATACCCTCAGCCTTTAGGCTAAAGAGGGTATTTACACTTTGATACGACCAAAAATGTGCCTCATCGAAATAATGGTTTTAGACCCCAAGTATGTTTGTACGATATCCGTTTCAGACAATTTTGAGTAGATCTAGCAATGTCCGTCCGTCTGTCTGTCTGTCTGTCTGTCTGGCAGGCTGGTGCGCACGATAACTCTCGAACGGATTAATCGATTCGGTTCAAATTTTGGGTATCGAAATATTTTGTCCAGATTCGATTTAAGTTCGAAGATGGGCCATATAGGTCCACTCCTTCAGGTACCTCCCCCACAAAAGTTCAAAAATGTTCGGAAAATTTGTGCGCACGATAACTCTCGAAGGGAATAACCGATTTGGTCCATACTTTGCACATCGTGTAATTTCTACCAAACTTAGATGAGATTCCAATATGGACTCAATCGGTCCACTCCTTCGGGTACCTCCCACACAAAATTTCGGAAAAGTTCAGTTTAGGACCTGGTCTCGAATCGCTCTGATTTTTGTTTACGCAAGTTGTGTTCGCTGTCCTCTATACGACGCTGTAAGTTTCATTAGGGGCAAGTCCATACTTCCTGAGAAAATAGCCTGAAAGTCACAAAAACTCTATGACACCGTGTGTAGTGGTTGGAACGCAAGATAACCCTCGAACGGATCTGCCGATTCGGTCCAAAATTTGGCTTTCGTAATATTTTGTCCAAACTTAGTTCAAGTTCAAAGATGGACTATATCGGCCCACTCCTTCCGATACCTCACCCACAAAAGTTCGAAAATGTTCGGAAAATTTGTGCGTACGATAAATCTTGAAAAGAGCAACCGATTTGGTCCATACTTTGCACATTATGTAATTTCTACCAGAGTTATATAAGGTTCCAATATGGACTCAATCGGTAAACTCCTTCGAGTACCTCCCACACAAAATTTCGGAAAAGTTCAGTTTAGGACCTGCTCTCGAATCGCCTTGGTTTTTGTTGTGACATCTTGTATTCACTGTCCCCTATACGAAGGTACAAGCTTCCTCAGGGGCAAGTCCGTACTTCCTGAGAAAATAGCCTGAAAGTCACAAAAACCCTATGACACCGTGTGTAGTGGTTGGAGCGCAAGATAACTCTCGACCGAATCTGCCGATTCAGTCCAAAATGTGACCTTCGTAATATTTTGTGCAAACTTAGTTTAAGTTTGAAAATAAGCCCTACCGGTCCACTCCTTCAGGTACCTCCCCCACAAAAGTTCAAAAATGTTCGGAAACATTTTTCGCACTATAACTCTTGATGGGAATGAGCGATTTGATCCATACTTTACACATTCTCATAATATCTACCAGATATAGATCAGGTGCGAATATGGACTATATTTGTCCAATCCATCCCGTACCTCCCACACAAAATTTTGGATAAGTTCACTTTAAGACCTGCTATTGAATCACTTTGATTTTTGTTGAAGCAACTTACATTCGCTGCCTTAATTGCGATGGAAAAAGTTGTTTCAGTGGCAAGTCCATACTTCTTGAGAAAACAGCCCGAAGGGTGTAAAAACCTCCTATGGCACCCCCATGATCTATGTCGGTCCATTCCTTTAAGTACCTTTTCCGCAAAATTTTTGAACTTTAATCCTAATCAACATTTTTGTCGGTTCATACAACCAAAATTTTGAAACCCCCTAAAAAGTGTTTCAATTTACACAGGCTGAGGGTATATCTCTGTCGGCAAAGCCGACTGATACTTTTTTACTTGTTTATTTTATTTTTAGTACATATAGTTCTTACCAAATTTGTAAAGTTTTAGCTGCAACAAAGTGCAACAAAATATTTTATAATTGTTTTTATTATTATTTTCTATCTAAAATTAGCAAAATTCGGGCGGTACATTTCTATGGGGGTCATATCAAAACATGAACCCGTCGGAATATTTTATACTCCCAACGTAGACTAAATGCCAAGTTTCAACTAATTCGGTTGGATAACGTGGTTACAACCTTCAAAATAATCAATATCGGCGGAACCGTTCTATGGGGGCTATATAAAAACGTGGACCTGTACCGAAAATTCTTATAGGAATGCATGTATAACCCCAACGGACACTAGATACCAAATCTAAGCCATTTCGGTGGGATAATGTGGTAGAAATCTTCAAAATACCGAAAATCGGTACAAAGTAGAAATTTACTAAATATATTAATAACTGAAGTACACTTGTCAATATATAGCTGTTCTTATCTAAATTATAGACAAACGTAAACGTATTCTACCAGCAGAAAGTTTGAGTTTTTGAGGCATTATTCTCATATTCTTACCATGGCAGAACTACCAGGTAGTGGTATCACACCAGCTGATCGAATATGAAAAGTAAAATCACTTTATAAAAAAAAATTATTTTTGTTGTAATTTCCCCAACAACATAAAGAAAGTTTTGACATAACATATTCAAATTTTTACGATGCCACTAACTGTGTAATTGTGCCATGATTCTTACCATTTTTTTGTTACCTATTACAAACGGATTTTATGTTTTATGCAATTTTATTTTAATTAATTCAAACATATCAACATTAAAACTTCCACAGAATAAACATATTAAAATTTTAAAATATATTAGCTGGCGACTCAATCTTTAGTGATCCGACTGTGGCTGTTTTGTTTGTTCATGTGGATTGGACAACAAACATAACCTTTCTATGAATTGACTTTTGCCGCAAATAAACATCCTTATGACACCAACATATTAACGTTATTCTTTTCCATTCATAGAAATGGTTTTATGATACATGCATTATCACCCCTTTTTACTTGTAAAAACTGTCTAATTATTGAACTAGGGAACAAATAATATTTAAAAAGCAGTGTTTTAATATGTACATTGACTACAAGGACCCTAATGAGCCCATAATAAAATTTTCTCAAAGCGAGTAAATAGAAATACATACATACATTAATAATATGGGTTTTAAACCTAATACTATAATAGAGGGTGGTTCACAAAAACTTCTTATAGAATTTATTAAAATATGTATTGGTTGGAAATTTTAGCTAATTTCATATTTTACACTAATTTTCTCAAAATTCGTATACCGACCGAATTTACCACAATCGTGCATTTAATTTATATAATCTTGAATTTTAGTTACTATTCTTGCCCTTATTCTCAAAAACACCAAACATATAATTTTTCATCACAATTTACAAAAAACACGCGTGCGGTACATTACCGGTACGTTATGTTTTAGTGAACCGACCAGTGGTACACTACGATAATCGTACTGTACCGCAGTCGGTTCACTAAAAAATCGTAGCGTACCGCAGTCGGTACACTAAAAATCGTTGTGTACCGCAGTCGGTACAGTAAGATTTTCGTTGTGTTCCGGTACAGTATCACTAAAATATTTTTTAGTGTTTGTGTACCGGTACGGTACATTATCGTAGCGTACCTATCCAGCTTGGTACGGTACAGAACGGTACGGTACGATTCCATAGTGTTTATTTTCGAACACTGGCTCGGACCGACTGTGGATGTTGGTTCCTATAATATTGAGGTAGTAAAAGACTTCGTCTACCTCGGCACCTCCGTAAACACAACAAACGACATCAGTTGTGAAATAAAAAGAAGAATTGTATTGGCCAACAGATGCTACTTTGGTTTAAGTAAGCAGTTTAAAAACAAAGCCATATCTCGTCAAACAAAAATTACGCTCTACAAAACAATGATACTACCCGTGCTGATGTATGGCTCCGAAGCCTGGGTACTTGCGCAAGCAGACATGGCAGTGCTTGGTGTGTTTGAGAGAAAAATTCTTCGAAAGATCTACGGACCAATCTGCGTTGACGGTGAATATCGACGTCGCATGAACCACGAGCTGTATCTGCTATACAACGACATCAATATTGTTAAACGTATCGAGATGCAGCGATTGCGTTGGCTAGGCCATATCATAAGAATGATGAACCCGCTAAAAAGGCGTATGAATACATGCCACATGGCGGTGCACGCAGAATTGGCAGGCCAAGGAATAGATGGCGCAAACAAGTGGATGATGAGATAAAAAGGCGCGGTATTCCAGAGTGCGAAGCAACAAATAGAGAGGAATGGAGATCTCTTCTTAGTTCGGCCTATAGAACAAATGTTCTGTAATGGGCCAGCTAAGTAAGTAAGTAAGTATAGATCAGGTTCGAATATGGACTATATTTGTCCTCTCCTTTTGGAACCGAATACTGAGTTCGTCCACACTTTGTATATTGTAATATTTCTCCGAGTATTATATGAAATTCGAAGGTGATGGTTATAGGTCCACTCCTTCCGGTGCCTCCCACACAGAAGTTCAAAAATATTCGCTAAAATGGTACGCTAGATTTATCATAGCCGTAGCAACCGATTTGGCCAAACTTTGGATCTCTAAATATTGTCGAAACATAACCTAACGTTCAAATCTGGGCCATATTTGTCCAATCAACATTTTTGTTTGGTTCGAGGATCCTTTGAACATTTTACCGAAGGTTTTCCTAGTGGCCCTGTTTACAGCGATATTATGTTATTCGTAGGCTAGTGGTTTAAAGAAATCTCCCTATCTATTGATATCCCCGCAAATTTTTTAGCTTTAATCCTATCCATACTTTTGTCGGCACATAAATACATAAGTTTTTTTGGGAAAAGGTATTTCAATCCACACAGGCTGAAGGTATATCTCTGTCGGCAAAGCCGACTGATACTTTCTTACTTGTGTTCGCTCCACTTTCATAATCTGTGCGGGGTTTCTTGTAATTTCAAATGGCATTTTCTTCTTCAAAACAATATACAAATTTCTATGGTCGTTTGTATAAAAAAATTGCAATACCCATAGTCCGCATTAATTTATTTGAAATACATTCACCAAAAAAACCTTCACTGATTTAACTACCGAATTAATCTAAATATTTCACTTTAATTTAAAAATAAAACTTTTACTCACCACTCGTATCTTTAATTATCCTAATTTATGCACACCATTTAGTGTCCCATGTAGGGAATATCCAAAAAAAGTTTTGTCAAATTATTTTCACACACTCAAAAAGTTTTGATATAAAAACCCACTAACTTATTAGCATATTAATGTTGTTGTGTTTTTCTTTTTAAAACTTGTTTTTATTGTATTTGTGGGTTTCAACATTTCCTTATCATTTATTTGCTACTTCTTTCGTTTTGGTGGGAAATTTTATTACAAATTTTCGTAAGCATTATGCAAAACAATGTTTTCACACACAACTTCACTCACTCGCTGGCTCACTCATATGCCTCACAGGCACTTGTTCCCACCACAAATTTCCTTTCTTATTGTTGTCGTGTTTTCTTCTATTTGGTTTCAACAAAAAATTCCAACAGAGAAAATGATCACAACAGGTGCACAGGTGCTCTTTCAACACAACACACGCGCTACCCTCAATAAGGATAATAGTTAAAACGCCCGAAAGAGATAGCGAGAAAGCATGCGACGGATGACCCCCTGTGATGACTTTTAAATAAAAAAACAGACACACAACACAGGACACAGGTGATCGATTTTCCAATAATTACAACAACAACATAAAATGATGCTTAGCCCAAACAGCTAAATGTTCTTTACGATCCTGCTGCTGATCATGTTTTGGTTACTTGGTTATATTTTTGGGGGTTGTTACGCTCGACTGAACCGACAGCGCTTCAATTTTTTTTATTTTGTATGAAAATTTTGTTTGGCGAGAATTTTAGGTTTTCTCTCTTTATGTCGCTTCCGTTGCTAAATTACGTATTACGTTTTTAAGGAAAAAACGTCCGTTCTCGAAGACATTTGAAAGTAAACTAACTTCAAATTGTCCATCTACCAAGTCTGGCTTCAACACAAGGTGGCACTGGTGGTGGTGATGATGAGCTCTGTCGTTGATAATAGTTAGCTCTGAGAAAAAAATGACAAAATGCCAAAACCTTCAGAAAAAAGGGGGAAATTTGTTGTTTGTCGTTTGCAATGGCAAGCAAGCAGACAACAAGCCGTAGTAGTAGCTTCATTATTAAAGTTATTGTTTTTTGTCTTTTTATGGTCTCAAGCTCTTGTTTTCCTCCACACACATTCCCAGTACGTATGTATGGTAAGCTTGTCTTGGTGAAAAAAACATGGGTTTGTTTTGAGGGTTTTTGTTTGCAGTTCGTTTCGGTAACAATGCTGGGTGGATTTTATTCATTCATAGTTACCTTGGTGTACTCTATAATTTGCAGGGTAAAAACACCGAAGCTCTTCTTTTTGCCAAGGGAAAAAAGTTCTCAGCTATGGCAGAAAATTCTCACTAGTAATTGCTGGCGATTCTAAAGATAAATTCTGTCTTTTGTGGAGGAAAAAAAATTAATTAAAAAATACGAGGATCGGGAAACATTATGTGAGCTAAAAGGTGAGTGGTTTCTGTTCATTACTTTAAGAAAAACGAAATCGCTTTCAGCTCCCGCTCATTCACCCATAAAAACGATAAAGCCTTGGGTTGGGTATCAACTAAAGAAAAATATGAGTTGACGACTCCCGCAAACGTTTTAAAAACATGATCTGCAATGTATTGCAAAAGTTCATGTACGGCAAAGTTGTATTTGCAAAGTATATTACTACTACTAGATGAGGCACTGTATTGGATATAAAGTACGAGTTTGATTTCGGATTTGCAGCTTGTTGGAGGCTAAAACATATTTTTTCCAGTTTCACCCCGGTTCACAGTGGTCGAAATCACTGATCTAGCGGCGCGAAATTAAGGGGTCGATTATCGATAGCAATTATCGTTGAGTGGAGTTGCCAGTTGTCAAAATTACTTTATGTATGGCAATCTTCAACTGAAGTTGCGAATCTCAGTTGACGAACCGGGTTTTTTCAGCAAGCAGTTATTTTCAGTTGCAGTGAACATTTTCGAAGTAACAAGAAGTAAAATTGAAACGAAAAAAACATTTTCTTAACAATTGTTGATTATTTGCATGATTAACTAATTTTGTGTATCAAAAATATTGTGAAAATAACAACAAAACAACAGTTTGAAAATATCTATTGATAAATTGAGTGCAAATCCAATGTGCACATGGGTTCCATCTACATCATGATACAATAAGAAGGTAGCATTATCAGCCCAGCTGATGGTGACATAATGTGTCATTGCATTGAATTCATGTCAAATGTTGACATCTTATGTTACCAAAAACGGCAGTTGCTGCTACCTTCTTATTGTATCATGATCTACATATACAGCCGACAACACCAGGGAATTTCGTTTTTGAATAAAAAGGATTTTTGTTTTGTATTTGTTCCTCCTCGGACAATTTCGAAACGATTCAATTTTCGCACAATTTGTCCTCTATCAAGTCGACAACTTCCTTCCATACGTTCGACAATGTAGATTGAGCAATACAATTGTTGTAATCATTGTCGTGGGACTTTTGGAAACTTCCCTCCGCAAAAAATCTCAACGCAGCGCACACTTTTAAAAGTGGGAGTATCAGTAACTTACTTTGAAGTCATCCTTTAACGTTTCCACAATGTAAACTACGGCATCCTTGGGCAATCGAGAATACACCTTAAACCTAAAAAAATTTACCGATTATACAGATCTTTTCAACATGAGCATAAACTTACAGTGCAGATGGCAAATCCAATGGATTCGACTTGTCCCTCAAATTTCTTATAATAGATGTCATGTCCTGTACATTTTCTTCATCATCAAAAATTGTAGACAAAGGACCACATTTGGGTATAGGCCCATTTTAAGTACCTCCCGATTTTCAGTATTTTGGGGGTTTAAAGCTACATTTTCCGGCCAAATTAGGTGTAATTTGGTATTTGGGGTTCTAAGTAGACAAAAACATTATCCACCAAAAATTGTGGACATAGGTCTACGTGTTTATATTGTCCCCATATAACAGTACCTCCCAATATTCGGTATTGTTAGGATTTTGTCTACATTTTCAGACCAAATAAGCTGAATTGCCAATCCTATGCCAAGGAGGTTCTCGTTGGTTATAGATCTTCTCCACCAAAAATTGTGAACATAGGTCTACATTTTGATATAGCCCCCATATAACTGAACCGACAGTTATCCGGAATCTGGGAAGTCCAAATTAATTAGTAAAAAAATTGGGCTGGACCTCAAATAACCTTTGTAGTTACGCTCGATTTAACAAAAGTATATTGCACTAAAAACTTAAAAAAATTATAATTTTTGAAAATTAATTTTTTGCTATATAAATATGTAACTTCAGGCCCCAAACATTTATTTTTTTAATTTAACTCCCTCCCCTATCAATGAAAAATAAACCTTGCTTAGAATTTATTTTACAATTAAACAAATATGAAATCAAGTTTTTAGCAAAAATTTTGTTAAAATCTGATGCATCAAAATTTCTTGCACTTGACAGTGAATAACTGAGTGAATATTTACAACAACAAAAAAGTAAAAACAAAATTTTAGTCAGCAGAGTGTCTGTAATCGATACAATGGAAAACATTTCACAATTTTATAATTGATTTTTTGACTTTCGACCAGTGTGCAACGTTGCATTTATGTGTACGTCTATTGACAGAATATGCATCATTGTATTAAGGGCTTCAGCCGGAAAAGGTCGCATTGCCACTGTCACGCCGATGCATGCCGATCTTTGGCCACTGTTGGCCACCATACTAGTGCTCCATATGACTCTACTGTGCAGCATGGTGGTTATCCAACTACTAATGAATGGTTCCACGCCGAAGTTTTATAGAGCTTGTTGTATTGCTAAGGTCCTAACGTTGTTAAAGGAGCCTTCTATATCCAAAAAGGCGGCTATGGTGAATTGTTTGTGTTCCAAGGTCTTCTCAGTAGTAGTAACGACTTCGTGTAGGGCTGTGTTTGTAGAGCGTGCTTTAAGGTAAGCGTGTTGACTACACCATTTTCATCTGTAACACTGTGCAACATTTTTAAGGTGATCTTTTGCAAACTATTCGAACTGAGGATTTTTTGATAGTACATACCCAAACGACAAGAAACCCTAGTTGGAGTTTGTTGTCTTAGATCAAGCTCGGATTTTATGGCCCCATCTATACATGGTTAAATATTGAGTTTTTAAAGAAGTTCGGGGCTATATCTCTGAAACCAATGCGAATCTTCTTCTGACCTCTGAAGAAAATTTATAGATAAGGACAAGAGTAAAATATTTGGAGAAACAATGAACTCGAAAAACTACATTTATTGCCTTAAATTTCAAAATATATGCAAAAATTCCACAATTTTTATACATTTCGCAACGTATCTCCAAAACCGTTAATTTTTTCTGAATATTTTCTTTTGGAAAAATATTCCCTGGAATGTAATACACAACTCTTCAGAACATGTCATTGTTGTAAAATGCCTCTATGTCGTTGTTTTCAGTACATTTTTCAACGACGATTTAATAAAAATGTCAATAATGTAGAGAAATCCGAAATCTATATATATAAAAGAGTAGTGAGGTGAGTGACTGACTGACTGATTGACTGACTGATTCATCAGCGCCCAGACGAAACCGCTGAAGCTAGAAAGTTGAAATTTTGGGTGTAGGTTGCTGTTGGTGTGTAGGGGTGAGATAAGGCTGGGTTTTTGGAAATTCGACCTAGAAGTGTACGAAAAGTACTAAAAGGTACTAAATATGGTACCCTTTGTATTAGGCAAACGGTAAGAGCTAGAATTCTGAAATTTGGAATGAGTGTAACTGATGGAGAGCTAGAAAGATGTACCAACGGGTTTTTGGAAATTCGAACTACAAGGGAACGAAAAGTACTAAATGGTACTAAATTTAGTACAATTTGGATTTGTGTGAACGGATAGAGCTGGAATCCTGAAATTTGTAATTAGGGTAACTTGTGGAGAGTAACAAAGAAATGTTTTTGGAAATTCGAAGTATAAGTGCACGAATAGTACTAAATGGTACTAAATTTAGTACAATTTGGATTTGGGTGAACGGATAGAGCTGGAATACAGGCATTTGGAATGAGGGTCACTGATGAAGAGTAATAATGAAAGGTTTTTGGAAATTCGAACTGTAAGGGTACGAAAAGTACTAAATGGTACTAAATTTAGTACAATTTTGATTTGGGTGAACGGATTGAGCTGGATTACAGACATTTGGAATGAGGGCCACTGAGGAAGAGTAACAATGAAAGGTTTTTGTAAATTCGAACTATAAAGGTACGAAAAGTACTAAATGGTACTAAATTTAGTACAATTTGGGTTTGGGTGAACGAATAGAGCTGGAATCCTGAAATTTGGAATGAAGGTCACTGATGGAGAGTAAAAAAGAAAGGTTTTGGAAATTCGAACCATAAGTGCACGCAAAGTATTAAATGGTACTAAATTTAGTACAATTCGGATTTGGGTGAACGGATAGAGCTGGAATCCTGAAATTTGGAATGAAGGTCACTGATGAAGAGTAAAAAAGAAAGGTTTTTGGAAATTCGAATTACAAGGGTACGAAAAGTACTAAATGGTACTAAATTTAGTACAATTTTGATTTGGGTGAACGGATTGAGCTGGAATGCAGACATTTGGAATGAGGGTCACTGATGAAGAGTAACAATGAAAGGTTTTTGGAAATTCGAACTATAAGGGTACGAAAAATACTAAATGGTACTAAATTTAGTACAATTTGGATTTGGGTGAACGGATGGAGCTAGAATCCTGAAATTTTAAATTAGGGTCACTGGTGGAGAGTAAGAAAGAAAGGTTTTTGGAATTCGAATTATAAGTGCACGAAAAGTAATAAATGGTAGTAAATTTAGTACAATTTGGGTTTGGGTGAACGGATAGAGCTGGAATCTTGAAATTTGGAATGAAGGTCACTGATGGAGAGTAAACAAGAAAGGTTTTTGGAAATTCGAATTAAAATTATACGAAAAATACTAAATGGTACTAAATATAGTAAAATTTGGGTATGGGTTAACGAATAGGGCCGGAATCCTGAAATTTGGAATGGTGGGCACTGATGAAGAGTAAGAAAGATGTACCAAAGCTCGAAAAGTCCTAAATGGTAGTGAGTTTAGTATGATTTGGATTTGAAGAGCTGGAATCCTGAAATTTGGAATTATGTTTACTGTTGGAATATAGAATTGAGATATGGAGGTAGCTTTGGAAAATCGTACTAATGTGCACGAAGTAGTACTAAATGGTACGAAATTCGCTATAATTTGTATTTGCGTGAACAGATTATTTTTGGAGTGTAGGATTGAGGTAGTTTTGGAAATTCGTACTTATGGAAAAGTGCTAAATGGAACTACATTGGCTATAATTTGGGTTTAGGTGAACGGATAGAGCTGTGATATGAAAGTACATTTTGGAAAATCGTGTACGAAAAGTGCTAAATGGTACAAAATTTGGTACCTTTTGGTATTTGCTATATAGTATAGGAGTTTGTACAATTTGTGATTTTGTAAAGGGTAGAACTGTAATTTTGAAATTCGGTATTAGATTAGCAATTGGTGTTTAGAGTGGAGGTAGGGAGGAGGTTTTGAAAATTCGTACTTATTTATACAAAAACTACTAAATAGTCCTTAAATGGGTTTCAGGGGAACTGGAAAACTGAATTGGGGTTAGGATATATGTTGAATATAAGGAAGTAATTTTTGAAACGTTTACCTATGTGTAGGAAAAGTTGGGTAACATGATGATACCAAAACCATTTTAAATAGTTAAAGTACTAAATTTGGTGTTGGGTGTAGGAACAAAGCTGGGATTATATAATTTAAAAATACGCTATTTGTACAAAAAATACGATATTGAAAAATATTTGTTATGAAGATCGCTCTAAAGTTTGAGACAAAGTTCTGAGTTTGAAAAATTGTACTGAATATTGCCCCATTGATTTGATGTTAACGTCAAGGAGTTTCTAAATAATGTACTGAAATTAAGTAGTCAAACGTGAAGCATCTTTTCAAAATATGACCGCTTTGGTATGTAAATTTGAAAACGTGGTCCAATGCGACAATTTTGTTAACTAGAAGGTATTTACCCCTAATATTAAAAAATCCTAAATTGAAATGCCTTCAAAAAATTTTCCGTTATATACTGTTGACATACCGGTGCACATTAACTACAATTTTTTGTAAAGAAGTTTTCTAACCTTTCATGCCACAAATTCCGAATTTCGGTTGGAAAATGTGCAGAAGATCTTCAAAATACTCTAAAGCTTCAAAATATCTCTTCTAATAAACGTGGATTGAAATGGAGATTTTTTAAATTAAACTTCTATATCCTCTGAGTATTCAAGGTCCAAATTTAAAGAAAATTGGACAATATACATTTAAAAATACACCAAGTCGAGAGGTACCGTTATATGGGGATATAGGAAAACGTGGCCGAAAATTTAACGGACCTATTCGGGTTTTGGGAGAAACCGCTAAAGCTAGAACCTTGAAATGTGAATGTGTGTGATTTTTGTTGTGAAGGGGTGAGATAAAGTTTAGTGTTTGGAAATTCGTACTGGAAGAGAATGCTGTGTTAGTGAAGGGGTAAAACCAGGAGTCAAATCTGAAATTTGCTATATGATACGTAGTTTTGGAAATTCGAAATAAAAAATATGGTAGCTGTGTAGGGATGCGATACGGCAATTTTTTTTTTTAATTCTGACTACAATAGAAAAAATATTGGTAATAAAAATAGGCCTTAGTACAACAGAATCTCCAGTATTCACCATTCCCGTATTAAATATTGTTTATATATATTTCGTTTCCTTTCCGCATACGAAGTAGCGGGCATTTGCTAGTGCGAGAATAAACTGTTGGTATGAACTGTGTTTGAAATACGTGTTCTAAAAGATATGATGCAAATTACCGCTGAAACAGCATGAAGTAAGCATTTTAGAGTTTCAGAATGTTTTAAAGAATTGTTGAGTACTTTATTTGGAAGATTTTTGCAACAGGTTACTTGGTTCAACTCCCAATAGTTTAGCCGATACTGACCAGAATTTCAGCAATTATGTAAAATTTTCTATATTTTATAGATTTTGATGCCCTAGATGGAGTTTTTCTTATGTGGTTTTTTCAAAAGTTCTATTAATAAGTTCTACTAGTTCATGGCTACAATATTGCTAAAGACAGCAAAGCCAAATTCCTATTCGTTTCTGAGATAAAGGCCTGATAAATGCAAAAAAGTGTAGATTTAGCCCGGTTTAGATGAGGCCATAAAATCCGAACTGGATCTAACAGGACAAAACCCTACTAGGGTTTTTGTAGTCTAAATATGAACTTTCAAAAAATGCATACTAAAAGTTGTTTGCATTTTCAGTGTTGCATAGTGTATGTTAAAATATCTTCTGATGTGTTCGTATTACAGATCGATACTATTTAGTTTTTGAGAGTCCTATTGATATATTTTCGGAAAATATCCCAATTATAATAAAAAATTAACATAAAAGTGTACAATTTCTTGGTAACTTTTCCAGGTTGAGAATTGAACCCACGTTCCTAATAAAGCGGGTCAAATTTGTTGTAGGATTTATCAGAATGTTCCATTTTACTAAACTAAACCAAACAAATGCGCAATATTTGCATGGGTAGTACAATTTTTCAATTTTATTTTATTCAAACATATTCTGATGATCGCAAATATTGGATACTTTTTTGTAAATTTTTTATTATAATTGGGATATTGTCCGAAAATATGGCAACACCGTTATGTTTTTTCTTGTGAATGTTGGCATAGTATAGGACTCTCAAAAACTTAATAATATGGATCTGTAGTACGAACGCATCAGAAGATACCTTAACATATCAAAAGAAAAAATTTCAAACCTATTCAGATGATCGGGAGTGTACATTCTTTTGCTTATTATTTCGATCACTTGCATACGATTTCCATTAATTATCAAATGTGGGGTCATTGACAAAATTAAATAATTAACAAAATTTGCACGAAACATTCGGAGATTATTTTTATTTTAGAAGTGTTTGTTATTTAAAAAATGAGACACAACTCAGGCACTGATATCTTTTTGTCACTTTTTGATTCATCTTTCTACACATTTTCATATCTTCATTTACAAATAAATTGTAGTCATTAATACCGTCAACAAATACTCGAACTATTTCATCCTTTGTTTTGAATGCTGTTTTTACTACTTTTACACCTTCATTCAAATGAAAATAAAACAAAATTTACAAACTTTTTGCTCAGCGGCAGAACAACCAATGAGAGAACATTTGTTTTAGGCAGTGAACAGCTGTTGTGCGTTCATGTCAAAATGAGAATGTTAAGCAGATTGTGATTGGATCAACCATCAGATAATTATGAAAACATTACCATATATCGAGATTTTGTGATTCGTTGTTGTTTTATATGGTAAATAGAATCAAAATTGGCAATATACATTATGGCCTTAAAACTAATATGTGCGCCACAAAAAATTATTTGGTGCCAGCAAAAATAAAATTTTGCCCACCACCAGTTAAAAAAAATATTTTTTCTCTGAGTGTAGAGCACGTAGCCTTGCAGCATTGCAAGCGGCAGTTGCATTTATGTGCACATCTATTGACAGAATATGCATCATTGTATTAAGGGCTTCTGGCGGAAAAGGTCGCATTGCCCCTGTCACGCCGCACAGAGGGGTGAGATCTCAAAAAACGGAGATTAATTCAAAAAATTAAATTCGGTTTTTGGTATAACTGTCGTTACATGATTATAGGGTATAAAATTGTACGTCTTTAACCAAAATGTCAAGATCATATGTTGTTTACTTTTACAGTTACACATTGTCAAAGTTGAAGATTTTTTTACAACTTCGAAAGTAACATAAAAAAATTAAATTTTCTTGTGTTTGAAGTTTAGCATTTTTTTCTACACATCAAAAGTGGCTATTATAGAATGGAATCGTCAACTTCAGGTAGTTATCAGAATTTTAGAAAAATATAATTGCAGCAAAAGTAGTTCAGGAACATATTCAAAATTAATTTTAAATGTATCCATATTTTCCCTATATTTGAAAAATATATAGAGTATTAAAAAAAGTAGCGCGTTGTAGCGCGATAATGATAATTTTGTATTTTAGTCCTGACTGTTGTCTTTCGAAATCTACTCAAAATTCGTCCCGTTTTTGCCGTTATTTTTTATTGAAGAAATGGTGAAAATAGTCATTCATTAAAAATCTGGGAATTTTGAACATAATATACTTTCACTCGTTATTGGAGCTATGTTTTTTGTTTTTATATTGCATTGGCTGTTTAGCATTGTGTTATTTGTTTTTACATTACGTATGACAAACTATTATGGATCATCAGGGTAACGTTGTTCTTGGAAATATGGTATAATTTCTTTTCAGAAAGTAGTCCCTTTTATGTACATAGAACCACTGAATATAATTTTCATACACTTAGAAATGTATATATCTCTATACTTATTAAGGCACCACTATTATAAACTGTTTAACTTTAATTTGTACGTTATATATTCTAAAATTTGTAAAAATTCTCCTAAAGGAATGGGTAAGATCTTCAAAATATATCAAATTTGACTGCTCCTATGTATGGAGGTTATTCCAAAACGAGAATATATGGGAACGATGTTTCATAAAAATACTTTTAATCCCTTCAAAATGCACGCTTTACACTTTAAGCAACTTTAGTTGCAATAAATACGTAAAATGTTCAAAAAACACCAAATTTGACAATTCTTTTGTATGGGGGCTATACGAAAACGTTGACCTATATTGAAAAATATTCCCACAGCAAACTCTTAGGCACTCAGAATTATAAATCCCAATTTGCAGAAAAATATACTCAAAAATGTTCGAGGGTCTCGAAATATATAAAATCGGCTTACTTACTTACTTAGCTGGCCTTTTACAGAACATTTGTTCCATAAGCCGAACTAAGAAAAAATCTCCAATCCTCTCTGTTTGCTGCTGTATTTTCCCAATCTGGGATATGTAGCTTTGTGATATCTCGTTTCACTTGTTCGCTCCAACGAAGCTTTGGCCTTCCAGATCTGCGAGAACCTCCATGCGGCCCGTATTTATACGCCTTTTTAGCGGGTTCATCATCACTCATTCTTATAACATGGCCTAGCCATCGCAATCGTTGTATCTCGATTCGTTCAACTATATTGATGTCATTGTATAGTTGATACAGCTCGATGTTCATACGACGCCGATATTCGCCGTCAACACAGATTGGCCCATAGATCTTTCGTAGAATTTTTCTCTCAAACACACAAAGCACTGCCTTATCTGCTTGAGCAAGTACCCATGCTTCGGAACCATACATTAGCACGGGTAGTATCAGTGTTTTGTACAGTGTTATTTTTGTTTGACGAGAGGTGGCTTTATTCCTAAACTGCTTACTCAGCCCAAAGTAGCATCTGTTAGCCAACACTATTCTTCTTCGTATTTCACAACTGATGTTATTTGTTGTGTTTATGGCGGTGCCGAGGTAGACGAAGTCCTTTACTACCTCAAAATTATAGGTACCAACATTCACAGATGGTGCGGTGTTTATGGACATATTACGCGTCGATACCATCAACTTGGTTTTTACGCCGTTTACTGCCAGACCAACTTTAGCAGATTCTCTTTCGACTTTTGCAAAGGTGTCAGTTACTTCCTTTACCGATCGACCCATGATGTCAATGTCGTCGGCATAAGCCAGTAACATGTGGCTGTTCGTGTATATTGTTCCATTTCTTTTGTCCTTCGCGTCTCGTATGACCTTTTCCAGTAGGATGTTAAATAGATCACACGACAGGCCGTCTCCTTGTCTGAAACCTCTTTTGGTAGTAAACTCTTCGGAGAGGTTCTTTCCAATTTTAACTGAGGATCTCGTCTCAGTTAATGTCATTCTACAAAGTCGAATGAGCTTTGCAGGAATACCAAAATCAGACATGGCTTGGAACACCTTTGAACGTATAGGGCTGTCGAATGCTGCTTTATAATCGACGAAAAGATGGAAGATGTCGATCTGCATTTCTTGGGTCTTTTCCAGGATTTGTCTCAAGGTAAATATCTGGTCAATGGTGGATTTGCCAGGTCTAAAGCCGCACTGATAGGGTCCAATAATTTCATTGACCATAGGCTTTAGTCTCTCACACAATATGCCAGATACTATCTTATATGCAATAGGGAGCAGACTTATGCCGGATTATTGCTGTCCTTACCTCATCTTGGCTGGGCGGTATACATTCAATACCATCATCTGGGATTGGATCTGTGGTATCTTCGCCGTCTTCACTGCTATCGGATACCAACAGTTTGGAAAAATGTTCTTTCCATATCCTGAGCACACTATCTGTATCAGTTACCAAATTACCTTGTTGATCTCTACAGGAGGATATTCCTGTACCAAAGCCATCAGTTTGATGCTTTGGTAGAATTTTCGGACTTCGTTCTGTCTCCTGTACATCTCCATTTGTTCACACTCCCTCTTTTCCATTTCTCTCTTTTTCCTGCGGAAAAGACGTTTCTCCTCTCTCCTTTTCTCCCGATACCCCTCTCGTGCGCTACGCGTTGCTACTGATTGTAAAGTAGCCCTATATGCCGCATTTTTTTCTTCGGTAGCAGCACGGCACTCCTGGTCATACCACGGATTCTTTGATGGAGGTCTCTGGTATCCAAGTACTGATTTTGCGGCTGTTTGCATGGAGTGGGCAATATTTTGCCATTGTGCTGATATGTTATCGGGACGAGAAGCGCTATCATTAAGCAATTGGGTCAGTTGAGTGGAATATGCTGTGGCTATCTGTTGTGTTTGCAGCTTGGCGATGTCCAACTTTCGTGTTGTGTCTGTCCGTGCTTTATTTGCAACGTTTAGACGGGTACGTACCTTTGCTGCAACGAGGTAATGGTCCGAATCTATGTTTGCTCCTCGGAACGATCGTACATCCAACACGCTCGATGAATGTCTTCCATCTATCACAACGTGATCAATTTGATTTATTGTTCTTTGGTCTGGAGACAGCCAAGTGCCCTTATGAATATCGAGATGCTTAAATCTGGTACTGCTAACTACCATGTTTTTTGCCGCTGCGAAGTCTATCAGCCTCATTCCATTGTCTGATGTTTCACTATGTAGACTGAATTTCCCAACTGTTTGTCCAAAGATATTCTCCTTTTTTGGCATTAAAATCGCCTAGAACAATTTTAATGTCATGGGCAGGACAACGGTCATATGTTTCTTCTAAGCTCTCGTAGAATATATCTTTGGTCTGTTCGTCCTTGTCTTCGGTTGGGGCATGAGCGCAGATAAAGCTGATGTTGAAGAATTTTGCTTTAAATCGAATTGTAGCAAGTCTTTCATTCACTGGGGTGAAGCTGGAGACCAGATGTTTTAACCTCCGACCAACTACAAAACCGCAACCAAACTCATGCTTTGTGTCATGGCAGCTATAATACAGTGCGTCACCTTTAGGTGTTGTTGTGACATCTTTCCCAGTCCATCGTATTTCCTGTATGGCAGTAATATCGGCTTTGTACTTTCCAAGTACGTCTGCCAATGCGAAGACTGCACCTTCTCTATAAAGAGTGCGAACATTCCAGGTGCAGATTCGCAGATCATGGTCCTTAAAACGTTTGCGGGGTTCGTCAACTTTAGAGGGGTTTGTTTTTCTTTTCTTTCGTTTTTTCATAGTAGGCTGTTTTTTTCTAGGGGAGGGTTACTAACCCGGCAGATACCCTTATATGGGAACTACATTAAAAGGTTGATCTAAATTTATAATTCATTGCCAAATATAAGCTTAACCAATAATTGAACATATTAGAAGATTTTAGCCTAATCAAATAAGAAATGTAGACAAAACCGTAAAAACACTATATTTTGTATGGTACCCATTTATTAGGGCTTCGAATATACCTTTGTTCCGTTATATTGACTGGGGCGTAAACATTCCAAAAAAATTAACATTAGACCACCCAAATGCTTCCCTGAATTAATCTCCGTTTTTTTGGGATCTCACCCCTCTGCGCGCCGGTGCATGTGGATCTTTGTATGCTGTATAATTTTTCTTTCACACTGTTGGTCACTGAATGAATGGTTCCACGCCGAAGTTTTACAGAGCTTGTTGTATTGCTAAGGTCCTAACGTTTTTAAAGGCGCCTTCTACATCCAAAAAGGAAGCTAAGGTGTTTTGTTTGTGTTCCAAGGTCTTCTCAGTAGTACTAACGACTACGTGTTGCGCGTCCTTTAAGGTAAGCGTGTTGACTACATCATTTTCAACAGTAATTTAGAAAATAACAGTTTTAATTCAGAAATTCCATATGAAATTCAGATATTTTATTTGTAATTCAGATATTCTATTTGTAATTCAGAAATTCCATTTGAAATTCAGATATTTTATTTGTACTTTAGAATTTCCATTTGAAGTTCAGAAATTCCATTTGAAATTCAAATATTCCATTTCAAATTCAGAAAATATAATATGAATTTTAGATTCTCCATTTGATATTCAGAATATTTCAATTGATATTCAAAAAATTTCATTTATGATTCTAAATTGCGTTATATCGCTAGCACATATTTAAAATATTTTTCATAAATTGTTCGCGGAGCTCTTGAAACAACTTTAAATGGAAGGTGCTTACACCTGAGAAGGTTTGCGGATTCTGAAACTACAATGTTTACGGATGAGAAAAATCAAAAAACAAAAAAATCGCCGGAGCGCTTTTTAAATAAATCGCGATTCAAGTTGACATTTTTAGGGTTTTTTTAGGTTTTCACGATTTTGCTTGGACCGCAACTCCTATCGAAATGGGACTAAAGAAAATGTTGTAGCTATGAAAATTCTCTACAAGATTGATCCTTATGATATTTTCGTTGGTTTTACCGTTATTGAGATCTAGAAGTTCAAATTGGGACAATGCATTGACTGTACATCTACCTTATAAAACAATGTCATACATGGTGCGCCTTAATTAACTTTATTTGAAAACCGCTTACACCTGGAAAGTTTTTGCGAATTCTGAAACAGCAATGTTCATAGGTAATAAAAATCCAAAAACAAGAAAAAATCGCTGGAGGGATTTTTAAATAAATCGCGGTCAAAATTCACATTTTTAGGTTTTCAGGATTTTGCTTGGACACCGCAAGTCCTGTCAAAACGGACCAAAAAAAACTTCTAGATGTGAAAATTTTCTAGAGGATTGACCGTTATGATTTGTTCCTAGGTTTTACCATTTTTGAGATATATAGATGTTCAGGTCACATTTTTAGGTTTTTAGTTAGGTTTTCACGATTTGCTTGAAAACGGTAAGTCTTATCGAAATGGGACTACACATAATCTTTTAGCTGTGACAATTCTCTACAACATTTTCCACCATAATATGGAGGGTATAATTAAATTTGTCATTCCGTTTGTAACACATCGAAATATTTATCGGAGACCCTATAAAGTATATATATTATTGATCAGGGTAAAATTCTAAGTCGATATAACCATATCCGTCCGTCTGTTGAAATCAAGATACAGCTCGCAATTTTGAAGATAGAGCTTTGTAGTTTGGTATAGATGTTTCTATTACTCCTAGGATGTTTGGTATAGCAAATGGGCTATATCGGTCCACGTTTTGATATAGCCCTTATATAACGGTACCGTCCCATTTTCGGTATTTTGATAATTGTGAAATGGGTGAAAATTGATATTTAGTCTTCGTTGGGGATATTGAATAGGTCCACGTTTACATATAGCCCCCATAGAAGGTAGCTCCCGATTTTCGTAATTGTGAAAGATGTGACGTCAATATCCCACCGAAATGACTGAAATTTGTTATTTAGTTTTCCATTGGGTTATAAAATATTCCATAAGTGAATTATCAGTATAGGGGTACGTCTTCCTATATCCGCCATAGAAGCCTGTTTAAAGGTTAGCCACATTGTTTTACCGAATTATCGGAAATTTGGTATTTACAGCCTCTTTCAGTATGTCGAACGAAAATGAAAACGATGAAATATAACCATGAAAAGCATACGCAAAGTTTAGGTCTTTTCCGTTCGCATTAATTTTCTTCGACATAGTGAAACAGGCACTTAGTCTTATTCATAAACAAAAGGGTGGTGGGGTACAACAAGTGCTGCCCGCCCGAAATAAACGCCGTTCTTACTTGTTTTTTTTTTTTTTTTTTTTTTTTTTTTGATTTTTCTCATCTATGTATGTATGAGCACTGGCGTTTCAGAATCCGCAAAAACTTCTCAGGTGTAAGCACCTTCGATTTATAGTTGCTTTTAGAGCACCGTGGGTTATAAATTTATAAATTTCTTGTAAGTCTGTAAAATAGAAGATCCCCATTTGACAAACATCTTCTCCAAATTTCATAGCTCTACATTCATTCGTCCGTGCGGAGTTTTTTTTTCCACTTTTTATGAATCTGGCAAATTAGCAAACACAATATCTGAAATGAAAAAACTGAATATAGATATACTAGGAGTGTGCGAAACTTGGTGGCCTGATAGTGGAGATTTCACTTCGCAAAACATGAAAATCTTTTATTCTGGAAATCTGGATAGAAACCATAGGAATGGAGTAGGAATAATCATGAAGGAAAGTATAGCAAGATTCGTAACAGATTACATACCGAAATCGGACCGAACTATGTTTATACAACTTGACACAAAACCAGTAAAAATAAATATAATTCAAGTATATGCTCCCACTGCTGACAAAAGCAAAGATGAAATAGATAACTTTTATAAAGAAATCAACGACTTACTAAGATTAACAAAATCTCACGAAATTACCATTATCCAAGGTGATTTTAATGCGAAAGTGGGAAAACACATGGTTCCTGGAATTACGGGTCAATACGGTTTAGGATCAAGAAACGAAAGAGGTGACAGACTTGTGCAATTCTGTCAAGAATACAAAATGATAATAACTAACACCTTGTTTAGCTTGCCTGCAAGACGTCTTTATACATGGAAATCGCCACTTGACAGAAATGACAATGTTATTAGAAATCAGATCGATTATATTCTTATAAACAAGCGCTTTAGCTCAAGCATAAAAAAGACGTCGACATACCCGGGGGCGGACGTGCCATCGGATCATAACCTATTAATGTCTAAATTACGAATTAAAATTTCTGCATATGCTAAGCGGACCAAACAAAAGAAAAAGATTGATATACAGAAACTACAGGATCAAACAGTTCGAGCCAATGTGAAACAACTTTTAAGCCACGAACTAACCTCAGTCAACAATGAAAATGTAGAAAATATTTGGGAATCCATAAAATGCGCCATTAAAACTATTGCTGACAATAATCTGTCCTATACAGAAAAGCCACAAAGAAAAGATTGGATGACAAAACAAATACTGGACTTAATGGAAGAACGGCGAAAATATAAGAATACGAATTACGAACTGTACTACGAAATAAATAGAGAAATACAGATTAATATACGCCATGCCAAAAATGAATATCTTAATGATCAATGCAGAGAAATAGAGAGATTGCAACAATTACATGACGACTTCAATCTTCATAAAAAAATTAAGGAAGCTGCTGGAATATACAACAGAGGAATACCTAAAGTACTATACAATGAACATAATGAACCTGTTTTGGATACTATAGACAAGAAAAACATATGGAGCAAGTATATAAAAATCCTTTTTACTGACGAAAATCGGTCCATCTACGAAAGGCCGGTAGATCAACAATTATCTGGGACATCTATCACAAGATCGGAGGTTGAAACAGCAGTAAAGGCGCTAAAAGATAAAAAAGCATGTGGACCAGACGAGATTCCTTCCGAATTGTTGAAGTTAATTGATGGTGAAAACATTAACCTTCTGACGAAACTTTTTAATTATGTTTACGAAACTAGTAAATATCCCAAAGATTGGCTCACATCCATTTTTATAACCATTCCTAAGAAAACTCGTCCAAAATTTTGTAATGACTATCGATTAATTAGTCTAATGAGCCACGCACTCAAAATATTTCTAAAGATTATTCACTCCAGAATTTACCGGAAATGTGAAAATGCAATGGGGACCACCCAGTTTGATTTTAAAGATGGGATGGGAACCCGCGAAGCTTTATTCGCCTTACAAGCGTTAGTTCAAAAATGCCGAAATTCGCAGAAGGACGTGTTCATATGCTTTATTGATTATGAAAAAGCATTTGACACGGTCCAACATGACAAAATGATAGAGATTTTATTGTCCATTGGAGTAGAAGGCAAGGAGCTTGAATGCATAAAAAGTTTGTACTGGCACCAAACAGCGCAAGTCAACGTCAATGGTGAACTGACTGAAAATATTAATATTTCTAGAGGTGTTAGACAAGGTTGTGTCCTGTCCCCTCTACTTTTCAATATATACGCTGAACGAATATTCAAAGAATCAATAAATGATATCCGGAAAGGAATATATGTAAATGGAACGTTCATTAACAACATAAGGTATGCCGATGACACCACTCTTATAGCTGATAATATGTCAGGACTTCAAGATCTCGTCAACAGGCTGACCACTTGCAGCGAAAAATACGGTCTTAAAATTAATATCAACAAAACGAAATACATGGTCATCAGTAAACGCCATACATATACTAATGCGGCCCCATTAAAAATTAATGAAATAAATGTGGAAAGAGTCCAAAGCTTTAAATATCTGGGAGTTATAATCAACAACGAATGGGACATTTCTAAAGAAATAGCCTGCAGGATTGAAATGGCTAGAGACACATTTTTTAAATATAAAAAAGTCTTTACAAGCCATAATGTAAACTTAAAAACTAAAATAAGATATATTAAAACATATGTATGGTCTGTCCTATTATATGGCGTGGAAACATGGACCTTAAAATCCGTAGATATGAAAAAACTCGAAGCCTTTGAGATGTGGACATATCGACGCATCCTAAAAATATCGTGGACACACTTCATATCAAATAATGAAGTTCTCAGAAGATTACACAGAGAAAAAGAGCTGTTGAATAACATAAAGAGACGAAAAACATCATACTTGGGACACGTTATGAGAAATCAAAAATACAAACTGCTGCAAAGTATTATCCGTGTAAACTTTGAAGGAAGGCCGACAAGAGGGAGGAAACAACTTCTGTGGATCAACAACATCCAAGAATGGACCGGCATACGTGACGTCATAAACCTGCTAAGCGAAGCTAGAAACAGAGAGACTTTTGCCGATATTATAAACAATATTTAATAATTCAAACTATTGTAATATTATACTTATATTTGCATTTTGGTCGCCAACATTCGAAAATCGAATAGGCAAATAAAGAAGAAGAAGAAGACATTCATTCGTTTAAAAATAATAGATTTTTGACACAAAATACTATTTTGGACACACTGAGCTGCGTAATATTGAGCAGAAACTCAAAACCTAAAATCCATTTTCAACTTAGTCACTGTATGCAAATTTGGCACTGACGCTTTGCCAACATCGACATTCCCCTAAACATTGTTTTTTTACACACAATATTCATATGTAGTTGAGCAGAGAATATTATTATTGCAATAACTACCCTGTAGGAAGCCCAACACATATCACCACTTTTGTCTACTACTGATGCTTTCGTTGTCAACTTTGAGGAAATTTATAATTTTATTTATTTTAATATATGTATATAGTGGTGAGATAAGCCCTTTAAGACATATCAACATTTTATATGTTCAAAAAAGTATAAAATGGATAGTTTGTATATTTTTTCTTTAAATATTTTAATTTTATAAGTCTATTGTTTAGCTTCAAAATCGACCAAAACGTTCCAAATGAGCCTTCATGAACAATTGACTCACAACCTCCATTGTCTCTATTTACTTACTGCTCCAATGTTAATACGTGGTCCTCCAGCAACTACTGACATACTAGGTCCAATGTCACTAGTGACTTTCCATTGAAAAGGTCATATAAAAAGTCTACACGAAAATACATTGAGTTGGGTACAATTGATCAGTAATACTTGTGACAAAGTCAGTTGAGATTCACAATTAACATTTCTACAGGGTAGTATCATGCAGGCAAACACCACTTTATGACTGAACCATCCCCGTTGGAAATGTCATAAGTGAATCTCTACTGACTCACTACCGAATCAATTGTAGACAATTCTATGTATTTTCCTGTAAACATTTTATATGAAAGTGACATCCGGAAGTCACTAGTGACATTCGAACTAGTATGTCAGTAGTTGCTGGGGGACCATGTATTGAGATAGTAAAAGTAAATATGTAAAGACATTGGAAGTCGTGAGTCAAAAGAGACTTTGGAGGTAATGAATCAATAGTTCATGAAGGATCATTGCATAATGGTAGCAGGTTTTTGCCACTAGATTTTTGGGCTATTTGGACCTTTTTAGTCGATTTAACTGCTATATGCATAATATTACGTTTAGATTTTCAAAATCCACTGGATTTCAATTGTCAATTCCATAGCGTATACGTCAAATAAAATACACACAATAGCGTGGATTTATTTGGAGCATACTAATGGAATTTAGTTTTGAAATCCGGTAGATTTCGTAAATCTAAACTTACTATAAGGCAAAGAATGAACTAATTCCAAACACTATTATTTTGTTCAAATTGTATAATTTATTTAAAGAGTAAAGATTTTTGACAAAATGTTGACAAAGTCGCCAAAATAGTAGACAAAAGTGGTGACATGTCGACACTTGACGCCAGGTTTCCTACAGGGATTATTAGCGGCTTTGCTTATGTGTATGCACACACACACAGACTACGATGTATTCCCAGCAAACCAAATGTCGGATGTCCGACACGCCTGAACAATTTCGGAAGCAAAATCGTTCCGATTTCTAAACGATTTGTCGGAGAGGAAATTGTTCAGATTTTGTACAGATTTCGTTCCGATACCGAAGCGAATGTCGAAACAAAATTTCCCTTCTGATTTTCCCAAGGATTTTTTTCAGATTTGTTCGGAAATCGGACCAAAATCGATGCGATTTCCCTCCGACATTTCGTTCCGAAATTATGTCAACCACTACATACAACTTTCGTTCAGATATCGTTACGATTTTGGATCCGACATCAGACGTAGCGTCCAAAATCCGAAGAAATACATTGGTATATTCGAAAAAAAATTACTTCCGACATTTTCTCCGAAATCTGAACGGAATCCCCTACGCAAAATCGTATAGAAATCGATTTTCAGATGTGTCGGACATCCGACATTTGGTTTGCTGGGTTCATACAACAAACAATTGCAGAATTGTGAGCAACATGAATCGCACATCGATGCCTCGGTGTGTATGAATCTTGTATTTCGAACACTGTTAATAGTGTTTGCTCCATATTATCCCTTAAAATAATTCTCATTCAGTTCAAATTCCATGAAACTCATATTGTTCACAGTTGATCAATGTGAATTAAGTTTGAAACAAAATTTTATCTCTTTTTATTTTCTCTTGATGGGACCCTTTGTCTGTTAATGGCAAATGAGCGTCCCGAGAAATTAATCAATTTCATTGTTGTTTTCTTTACGTGTACACGTTATATACATATTTATTTATAAATATGTAACTATTATAACATATCAGTAGCAAGCGAATGGGTATTTTGTAGCATTCAATGGTATACAGGAAGATCAATTGGTATTTTTGTTGGTTGGGAAAATATATACGGATGTACGGCTGATATGTGCAACGTGACTGCTAGGAATTTTTAAAAAGTATTACAAAGTGTATCATTCTTGAAACAGGTGGCACAAATAAATAAAATTAAAAAAAAATAATTAAAATGTTTAATGAAAAGTAGAAGAGTATCGTATCTATATACATATCTAATCAAATTCTCCCTCCACTCGATTGATCACAGGTTCTTCTAATCTCTAAATCACAATTCTATTGGATACGAGGGATGAAAAAATAGTATTTTTGTGTCAAAATCCAAGTCTAATTAAGTCTATATGCAGATATATTAATTATAGTATATAAAACCAGTGCAGATCAATTTACTATGATCTCAATACTGCACTAATCTTATTATATAAAAGTTAAAAGCTTAGTGATAAGTGAGTGAGTGACTGACAGATCATCGCCCAGAAGAAACGGCTGAAGCTAGAAGCTTGAAATTTTGAGTGTGGGTTGTTCCTGGTGTGTAGGAATAAGGCTTCGTTTTGGAAAATTCGTCCTAGAAGGGTACGAAACGTACTAAATATGGTAGCCAGTGTATTAGGGAAGAGCTAGATTTTTTGAAATTTGGAATGGGAATCACTGTTGGAGAGTTAGAAAGATGTACCAAAGAAATGAGTGAAGGATTGAGATATGGTGGTACATTTGGAAATTCGTACTTATGTGTACGAAAAGTACTAAATTTGGTACAATTTGGATTTGAGTGAACTGATAGAGGTGGAAACCTGAAATTTGGAACTAAGATTACTGTTGGAGTGTAGGAATGCTAAATAGTAGAATTGAGATATGCAAGTGATTTGGTACAACTTGGATTTAGTTGAAAGGATAGAGGTTCAATCCTGAAATTTGGAATTAAGATTACTGTTAGAGTTGAGGATTCAGATATGGAGGTAGTTTTGGAAATTTGTACTTACGTGTACCAAGTGGTACTTAATTTTGTACAACTTCGAATTTAGTGAACGGATGGAGCTGGAATCCTGACACTTGGAATATAGATTGCCGTTGGAGTGGAGGATTTAGACAGTTTTGGAAATTCGTACTTATGTGTACGCAATTAAGATTGCTGTCGGAGTGGAGGATTTTGTAATTTGGGAAATTCGTACTTAATTATGTATACGAAAGGTAGTAAAAGTGTTACAATATGGATTTGGTGAAGATTACGGAAAGTAATAAATGGTACAACATCTATTTTATGAATAAAGGTAGAATTCGCAAATTTAGTCGCTGTTGTTGTGTAAGGTTGAGATATGAAAGTGCTGAATGGCACAGAAATTGGTTCAAACTTCAAACGTATCTTTTCCAAAAAAAAAAAAATATTTATATATATATATATATATATATATATAAAAGAGCTTAGTGAGTGAGTGAGTGAGTGAGTGAGTGAGTGAGTGAGTGAGTGAGTGAGTGCGTGACTGACATATCATCGTCCAGACGAAACCGCTGAAACTAGAAAGCTGAAATTTTGACTGTGGGTTGCTGTCGGTATGTAGGGGTGAGATAAGGCTGGGTTTTTGGAAATTCGACCTAGAAGGGTACGAAAAGTACTAAAAGGTACTAAATATGGTACCCTTTGTATTAGGCAAACGGGAAGAGCTACAATTCTGAAATTTGGAATGAGGGTAACTGATGGAGAGTTAGAAAGATGTACCAAAGGGTTTTTGGAAATTCGACCTATAAGTGTACGAAAAGTTACTAAATTTGGTACCAATTGTATATTTTGAGCGGATATAGCTACAATGTTCACATTTGGTATGGAAATCAAGGTTGGGAAGTGGTGTTGATATAAGGAAATGATTTTGGAAGTTCGTACTTATGTGTACGAGTAGTACTAAATGGTACTAAATTTGGTACAATTTGGATTTGGGTGAACGGATAGAGCTGAAAACCTGAAATTTGGAATTTAGATTACCGTTGAAGCGTAGGATTGAGATATGGGTGTAGTTATGGAAATGCATACTTATGTGTACGAAAAGTACTAAATGGTACCAAATTTGGTACAATTTGGATTTAGATAGACATGGAAACCTGAAATTTGGAATTAAGATTACTGATGAAGCGAAGGATTGAGGTAGTTTTGGAAATTCTTACTTATGAGTACGAAAAGTACTAAATGGTACTAAATTTGGTACAAGTTGATTTTGGGTGAACGGATAGAGCTGGATAGCTGAAATTTGAAATTTAATTAAATTTGGAGTGTAGAATTGAGATAGTTTTGGAAATTCATACTTATGGGTAAGGAAAGTACTAAATGTACTAAATTTGGTACAATTTATATTTGGGTGAACGGATAGAGTTGAAATCCTGAAATTTGGAATTAAGATTACTGATGGAGTGTAGGATTGAGGTAGGTTTGGAAATTCGTTCTTATGGGTACGGAAAGTACTAAATGGTACTAAGTTTGGTACATTTTGGATTTGGGTGAACAGATAGAGCTGGAATCCTGAAACTTATAATTAAGATTACTTATGAAGTGTAGGATTGAGGTGGTTTTGGAAATTCGTACTTATGGGTACGGAAAGTAGTAAATGGTACTAAATTTGGTACAATTTATATTTGGGTGAACGGATACTGCTGAAATCCTGAAATTTCGAGATAAGGTTACTGTTGGAGTGTAGGATTGAGGAAGTTTTGGAAATTCGTACTTATGGTACGATAAGTACTAAATTTGGTACAATTTGGATTTTGGGGAACGAATAGAGATGGAATCCTGAAATTTTGAATTAAGATTACTGTTAAACTGTAGGATTGACTTAGTCTTGGAAATTCGTAATTATGGGTACGGAAAGTACTAAATGGTACTAAATATGGTACAATTTGGATTTAGATAGACATGGAAACCTGAAATTTGGAATTAAGATTACTGATGAAGCGAAGGATTGAGGTAGTTTTGGAAATTCTTACTTATGGGTACGAAAAGTACTAAATGGTACTAAATTTGGTACAAGTTGGATTTGGGGGAACGGATAGAGCTGGAATGCTGAAATTTGAAATTTAATTAAATTTGGAGTGTAGAATTGAGATAGTTTTGGAAATTCATACTTATGGGTACGGAAAGTACTAAATGTACTAAATTTGGTACAATTTATATTTGGGTGAACGGATAGAGATGGAATCCTGAAATTTGGAATTAAGATTACTTATGGAGTGTAGAAGGTAGTTTCGGAAATTCATACTTATGGGTACGGAAAGTACTAAATGGTACTTAGTTTGGTACATTTTGGATTTTGTGAACAGATAGAGCTGAAACCTGAAATATATAATTAAGGAGTGTAGCATTGAGGTAGTTTTGGAAATTCTTACTTATGGGTACGGAAAGTACTAAATGGTACTAAATTGGGTACAATTTATATTTGGGTGAACGAATAGAGCTGGAATCCTGAAATTTCGAGTTAACGTTACTGTTGGAGTGTGGGATTGAGGAAGTTTTGGAAATTCGTACTTATAGGTACGAAAAGTAATAAATGGTACTAAATTTGGTACAATTTAGATTAGGGTGGGCGGATAGAGGTGGATTCCTGAAATTCGCAATTACTGTTGGAGATAGTTATTGAATTTCGTACTTTCATACGAAAAGTATTAATGGTATCATGAATAGAGGTGGAATTCGGAAATTTGGTATTATAGCCGCTGTTGGTGTGTAGGGTTGAAATATGGATGTGGTTGTGGATATAAGTACAATAAGTGTACGAAAATTACTAAGGGTAGTTTACACTATATGTAAATGTCATATGACATGAAATTTTCCATCAATAAATGTGCAATATTGGGGATTTTCCTTATGCCATTTACTTTGTGCGTCCACGCCAGCAAAAATGTAATAAAATTACGTCTCCACATTGCCTGCGTGGGTAGATATGGAATGTTTTCATTTCGTGTCATATGACATTGATAGATAGTGTAAACTACCTCTAAATGGCACAGAATTAGGTCCAAATTGTTATTGTGTAAAGTAGAGCTGAAATTGTGAAATTCGGTATTAGTATAGCAGTTGACGTTTAGAGTGGAGATAGAGAGGAAGTTTTGGAAATTCGTACTAATATATACGAAAAATACTAATTCGCGGCTGGGATATAGTTTTGGATAAAAGGAAGTAATTTTAATATAAAATGTCTCAAAAATTAACTGTTATATAGGGTAGCATCTTCTGAATAATGGTTTTCTACATTTTGATATCTAATATTCTAAAATTCGGTTGGAAATGTGGATAACATTTTCAAAATACTCGTACCGTTCTAATAAAACTTGGACTGGAATTTAAAATGTAGGCCGCTGTTGAAGTGTACAGGTTTTTTTTTTGAAATTCGAACAAAACTTGTACGAGCAGTACTTGAAAGAAATTAAATATCAATTCAAATAGGTATTAGTACTTCAAAATTTTCAGTGTTTTCCATATTAAATATTGTTTATTTGTATATTATTCCTTTTCCGCTTACGAAGTAGCGGGCATTTTGCTAGTATATATATATATATATATATATATGGTAAATTTCAAATTTCCTTTACAAGTACATAGAAATAAAATTAAAAACTTTTTTGGCGAGCACATCCGCCATTTTTGGTACATGGGTTACGAAAAAAATCGTAGTTTCAAATCTGTTCGCGTTCACAAAATTGGATGCTGCACTCAAAAGTTATATGCGGTTTTACTCACTTGTAAAGAAAAAATTTTTAAAAATTCCTATTGTGTTGTAATAAGAACATGTATATATGAATCGTTAGCAGCATTTGATATCTATCCGTAGATGCTAAAATAGTTGCTAAATTTATTTTTATTTTCGCGGAAAATCAAAAAATATTGAAAAAATCTTGGAATAAATTTTATTTATTCTAAATCAGAGTCCAAAAAATCTCTAAACATAATTTAAAAATACGTACAGAATCTAGACAACGCGTAGAAAAATGTGAGACCAAAATTATAAAAAATTATAAAAAAGACTTACCATTTTCGAGATATCGCGATCTAAAGGTCATATAAAAAATTAGCCGCGTAAGTACATTATGAGGCGAACCGGCTAAAGTAATGACACTATGTTTTAGATACTTTCATAAGCTTTCAAACGATATCCACTTTGCAGTAATCGGTTCAGTAGAACCGTATCTAACCCGGTTTTTAAATTTGGCCTTTCGGGTCGAATAAAAGGTGAACCGGATCCGCAACCGTTAAAAATTATACATTTCCGTAATCAGCGCAACAAACCCTACCTTCTGACAAAACTTGAAAAAAATCGGAGAGTTTTCGTTGGGGTCGTTCCCGTTGGGCTTTCGATTATACATGTGGTTTAAATGGGCTATTTTTGCATAAAATGACTCTAACATTGAATAACTCTATTAAACTTGCTCCGATTTTGTTGGAATTTTTTTTAGAAGATAGCTACAATTTCGCTCTTGAAGAAAATATATATTTTTTTGGGGGACAGACCCGATTACTTCGCTTATTTTAGCCGGTTCGTCTGAATATGTGCATATTTCCCTTATAAGTGCATAAAAATCATGTGTTTTTTAGAACAGCTATATCTCAAGAATGGTTCCTTCTAGGAAAAAATTATAAAGATAAAACATGTAGATAATTTTTCTGTCTACAATATTTACTTTAGTCACTTTTTGATTAGATCAACCGTTTTCACAAAATAAATCCGAGAACCTAAAAACCAATAAAATTTGACCTTTGACACCGAATAACTTTTTTTGCACACATGGGATCGATGGGGACTTTTAGGACTTTGCTTCTAATGGCAAACCCCAGCTCTCCACCAAAATTCAGCCCTGTGGGAATTTTTGACCGGACTATATAGAGTTGGGTAATCTCGTTCAATTGAACGATCCGGATCACTGTCCTCGTTCAAAAACGAATGAGTAACATCATAAAAACCAACGTGTGAAATTGAGTATACGCAGTTTTGTCAAAGAAATTACCGGTGTCCATTGAACGAGATAATGATCCGGATCTTTCAATTGAACGAAATTGCCCAACTCTATAAATATATTCATATTTTATAAAATATATTAACAGTTCGCGACTTATTAAATGGTGAACCTCAACTTCAACGATTGTAAAACTTTTTTGAATATTACCATATATATTCTTAGTTTTTCAGTAAGTTCATTGAAATCTATGCGACTATTGTTTTACAAGAAGATTCTTACCCTCTGGGAACAGGGGCCTAATTACGGCATTCGATTCAATCGAGCAATTGCTTGTGAAAAAAGTTTTCGACACAAAAATAAAACGGCATGCTCCTCAATCGAAATCTTTCATCGGTTGTTTCCTGAGTAGCCGGAATTAGTAGCCGCGCGTTCACCCAGTGAATGAGAGACTTGCTTCAATTCGAATAAAAGCAAAATTCTTCAACATCAGCTTTATATGCGCTCATGCACCCACTGAAGACAAGGACGAACTAACCAGAGATATATAGATATATTTTGTGAGCGCTTAGAAGAAACATATGACCGTTGTCCTGCCCATGACATTAAAATTATTCTAGGCGATTTTAATGCCAAAATTGTAAAGGAAAATATCAGTGTCGGAAAATTCAGTTTCCACAGTAAAACATCTGACAATGGTATGAGACTGATAGACTTTGCAGCGGCAAAAAACATGGTATCTAGCAGCACTTTCAACATCTCGACATCCATAAGGGCACCTGGCTGTCTCCAGATCAGAAAACAAGAAATCAAATTGATCACGTTGTGATAGATTGAAGACATTCATCGAGCGTGTTGGATGTGCGTTCGTTCCGAGGAACAAACATAGACTCGGAGCACTACCTTGTTACAGCAAAGGTACGCACCCGGTTAAACGTAGCAAACAAAGTACGAACAGACACAACACGAAAGTTAGACATCGGTAAGCTGCAATCACAACAGATAGCCACAGCGTATTCCACTCAACTAGCCCAATTGCTTAATCAAAGCACTCATCCCGATAACATATCAGCGCAATGGCAAGGTATTGCCCACTCCATGCAAACAGCCAGGAGTGTCGTGCTGCTACCGAAAGGAAAAATGCGGCATATAGGGCTACTTTACAATCCGTAGCAAAGCGTAGCGCACAAGAGAGATATCGGGAGAAAAGGAGAGAGGAGAAACGTCTTTTCCGAAGAAAAAAGAGAGAGATGGAAAAGCGGGAGTGTGAAAAAATCGAGATGTACAGGAACCAGAATGAAGTCCGAAAATTCTACCAAAGAGTCAAGCATCAAACTGATGGCTTTGCTACAGGCACATTCTCCTGTAGAGACCAGCCATGTAATTTGGTAACTGATACAGATAGTGTGCTCAAAATATGGAAAGAACATTTTCAAAACTGTTGGTATCCAATAGCAGCGAAGACGACAAAGATACCACAGACCCAATCGCTGATTGTATTGAATGTATACCGCCCAGCCAAGATGAGGTAAAGACAGCAATAAATCGGCTGAAGAATAATAAGGCAGCTGGAGCCGATGGCTTACCAGCCGAGCTGTTCAACACCGGAGGCGACACGCTGATAAGGTGTATTCATCAGCTAGTTAGCACCATCTGGCAGGAAGAACGAGTACCCGACGATTGGAACCTGAGTATCCAGTGCCCAGTCCACAAGAAGGGAGATAAGACTGTATGCTCTAACTATAGGGGCATAAGTCTACTCCCTATTGCCTACAAGATCGTGTCAGGGATATTGTGCGAACGACTAAAGCCTATGGTCAACGAGATAATTGGACCATACCAATGCGGCTTTAGACCTGGCAAGTCCACCATTGACCAGATATTTACCCTGCGGCAAATCCTGGAGAAGACCCAAGAGATGCAGATCGACACCTACCACCTTTATGTCCATTATAAAGCAGCCTTCGACAGCCCGCTGCGTTCAAAGGTATTCCAAGCCATGTCTGAATTTTGTATCCCCGCAAAGCTCATCCGGCTTTGTAAAATGACTTTAACTGACACGAGGTCCTCAGTTAAAATAGGAAAGAACCTCTCCGAAGAGTTTGGTACCAAAAGAGGTTTCAGACAAGGAGACAGCCTTTCGTGTGATCTCTTCAACATCCTGCTGGAAAAGGTTATACGAGAGGCAAACGTCAAAAGAAGTGGCACAATCTACACCAATAGTCAGATGTTACTTGCTTATGCTGATGATATAGACATCATGGACCGATCAGTAAAAGAAGTAGCTGATGCCTTTATGAAGGTCGAAGGAGAATCTGCTAAAGTGGGTCTGGCGGTATACGGTGAGAAGACAAAGTTAATGGTGTCGACGCACAATGCGTCCATTGAGCTCGGGCCAACTGTGGAAGTTGGTTCCTATAATTTTGAGGTAGTAAAAGACTTCGTCTACCTCGGCACCTCCGTAAACACAACAAACGACATCAGTTGTGAAATAAAAAGAAGAATTGTATTGGCCAACAGATGCTACTTTGGTTTAAGTAAGCAGTTTAAAAGCAAAGCTACATCTCGTCAAACAAAAATAACGCTCTACAAAACACAGATACTACCCGTGCTGTTGTATGGCTCCGAAGCCTGGGTACTTGCGCAAGCAGACATGGCAGTGTTTGGTGTGTTTGAGAGAAAAATTCTTCAAAAGATCTATGGACCAATCTGCGTTGACGGTGAATATCGACGTCGCATGAACCACGAGCTGTATCTGCTATACTGCAAACAATAATTATGCCCTCAGTCGTTAGGCTTGAAAGGGTATATACACGAAGGGTATATCATCGAAATAACAATTTGGAGTCGATTTAGCAATGTCCGTCACTCTGTCTGTCTGGCTGGCTGGTGCGCACGATAACTATCGAACGGATCAACTGATTCTAACCAAATTTTGGGTATCGTAATATTTTGTCCAAACTTATTATAAGTTCGAAGATGGGCCATATCGACCCACTCCTTCGGGTACCTTCCCCACAAAAGTTCAAAATTTGTCTGTAAAATGGTGTGAACGATAACTCTCGAAGGGAGCAATCGATTTGGTCCATACTTTGCACATCGTATTATTCCTTATAGATATAGATCGGGTTCGAATATGGGTCCACTCCTTTGGGTACCTCCCACACAGAATTTGGTTAAAGTGAAGTTAAAGAGCTCCTCTCGGATCGTTTCGAAATTTTCTTCAGTAAGTTGTCCTTGCGGCTCCCTCTACGACGGTACAATTTTTTTCTTGCGCAAGTCCATACTTCCTGAGATGTTGGCTTAAAAGTTTCAAGAAACCCTGACGGTACCAACCAAAATGGCAAATCCGCAAGATAATTCTCGCAGGAGTTTCTGATTGGTGCAGACTTTGCACATCATATTATTTTATACATTCATGTATCAGTTTGGAATATGGGCTATATCGGTCCACTCCTTCTGGTACCTCCCACACAAAAGTTCAAAATTGTTCGGAAAAATTGTTTGCACGATAACTCTTGAAGGGTGTGGTCCATACTTTCCACATCCTAATATACCTACCAGATATAGATCAGTTTCGAATATGAACTATTTTGTCCACTCCTTCGGGTACCTATCACACAAAATTTCGGATAAGTTCATTTTAAGACCTGCTCTCGAATCACATTGATTTTTGTTGAAGTAAGTTGCAAACGCAGCCTCAATTACGACGGTGATAGTCCATACTTCTTGAGTACTTCCCCTACATCTTGGACAGGGCAACCAATTTGGTTCAAACTTTGGATCTCCTAATATTTTGTGCAACTTTAGTTTAACTTCTAAAATTACCCATATCGGTCCTCTCCTTAGGGTACCCTCCCCACAAAAGTTCAACATTTGTGTCTAAGTGCAGTTTAGGGTCTGTTCGAAGATCCTTTGAAAATTTATATCGATGCTGTTTGTTGTGACCATGTTTACAGCGATATAATGTTTTTCGTGGACATGTCCATGTTTCCTGGCATACTGGTCCAGAGTTATACGATGATCCATTGAAATGAATAGTGGGTGCGATATCTATCGAAAATATATGACTCTCAAAATAAAATCCACTTCCATAATGCACTATGTCGGCCCATTCCTTGAAGTACCTCCTACGCAACGATATTCAATCCTAATCCACATCTTTGTGGGCAAGTTCGAATGTCCAAAACGGGACACAAAATTTTGAAAAGACCCTAAATACATTCAATCTGTCCGTAGATGAAAGTTTCAATTCACATAGGCGGAGGGTGTATCTCTGTCGACAAAGCCGACTGATACTTTTTTACTTGTTATACCCTCAGCATTTATGCTAACGAGGGTATATACACTTTCATACGGGCAAATGGTTTTAGACCCCAAGTATGTTTGGACGAAATGTGTTTCAGACAATTTGAAGTCGATTTAGCAATGTCCGTCCGTCTGTCTGTCCGTCCGTCCGTCTGTCTGTCTGTCCGTCTGTCCGTCTGTCCGTCTGTCTGTCCGTCCGTCTGTCCGTCTGTCTGACTTAGTGTAAGTTCGAAGATGGGTTATACCGGTCCACTCCTTCCGGTACCTCCCCCACAAAAGTTCGGAAATGTTCGGAAAATTTGTACGTACGATAACTCTTGAAGGGAGTAACCGATTTGGTCCATACTTTGCAAATCGTGAATCGTGTCTACCGGACTTAGATGAATTTCCAATATGGACTCAATCGGTCCACTCCTTCGGGTACCTCCCACACAAAATTTAGGATAAGTTTAGTTTAGCACCTGCTCTCGAATCGCTTTGATTTATGTTTTAGAAACTTGTATTCACTGTCCTCCATACGACGGTACAAGTTTCATTAGGGGCAAGTCCACACTTCCTGAGAATATAGCCCCATAGTTGCAAAAAACCCCTATGACACCGTGTGATGTGGCTGAAGCGCAAGATAACTCTCGAACGGATTTGCCGATTCGGTCCAAAACTTGGCCTTAGTAATATTTTGTCCAAGCATAGTTTAAGTTCGAAGATAAGCCATATCGGTCCACTCCTTCAGGTACTCCCCACAAAAGTTCAAAAATGTTCGCAAAAATTGTTCGAACGGTAACTCTTGAAGGCAGTGACCGAATTGGTCCATGCTTTACACATTCTAAAATATCTACCAGATATGGATCAGGTTCAAATATGGACTATATTTTTCCACTCCATCCGGTACCTCCCACACAAAATTTTGGATAAGTTCACTTTAAGATCTGCTATCGAATCACTTTGATATTTGTTGAAGCAACTTACATTCGGTGCCTCAATTACGATGGTAAACATTTTTTCAGGGACAAGTCCATACTTCTTGAGCAAACATCCCGAAGGGTGTGAAAACCCCCTATGGCACCATATGTAGTGGCTGGAGATTCACTTCTATAATGGTCAATGTAGATCCATTCTCTTTAGTATCTTCTCCGCAAAACTTTTGATCTTTAATCCTACTCAACATTTTTGTCGAGGGTATATCTCTGTCAGCAAAGCTGACTCATACTTTTTTACTTGTTTTATAAAGGTTTTCTACATTTTTTTATCACAAATTCCGAAATTGCAGCTTCATCGGTTGGAAAATGTGGATAAGATCTTCAAAATATCCTAAACCGGCGTACCGTTCTGATAAAACGTGGACTGAATCAAAGGTTCAAATTTGCAGCCAATTGGACAATGTCTATTCGGGTTCTAAGTGTGTAACTGCGAAATGAAATCGCACTTTTGCAAATTCGAGTTTAAAGGGAATTAAATGATGTGCGGTATTTAGCAAAAAGGTATAGAAATACATTTGAAAGCTGAAACCATTTTCATTTTCAATATTGTTTATTTTTATATTATTCCTTTTCTGCATACGAAGTAGCGGGGCATTTTGCTAGTGCTCTTTATATTCCACCTTCACTTAGCATTCACTTCATTCATAGTAACAATGATATCAAAGAAATTGTAATATCAACACAAAACTCACTGGTGACACATTGGTATCAATTTAAGTTGACTGACCAAACGACCGGTTAGTCGGCTTCATCAAGGAAATACTGCTATTGGAGGAAACAGAGGAAGTGTTACTTCATCACGAGCAACACTTGCGTCTTCTTGCTACATGTACTCGTCGTACGTACGCTTAACTAAGACATTTCCTTATAAAATCTGTTTAATTGCATGGTTTTGTGTAATATGTAAACCACCACCCCAAAACACAAGGTCCGAACCAAAAACTGATGTGGTTTTATTGTTTTTTACTCTTTCACATAAGATTGTATTTCATTCACGGTTTTTTGTTTACATCCAAACTCAAAAAAATCGACGCACATTTTATCGTTTCTTTTGCTTCTGAAATCATTTGATGTATATATTTATGTCTGATGTACTATCAACAGACTTTTTGTAGACACTTTAGTGTCATTGTCATTTTGTCGTATGTCATTTGATCGGTATCACAGCAAAACAATAGATGGAATGTTTTTTTTATTTTATTTGCTAAAAGAAACACTGCAGTGAACAGACCGGCTAACAACCGTAGCCACTGACTGACAATCACCAAAAGCAGCCCAACCAACCACCATTACAATCTTGTGTTCCCTTCAAACTCTATAAACATAGCTATCAATTGCTCTGCGCATGCGTCTGTTACTTGCGTGCCGGCCGGTAAGGTCTGGCTGGCTGTCATTATTTCGTTCATTTGGTCGCTGATTTAAGTTTAACCATCATAACCATCTTCATTTATTGTCTTTGTTAGGGGTCTTGTGTGATGTTTTGTTTATTTTTTATGGGAAATAAAAAAACTATATCTGTATTTAAGTACCTCTTGTAATCGCCTGATGTGTGTGTGTTAATGTTTTCATGTAACTATTTCTTGTTCTTGTTACAAGACGTTTTTAACCGGTACATTTAATACATACATATTTCATATTTACACAGTCTACAATTATAAATTAGTGTTGTTTTTAAAGTTTTGAAACTCATGAGCCTTTAGACGTGGAATACATCCCGTGTTTGAGAGTGTTCTAGGGATTGGATATTGAGAATTTTTTTCAACTGAGATCTCAAATAACCTCAGACTTACGAATAAAAAGATACATATTTAATTGTCTGCAACAGACAAGAAAAACATTTCAATATCGTTAAAATCAGTGGCGTAGAAAAATTGAATTTTGGATGAGCGTGAGAAACCCCCTAATACATTAAAAATGCAAAAATGTACATATGTATGAAATATTACAGAAGTTAGATTTTGCACAACAAAATTATAAGTACAGAATGGTTGAGATTGAGATTTAACAACAACAATTAGCGGTGACTTGCTTGTTTTCCTTTTATATTACATTTTTCCGACTATGTGATACCCTACACTACCACCCCTGTGCATAAGCTTTTCACTCGTAAGCATTTATTTTAGGGAGATGCTAAAGTTATCACCTATCTGGCTTTTATACCAAATGAATCAAAATCTATCTATACTTATAAAAGAGTTCAGTAATGATGACTCACTGACTGACTGACTGATCATAATCAACGCCCAGGCTAAACGGCTGGAGCTAGAATATTGAAATTTTGAGGGAGTGTCACTCTTGGTCCCAAGGTGTCAGATAAGGCTGGATTTTTGGAAATTCGAACTAGAACGGTACGAAAAGTACTAAAAGGTACTAAATATGGTAACCTTAGTATTAAGGAAACGCAAAGAGCTAGAATTCTGAAATTTGGAATGGGGTTCATTGATGGAGAGTTAGAAAGGTGTACCAAAGGGTTTTTGGAAATTCGAACTATAAGCGTACGAAAAGTACTAAAAGTAACTAAAGTTAGTACCATTTGGTATTACGTGAACGGATAGAGCTAATATCTTGAAATTTGAAATGAAAATCAAGGTTTTGAAGACGAGTTGATATAAGGAGGTGGTTTTGAAAATGTGTACTCATGTGTACGAATTGTACTAAATGGTACTAAATTTGGTACAATTTGAATTTGGGCGAACCGATAAAGTTGGAATTCTGAAATTTGGAATTACTATTATTGTTGGAGTGTAGGTTTGAGATATGGAGGTAGTTTTCGAAATTCGTACATATGGGTACGGCAGGTACTAAATAGTACCAAATAAGGTACAATTTGGATTTGGGGGAACGGATGGACCTGGAATCCTGAAATTTAGAATTAGGATTACTGTCGGAGTGTATGATAGAGCTATTTTGGAAATTCGTACTTTTGGGTACGAAAAGTACTAAATGGTACCAAATTTAGTACAATATGAATTTAAGTGATCGGATAGAGCTGGAATAGTGAAATTTGGAATTAAGATTACTATTGTAGGGTGGGATTGGGATACTTTTGGAAATTCGTACTTATGACAACGAAAAGTACTAAATTCGTAATTGTGGGTACAAAAAGTACTGAGTGGTACTAAATTTTGTACAATTTGAATTTGGGTGAACGGATATAGCAGGAATTCTGAAATTTGGAATTAAGATTACTGTTGGAGTGTAGGATTGATGAAGTTTTTGAAATTTTTGGTTATGGGTACGAAAAGTACTAAATGGTACCAAATTTGGTACAATTTTAATTTGTGTGATCAGAATCCTGAAATTCGGAATTACGATTACTGTTGGAGTGTTGATAGAGGTAGGTTTCGAAATTCGTACTTTGGATACGAAAAGTACTAAATGGTGCCAAATTTGGTACAATTTGGATAACGGTGATCGGATGCAGCTGTAATCCTGAAACTTGGAATTAAAATTACTGTTGGCGTGTAGGATTGAGGTAGTTGTGAAAATTCGTACTCATAGGTACGAATAGTACTAAATGGCACCAAATTTGGTACAATTTGGATTTGGGTGATCTGATACATTTGGAATCCTGAAATTCGAAATTATGATTATTGTTGGATGGAGGTATGTTTGGAAATTCGGACCTATGGGAACAAAACGTGCTAAATGGTACTAAATTTGGTACAAGTTGGATTACGGTGATCGGGTGCAGCTGTACTCCTGAAATTTTGAATAAAGATTACTGTTGGCGTGTAGGATTGAGGTAGTTGTGAAAATTCGTACTCATGGGTACGAATAGTACTAAATGGTACCAAATTTGGTACAATTTGGATTTGGGTGAACGGATATAGCTGGAATCCGCAGATTTGGAAAAAGAGTGCTGTTGGAGTGCAGGATTGATAAAGTTTTGGAAATATTTAGTTATGGGTAGGAAAAGCACTAAATGGTACTACATTTCGTACAATTTGGATTTCAATGATAGGATACATTTGAAATCGTGAAATTCGGAATTAAAATTGATGTTGGAGTGTTGATAGAAGTAGGTATAGAAATTCGTACTTTGGATACCAAATTTGGATTTGAGTGATCGGATATATCTGGAATCCTGAAATTCGGAATTAAGCTTATTGTTTGAACATAGCACTGAGGTAGTTTTGAAAAGTTGTACTTATGGGTACGAAAAGTACTAAATGGTACTAAATTTGGTACAATTTGGATTTCGGTGATCTGATGCAGGTGCAATCCTCAAATTTGGAATTAAAATACCTGTTGAAGTGTAGGATTGAGGTAGTTTTGGCAATTTTTGGTTATGGGTGCGGAAAGTACTAAATGGTACAAAATTTGGTACAATTCGGATTTGCGCGAACTGCTAGAGCTGCAATCTTGAAATTTGGAATTGAGGTTATTGTTGAAGTTTGTTTTGGAAATTCGTATTTATGTTTTATGTTTACATTTGGTACAATTAGAATTTAGTAGTCTTAGGGGTACGAAGATGGTTCTATGCATGGCACAATTTTGTGTTGGACTAACGAATAGACCTGGATTCGTTAGATTTAGAATTAAGATTTAGGAAATTTATTAAATATGTACCATAAATATAGGAGTTGTACTATATGGTACAGGATTTGGTACAATTTGTTATTGTGTAGATGGAATTTTGAAATATTAATAGGAGGTTCGTATTTATATGTAAAGTACGAAATAGAGCTGGAAATGAGGATCGCGGTTGGTGGTTAGGCCGTCTTGGTGCTGACCACCCCAATTAAACTATCTCAACAATTATGGCTGGCTCTTGATGTGCAGACGTGAGGAAAATCGGACTTATGTGGTACGAATAGTACTTACATGAAAATAAATATCAATAAAATAGGTATTAGTACAAACATTTTCCTTGTTCACCGTTCTTTATTCTATATTTTTTATTTGTTTTATATATCCTTTCCGCATACGAAGTAGCGGGTACTTTGCTAGTAACTAATATTTAATTTTATATTTGACTACTCTCGACATCTTCTTGGTACTGATTGAAATCTTTGCTGGTCTTCTTGATTACCATTTTACACCAAATAGAATCAGAAGTATTTGTCATTAAAGTAAAAACTTCAAAATATTAAAATTGTGATAGCTTAGCACCTTTTGCAATAACTCTAACATTTTACCATACATGTCACGTTTTGTATTAATTTAAAGCTCATATGGTTTAGTTTCGTTATTAAGCTCTTTCCTTGGAATATGTCCAACAGAAGCAGAAATATCTGGCATGGAAATAAAATTCTATAAATTGAAAATTTGGATATCCCAGCGTCTTTTTCAACATCACAAGCATATCACCAATTTTCGTAACGCAATTAGGAACATTTTAAAGCTCAGAATGTCATCATTGTTGAAACGCATCCAACGCTGAGATACTCTTTAGTACAATTCAAATAAAACAAGTAAAAAAGTATCAGTCGACATTGCCAACAGCCTGTGTGGATTGAAATATTTTTTTCCAAAAAAAACTAACGTATTTAGGGGGTTTTCAAAACAATATGGATAGGATTAAAGTGCAAAAATTTGAGCTTTTTTTTAAACTGAGTTTCGACAATATTTAGAGTACCATTTTAGCGAATATTTTCGAACTTTTCTAGGGGAGGTATCAGAAGGTCCACTTCTTCCACATTAGAATTCGAAGTTCATCTAATATTCGAAGAAATATTACGATATCCAAAGTGTGGGCGAACGCAGTATTCGGTTCGAGCTCTCCAGTCACTACATATGGTGCCATTGGGGATTTTAACAATTTCGGGCTTTTTTCTCAAGAAGTATGGACTTGCCCTTGAAAAAAACTTTTACTGTCGTAATTGAGGCAGCGAATGCAAGCTACTTCAACAAAAATCAAAGTGATCCGAGAGCAGGTCTTAAAGTGAATTTATCCAAAAATGTGTGTGGCAGGTACCCGACGGAGTGGACAAATATAGTCCATATCGAACCTGACCTATACCTGGTAGATATATTAGGATGTGTAAAGTATGGACCAAATCTGTCACTCCCATCAAGAGTTATCGTACGCACAATTTTTGCTAACATTTTTGAACTTTTGTGGAGGAAGTACCTGAAGTAGTGGACCTATATGGCTTATCTTCGAACTTAAAATAAGTTTGCACAACATATTACGAAGGCGACATTTTGGACCGAAACGGCAGATCCGTTCGAGAGTTATCTTACGCTCCAACCACTACACACGATGTCATAGGGGTCTTTTGCACCTTTCAGGCTATTTTCTCAGGAAGTATGGGCTTGCCCCTGATGAAACTTGTACTATAGTATGGTGGGCAGTGAATATAAGTTGCTACAACAAAAATCAAAGCGATTCGAGAGCAGGTCCTAAACTGAACTTTTCCGAAATTTTGTGTGGGAGGTACCCGAAGGAGTGGACCGATTGTGTCCATATGGAACCTCATCTAAGTCTGGTAGAAATTTCACGATGTGCAAAGTATGGATCAAATCGGTTACTCCCTTCCAGAGTTATCGTGCGCACAAATTTTCCGAACATATTCGAACTTTTGTGGGGGAGGTACCGAGAGGAGTGGACCGATATAACCCATCTTTGAATTTAAACTAAGTTTGGACAAAATATTGTGAAAGCCAAATTTTGGATCAAATCGGTTCATCTGTTCGAGAGTTATCATGTGCACCAGCCAGCCAGGCAGACGGACGGACATTGCTAAATCGACTCCAAATTGTCTGAAACACATTTCGTCCAAACATACCAGAAGTCTAAAACCATTATTTCGATGCGGCACATTTTGCCCGTATGAAAGTGTATATGGCGAATAACAAAATTCCTTTACAATTCCATTTGAAAAAAATTAAAATTTTTTTTTACGAGCACATCTACGATTTTTGGTACAGAGGTAAAGGAAAAAAATCCGGTTTCAAATCTGCTCGCGTTCACGAAATTGGCCAATGCGCGCAAAAGTTATAGCGGTTTTTATTCTCATATAAAGAATAAATATTTAAAACAAGTAAGAACAGACTATAGTCGGACGGGGCCGACCATGTGATACCCTATACCACTATCCCTGTGCACTAGCTTTCCGGGCTAGCTGTTATAAGATGTGCATTAGAAATTTTACCAATTTTCACACAAAAGTTTTGATCAATTTAACCCGCTAAATATTATCCGATCATACCGTTGACTTGCACGCTACTTCTTCATCTCAAACCAAAACTACGTTTAAAATTTCGCGCCGATCGGACTATTATTGCGACCTACAGAGCGGCTACAAAATCGAGCAAAAATTTTGTTTTTGGTCCATTTCATCCCTTTAACATTTCACGATCATCGCCAAAAACTAATCAGTTCTATTCTGGTCCAAACCCGACCTCCATACTAAATTTCGTGACAATCGGTCCATAATTGCGGCCTCTAGCTTGATTACAATTTTTAATGGACGGACAGACGGACGGACGGACGGACGGACACACATCGCTAAATCGCTTTATCTCGTCGAGATATGAAGTTTGGTATACCACATGAGGGGTCTACGACGAATATTTCGCGGCGTTACATGAATTTTTGGGAAAACAAACTTATTATACCCTTTTCCACATTGTGGTATAGGGTATAAATATCTTTTTTGTTGTTATGAGAAAATGTATGCATAAATCGTTAACAGCATTCCATATCTATTCGTAGATGTTTAAATAGTTATTAAATTTATTATTATTTTCGCGGAAAGTCAACAAATAAAAAAAAAATTTTGAAGTAAATCCAAATTATCCTGTCCCAGAATCCGTACAAACCCTCAAAAAATAAATTAAAGAATATATGCGGAATCTAGACAATGCGTAGAAAAATATGATACCAAATTTATAGAGATTGGGTACATAAATTGCATATTATAGCAACAACAAAAGAGAAAAACTTATTGTTGGAAAATATTGTTGCAAATATTTTTTTGGTTTGATTCTAAAAATTAGAAAAAAATATTTGGGAGTTCTCCAACTATTTTGCTAAAATCCCATAGAATAATGAATGTATACAGTTAAAACTTCATCAAAACATATGGTTTACCATCGCGAGAGTTTAACTGATTACTGTGATAACTTATAAGGGTAGGAAATTAAGAGTAAAATTGAAATTACAATCATTCAATTAATATTATAATTAAAAAGTCTGTTATTCGCGAATTAGTTAAAGTCGGTTGATGCGCATCCGTTTTTGGATACAGCGAATCAATCTCTGTCAAAATTTATGCATATTTCGATGTTTCACTCAGGGGCCATTGTGTGCCACCAGTTGCATCATACACTGCAAAAAACCTTAAAGTTGGTAAAAGTCGCGCAATGTGCATACGATTTTGATGCGCATCCGGTTTCGTCAGCGCCTATCAAAAATACGTCCAAATATACCAATTTTGATTAGATTCTTCAAGAACCGCGGATGTGCCTCCACATTCTATTTTTGGTGAAAAACCCATATTACACGCGAATCTCTGTAATTTATGACACGCGTTTTCGCAAATATTATAATCGCGTATAAAGGATTCCATTTACGTAAAAAAATTTCAAGAAAATCGCGGTTTAGTACGCGGATTTGTCGAAATAATTTTTTGCTGCTTTTCCTATTTTCAGGGTATCTATATCCGCGGTTTTAGTGGATGGATTCGATCGCGGAAGGTCTCATTAGATCCGTCGCGTAAAAAAACTAAATTCACGCGGGGTACAAAGGAAATTGAATGGCACTTGTAAATTTTAAACGCAAAAAATAGGTTTTTTAAAAAAAATCACGCATCAAATATTGGCCTTTAGACTCCAATTACTAGGATGCTGTAAGGAGCACACTCATGAGATATGCATTAAACGACGTAGAATCACGAGTTTTATAATCCTAATGTGAGTTTTGAATATTATCTTGTTGCGCGTCCGAATTATTAAAACAATTTAAAAAACCCCGAAATTCCGGCTTCAAAATGTCAGCATCAATTTTAGGTGGATGCAGTGGATATATCGAAAAATGATACACTAGTATCATATTGCCTATGAAGTATTCTTTGAGTCTTTCTTTGGGCATATGTCTATAAAATGTAAGGTTAAGCCTAAAATCGGAAGGGAGCATAAAAAAACTTGTTGGCTTCAACCCATTTTTACCTATTTTTCTACATTGATGCCAACACAGCTTCCACGTAAATTAATTTTAATGGTCGACCTTATGGGATTCCTCCTAAAACACTTCAGTTTAAAGAATGTATATCATACTATATAGAATACGTTAACAGTTCGCGAATTCTGAAAGGGTGAAACTCGGATTCATCGATTTTAAAAAATTTTTGTTTTTCGCCATATACCCTCGTTAGCATAAATGCTGAGGGTATAAAAATGACAATAAACATATTTTTAGTTCAGCTTACGACCAAAGCTGCAAATATTTTAATTGATAGTAGTAAATCAAATAGATTTGAAACAGGCTATTGTACCTTTGGCGATTTTCCCATAAATTGAGCAATTCAATGGATTTTATAGACAAAACCTTCAGAGCTGATACCTCGAACAATATACAATGATTGATATCCCATAAATTTGTGTATTTTGATCCTTGAGCCCAGGTTAAGCCAATTTCCATTAGCCCTTTATGTAAGGATCGACCAAACAAGCATATCTATAAGGCATTTATTCCTTGGCCAAATAATATTTTGAGGTCCTAAGGATGTTATCTTTGGGTATACAATCAATTTCGCTTCTATTAAAAAAAATGTTAATGTGTGATCGATTGAAATGTAGTTTTACACCATTTTGTCATAAGCAGGATATTACTATATTTTTTACTACATAAACTTCTGTTTTTCATTCAAAAATACTTTATTTAGATTAGTTCCATTAGAAAACTGTGTTTTATACGATGCAAAACCTAATAAACGTATTCGTAGGGCAACTTCAAAAATAAATATTTCTTTAAAGTTTGCTTTTCAACAAAGCATGTAGTAAATTTGTCATATCTGGCAATCATCCAATTTTTCAAATATGAACTAACAAATTGTTCTGCGTTCAGTTAAGATGCTGAGGGCCTTAAAACAATTTTTGGTCGGAGAATTGATTCCCTATAAAGGGTGATCCAAGTAGATATACTTTTTTCAACATCATTTTATTTTTGTTTAGTATTGTTTGGCATTTCATCGTGGAAAGACTTACGATTGAACAATGATTGCAAATCGTTCAACTTTATTACAAAAATTCGCTTTTATTGAGGAATGTGTTTCGATCGAGCCAAATTTTGTTCAGCGATGAGGCTATGTAAACAAAGAAAGTAGCCGCATTTGGGTTAAGAGCAATCTAAAGAGATTCAAGAGGTATCACTTCATCCAGAGAAAAACAACGGTTTCGTGTGGTTTGTCCGCTGCACGATGGGGCCAATGACAGGTTTTCGAGGCAACAAATCACTGGGGCAAGCTAGACCTTCCAAATTTTGTACAGATGTTTATAATGGGCTTAGAAACTAATATGCCAAATTTGGTTCATATCGGTTCATATATACATATAGCTGCCGTATATATATTCGCCCGATTTCAAGCAATTGATGGACCAAACACGCAAATTCTGCCCAATTTTTATGCGATTTGGAAAATACCACGGAATTAGGACTACAAATAAGTTTGCCAAGTTATATTGAAATCGGTTCAGATTTTGATATTGCCCCAATATATATTTTCGGTCGATTTTAGGTATTTGGTGCACCAATCCCGCTATGTATGTCCAATCTTGATGAAATTTGAAATGTGTGACGGATTTTGGTCTAGAAACATTTTTGGCAAATCATATTGAAATCGGTTCAGAATTGGATATAGCTCCAATATATATGTTCGCCCGATTTCAGGAAAATAATTGACCAAGCATGCAAATTCCATCAAATTACAATAAAATTTGGAAAATGTTACGTAATTCGGACTTCAAATAAGTTTGTCAAGTTATATTGAAATCGGTTCACATATAGAAATAGCTCCCCTATATACATATGTTCAAATTTCATGGTTTTGTCTGTGCTTTGTTATAAGTTAATAAAAAAAGGTTCCAAATTTAGTAAAAATCGGCTAAGAATCCGCCACAAAAGCCAAAGTTTGCCATATCTTTGAAATTATATATTATTATTATATACGTCTATTAAACTTTTCCGAAATCCAATTGGTAACATTAATGGGTTTCCGATTATTCCCCAAACAAAAACATAAAAATGTCCATATTTTTAAGTATTACGACATCTAAAATCAGATTTTTATGAAAAGGCGCAGATAGGCGCAGCTAATTTTTTCACAAAATGATAGTACACATTAATACCTTTCACCACATATATATAATATCCTAGATCTACCTAGATCTCAAAAGTTATACTCCAGAGAACACATGGATAACAAAGCAAAATACTCCAAAAAAGACATAACATCTTAACTCAAAAATACATTTACCACACATAACATTTGTATTATTTGTTAAGACTATCTTATTTTACAAACCCATTGAAGAGATTTCCATGTTTAAAAAATACAAAAATGTTGAAATGTTCTTTTTGGCGCCTAAAATGCTTTCACTACTTATTTATAATGAATGTCGGAAAATTATGCATAAGAAAATATGTCACAATTGCCAGATCAGTATGTCGCTATGTCATGTTACCAGATTGATTTATTTTTTTATTTTTAGTGATTCAGAGTGTTGGCAATCGAAATCCGTTATTATTTTTTTCAAATTGTTCACTTCAAAAATTGACTTTTTGCCTCAAAAACCTGCTATTGGCCCCATCGTGCGCTGGTAGAATGATGTCGGTGAGAACGTTACCTTCAATGGCGACCATGATATCCGACTTTTTGATCCTTGAAAATGAAGCTCGTGATCTCGGCTACCTTTTGGTTTCAACATGACATCAATCAATCGATTCATTAAGAGAACACTTCGATGAGCAGACAAATTCAGGTTTTGGGACGAACAATTGGCTACCAAGATCGTGTGACATCACACCGTTAGACTTTTTCTGTGGGGATATATACAGTCTAAAGTTTATGCAGACAACCCAGCTTCAATTCAGACCTTGAGGCAAAAAATCACGCGTGTCATTCATCAGTTACCAGTCGAAATGTTCATATGATTCTGCGAAAATTAGGCTCTACGGACAGACCGTCTAACATCATTTGATAGACATAAACTTAAAAAAGTAAATGCCAAGGAATGTTCTTTCAAATGATATTAAACATTTTCTATTTAATTAGAATTTTCTGTGTTTTTTTTTTTCTTTAAAAAAGTTAGGAGCCTCTAGTTGGATCGCCCTTTAGATACGCTTTTTTGGCCGATCCTTACATAAGGGCCTAGAGATTTTGAATTATCCAATAATTGCTCAATTTATGGAAAAATCGCCACAAGGACAATAGCCTGTTTTTGGCTACCACCAAAGCACTTTTGTTTTCAAACAGACTTCAAGTCTGTTGGATTTACTACTATCAACTAAACATATTTACAGTTTTGCTCTTAAATTCAACTAAATATATTTTTTATTTGAAATTTTTGCCATATTAGGGCGAAGATCATTTTTAATATTAATTTAACTAATTTCTCATTAGAGTCGAGCTTGGGGTCTGAGGGGCTGGGTCCTTGAAAAACACTTGAAAAATAGTGTTGTCACGGCGTGTTAGCGTTCTACCAAAGGCGAAACATGTCACATAGTGGTGGTTGTGTGGGTTCGAACCTTCGGCTTTCCTTTTTATACCCTCAGCATTTATGCTAACGAAATAACAATAATTATGTGCCTCAACGGAATAATGGTTTTAAACCCCAAGTATGTTGGGACGAAATCCATTTCAGACAATTTGGAGTCGATTTAGCCATGCCCGTCCGTCGGTCGGTCTGGCTGGCTGGTGCACACGATAACTCTCGAACGGATCAACCGTTTCGAACCAAATTTTGGGTATCGTGATATTTTGTCCAAACTTAGTTTAAGTTCGAAGATGGGTTATATCGGTCCACTCCTTCGGGTACCTCCCCCACAAAAAATCGTTCTGCCGATTCGTGCCAAAATTGACCTTCGTAATATTGTGTTCAAACTTAGCTTAAGTTCGAAGAAAATCCATATCGGTCCACTCCTTCAGGTGCCTCCCACAAAAAAGTTTAAAAATGGTACGAAAAATTGTGCGCACGATAACTCTTGCAATGAGTGTCCAATTTGGTCCATACTTTGCACATCCTTATATATCTACCACTCCTTTAGGTATTTTCCACACAAAATTTCGGATAAATTCACTTTAAGACCTGGTCTCGAATCAATTCGATTTTTGGTGAAGCAACTTGTATTCGTTAAAGTTTTTTCAGGGGCAAGTCCATACTTTTTGAGAAAACAGCCCGAAACATGTAAAAACCCCTATATCAACATATTTAGTGGCTGGAGAGCTCGAACCGAATACAGCGTTCGTCTACACTTTTTTTATTCCTTTATTTATTCCGGTTGGGAACATAGGGCTTCTACAAGAGAGTTCCATCTTAATTTATCGTTACAAATACGTTTTAAGGTTTCAAAATTTGTATTTTGCTTTGATATTTCTTGCAAGACCGTTCTTCGCCAGGTGATTCTTGGTCGTCCAGGACGTCGGCTGCCTTGAGGGTTCCATTCAAGGGCCATTCTAGCTATACTATAATGTGGCTTCCGTAGCCTATCAATTTCCATTTTCTTCTTGTTATTTGTCCTCTTTTGTCATTATCCACAGATCAATAATTGTGATTCGGTTTGGCCAGAATATGCGACATATTATACGGAGGCATCGGTTCACGAATGCCTGAAGTCTATTGATTATATATGTCGTAGTTGTCCACGTTTCACTACCATAGAGTAGGGTGGATTTGACACATGCGTTAAAGATTCGTAATTTTGTCTTCTGCGAGATTTGTGTGGATCGCCATATTTTACATAAACGAGCCGAAAGCGGCGCGCGCTTTATTAAGCCGGTTATTTAAGTCGTTATCTATTTCTCCATCCTCTGACATTACGCTACCAAGATAGCAGAAATCCGATACGTACTCTATCTGTTGATTTTCTATATGGATATGCATATTTGTGTTGTTATTTATTCGCTTTGCTTTTGTCTTTTCTATGTTTATGTCTAATCCCACATTTTTGGCCAGTTCAACGAGCTCGTTGAGTTTTTCTTGCATATCGGTGAATTTGTGTGCTAATAAGCAAATGTCATCTGCAAAGTCGAGGTCCTCTAGTTTCCTATGCAAATTCCAAACAATTCCCCTTTTCTTGGTTTCAAGTTGCAACATAATTTGATCCAAAGTGATGGCGAATAGGAGCGGGGATAACGGACACCCTTGTTTGACTCCTGTGTTTGTTTGAAAGAAATCACTGGTTGTTCCATTGTGACGCACATGTAGTTTGGTGTTTGTATACAAAGCTTTAATTAGGTTTATTATTTTTAGAGATACACCCTTTTTCTTTAATGCGGACCAAATTGCATCTCGCCGAATAGAGTCAAATGCTTTTGAAATTGACGAATACCAAGTAGAGAGGGGATCTCCATTCAACCGACTGTTCTATTATAATACGCAGTGTATTAGTCTGGTCCACACAATTACGATGTGGTCGGAAACCTGCTTGTTCGTCGCGTAGCGATTCTTCTACACAGTGTAGCCTGTTATTTATGATAGTGGCTACTATTTTATATACTGTATTAAGTAGCGTGATGCCTCTCCAATTATTGCAATCTTTCCGGTCATTTTTCTTGTGCAATTTTATAATGGCACCGTTTGTCCACTGACTCGGGAATATTTCATTAGACCATGCATCGAATATATGTGGGAATAGTAATTCAGCCGAAGCGATTGGGTTTGACTGTAACAGCTCCGGGGGTATTCCATCTTCTCCTGGTGATTTATTAGTTTTCAATTTTGTAATAACACTGGCAATCTCTTCTACGCTCGGATGTTCTGCTGATATTCGGATTTCTACGATACAGTCCTCATTTGGTGAAGCAGGGGCTTCTGTACTATTCACGACGTCACAATTGCTTATTTCTATGAAGTGCTGTCTCCACCAGCGTGTTTGGTCAGCAGTGTCTGTCAAAAGATTACCATTTTTGTCTTTTATGGCATAGGATCGGTTACCGTTTTGGTTTGAAATTTGGTTAATAATTTGATGTAATTCTTTCATATTATTTGCACCTGCCGCTGCCTCGCTAGCCATTGTTTCCAAGAATTTCCTTTTGTCATTTCTCGCAGCTCTTTTGACTTTTTTCTCTAAATTGGAGTATCTTGTTTGAAAGTTGGGGTTGTCATTTTTTCGCCAATTTTATCCTTCGCTATATTTATAATTGCTTCGTATGTGTCTTCCCATGATGTTTGTAACGACGGTACGCAGTCTCTTAGCGCGTTTCCGACGTCATCTCTCTTCTGGCTATTTTTTAATTTTGATACATTAAATCGTTCTGGTATATTGTTCTGCCTCTTCTTAAATATTCTCCTCAGCTTTATTTTCATAGTAGCAACCACAAGCTCGTGGTCGCTGTCGATATCCGCACCTCTGCTTGTGCGTACGTCCATTAACGACCCTCTCCATTTGCGACGTATACAAATGTGGTCTATTTGATTTTTTGTGTAGCGATTTGCTGCGGTCCATGTATATTTATGGATATCCTTGTGTGGAAATAGTGAACCGCCTATAACGAGCTGGAATGTTTGGCAAAATTCAATAAATCGTTCCCCATTGTTGTTCCTTTCTCCCAAGCCGTGTTTTCCCATAATTTCAGGTATGCCATGATTATTGTTGCCAATTTTCGCGTTAAAGTCACCTGTTAGTAGAAGTATGTCACGCTCCGCTACCTTATGAATAGTGGCAGTTAACTGGTTGTAAAACTGGTCCTTAATTTCTTCTTCTGCATCCTCCGTGGGTGCATAGCATTGCACAATAGTAACATATTTCTTGACATCACTATAGAAGCGGGCCACTAAAATGTGTTCGGAAATTGGGATCCATGAACAGAGGGTTTTGCGCAATTCTTTACTTATTATAAAGCCGACACCGTATTCGCTTCTTGTTTCATGTCCACTGAACAATATGAGGTTATCATTTGCAGATATCATTTCGCCATTTCCATCGCACTTCGCTTATACCCAATACAGCAACGTTGAACCTTTTTGCCTGCGCCTCTAGTTGGGCAAGTCTTGAAGACTCTCTTAATGTACGAACGTTCCATTGTCCTATTCTTATCCGTTTTCGTTTATTAAATGTCGTCATCGTTTCGGTTGATTCAGTTTCTGTTTCTCTTGTATCAGTTTCAGTAATCGGATTATGATTCAGATAGATGAGTGATTGGTCTATCGTAGCCACCATCCCGGCTATCTGTGTACACGTTTATATAGCGACCGCTTGATGCAAGCAGCCGCCCGCTCGCTAGAAACTAATGTCTCTATATGCGTAGTATTGGTTATTTTAGGGCGTCAAATTCTCGCCTCGTCGAACCAGGGATCTTAGGCACTCGGACATTTTCTCCGACTCCCTTTTTCAAACACACTCCAATTTTTTGAACAACAAATTTGAAGACGATTTATAATGTTGGTGTAAACAGTAACTAATTTAAAACAAATTGCCACATTTCTGTTAATGAATTAACAGTTGGGCTATCAACAATGTTAAACAAATACAAAATAGGCCAAAATGGAGAAGTTTAACCATAATTTTTGGACCATTACCTTTTGTGTATGGGCGCTCCTATTATTTTGAACTCAGCTGTACTTAGTGAGGCTAAGCGATCAATTATTTTTTAGTTTTTAGTGCATTTATAAATAATAAATAATTTTTTTTATTTTTTTTTTTTATTAGTTTTGTTTATTTCGACCTTTTTGAATCTTTATATTTATTTTTTGACTTGGTCTAATCAGGTTTTTAGGGTTTTTAATGAAAATAAAGATTATTTATTTCATTTTTTCATCCGACGATTCGTTGGGATTTTCCAACATCTTCAGGGATAAAGTTTTATTTCAATCTGGTAACGACAACAATTTTTTTAATTATTTTTACTTTTTATTATTTTTTACCACTGAGAACCCCATAACCAGATTAGAGCCAATTTAGGCCGAAAATGTAGATAAAAACTTTACCGTTATATGGTGTTATCTGTGGCCCAAAAATTATGAACTGGACTATAGCAAAGCTGCATAACCCAAAACAATCACATTTTCCAAACTAACAAGCTAAACAGGTCTGCTCCCTTGATAATTTTCAATTCAATACTTCTTTCAGATACATATAAGGACGTTATATAGTTATACATACAAGTATAATAGCTTAGTCGTATCAAATATTCGATGGTTTAACTGCTCACAAGTTAGTCATTTATTTCTATTTTAATGCCCAAAAAATCACTTCGTTTAGTTTGTCGTGAATAGTGAACATAAATTAAATCAAACTGCACCATAAAATACCACCTTTCCTGTCTAGACTGCCGCGTTGTATATCCCTGGTACCGCACACAAAATCTCATTACATGTCCCCCGCCCCGCACTACAAAAAACAAAAACATAACCCTTTCACACCAGCAACAGCTACCACTGTTCTTTCTGCCGCCGCATGCAGATACCATTTGCTGTTGTTGTGGTTTGCACCTCTCCAAGAAGAGTTCATCAAAATAAATTTTCTTTACATTAAATTTAGATTATGGGAATTTTGTATAACAACGTGGGAAAATAATTAACTAAAATATGAAACTATTTAACACACAATGGAACCATTAAACACTACAAAAAGCACACACACATACACATGGAGAGGGTCTTCCCAGCCTACGGTAGCAGAAGAGCACACTTAAGACTAAATATCCAGACTTAAGGCAACAATGATAAATAAAATGAAGAATACAGCCAGTAAACAGTTCACACCACACACTAACACCAACAGCTTTGAGAAGCACATACATCCGCCATCCTGAGGAATGGTAGTAGATGCTAAAAAAGAATATTTGATGAAGATTTGATGGTGAAAACACCCTCTTCTTAAGTTATTATGATGGGTCATGATTATGTCGATGGATGATCATTATATGTCAGAAACAGTGATTGAAGAGTTTTTTGTTATACGTGTGTTTGCCATTCTGGTATGTATGAGAGGAAGAATGTTTGTTCTGCAAACAAGTATATAACTTCAAAACATTTCTTATAACCACTGTTCATAACCAAACAACAACAGCAACAAATATGAGTAAATAAAATCTTAATTCGTTTGAAGAACAGACACACGCGACCCAAAGGAAACTGAACCCGTCTTCTCGTTTTAAAAATGTATTTTTATTTGTGTGTTCAGTTACTTTTGTAAAGCCACCCGTGACCATTCAAGTCGTCTGTTGCCATTTTCTTTCAATCTGTCGGTAGCTTGCGTGTTCAAGCATAGATTTTCCATGGGCACAGTTAAATGGCTACATATCCATATCACAACAACTAACGTACCCAACAGCCGCCATTGGTATTCGTACAAGAGGAATTACATTAGGGGTTTTAAGCAACGTGTTCATCTTCTTTGTATCATTGCGTGCCTCCTCTTAACCCCCACTTTTTTTCTGCGTTAAATTGCAATTATGCGAAATGAATATCTTAATTGCCACTTTGCTATTAAAATTTTGTGGAATTTTAAAACGTTCACTTCAGTGTTTTCTTTGGAAATGTGAGAATCGCAGAAAACAATTGTGATTTTATGATAATTCGTACACACTTTTTATTATGTAATGTAAAAAATCTGATTAATTCTGTATTAATTAAAATAATTGGTATTATGAAAGTAATTTCCAATACAAATTATGATGAAAATATTATATGTTGCTATGAATCTATTAGTTATGTAACAAAAGAATTGAATGTACGAAACTGTTTGATGCTAAATAAATTCAAGTTTTCTTATAGACGTAGAAGACCAAAAGGTCTTCTCATAGAAGAGAAGAAGGTCTTCCGATAGAAGATCTGAAGGTTTACTATAGAAGACCAGAAGGTTTTCCTATAGAAGAGCATAACGTCTTCCTATAGAAAAGCAGAAGGTCTTCGTACAGAACAACAGAAAGTTTTTATAAAAAAGAAACACACGGTCCTCCTAAAGAAGACCGATAGGTCTTCCTATAGAAGACTGAAAGTTCATTCTATAGAAGATCTGAGGGATTACTATAGAAGACCCGAAGGTCTGACTATAGAAGACCAGAAGCTCTTCCCATAAAAGACCAGATGGTCTTCTTATAAAAGACCAGAAGGTGTTCCTATAGAAGAGTTTTTCCTAAAAAAGACCAGATGGACTTCCTCTAAAGTAGGAAAAGCTCGCCCTATAGAAGAAGAAAAGTCCTTACTATAGGAATCCGTGTGGTGTTGATGAGAAGAAGATATTCCTATAGGAGAACATATAGTTTTACTGGTTTCCTTTAAAAGCCCAGAAGGCCTTTCTATTGAAGACCCTAAGATTTTGCAATAGAAATGCAGGAGGTCTTATTGAATACGCGGAGGTCTTTCTCTCCAAGAGTATTAGGCCTTCTTATATTTGAAATTGAAGTTTTCTTATAGACGAGCACAAGGACTTCCGGTAGAAGGCCAAAAGGTCTTCTCATAAAAGAGAAGAAGGTCTTCCGAAAAAAGATCTGAAGGTTTACTATAGAAGACCAGAAGGTCTTCCTATAGAAGATCGCATAACGTCTTCCTATAGAAAAACAAAAGATCTTCCTACAGAACACCAGAAAGTTTTCATAAAGAGAAACACACGGTCCTCCTAAAGAAGACCGAAAGGTCTTCCTATAGAAGACTAAAAGTTCATCCTATAAAAGATCTGAAGGATTACTATAGACGACCAAAAGGTCTTTTTATAAAAGACCAGAAAGTGTTTCTATGAAAAAAAAAACAGCAGCTCTTCCGATAAAAGACCAGAGAGTCTTCCTATAAAACACAAAAAGGTGTTCCTATAGAGAGTTTTTCCTAAAGAAGACCAGAAGGACTTCCTCTAAAGTAGGAGTAGCTCGTCCTATAGAAAAACAGAAGTTTTCCCTATAGGAATCCGTGTGGTGGTGATGAGAAGAAGATATTCCTATAGGAGAACATGTGGTTTTACTGGTTTCCTTTAAAAAACCAAAAGGCCTTTCTATGGAAGACCCTAAGATTTTGCAATAGAAATGCAGGAGGTCTTTCTATTGAATACACGGAGGCCTTCTTATATTTGAACTAGAGATCTTCCTATAGAAACTCAGAATACCTTCCTTTAGAAGACCACTAGATCTTCCCATAAAAGGTTGTGGTATCTTTTTCTTTCTTCTATAGAAGACCAGCAGGTCTTCCTATGGGGAATCACTAAGTTTCGTATAGAAGACCAGAAGGTTCCGAATATCTTCCTATAGAAGACCCGAAGATCTTCCCGAAGGTCTTCCAGTGGAAGAAAGTTTTCACATAAAAGAACAAATGGTCTTCCAACAAAAGACCAGAAACTCTTTCTATAAAAGAGCAGAAGCTCTTCCTATAGAAGACCAGAAATTCTTTCTATAAAAGAGCAGAAGCTCTTCCTATAAAATAGCAAAAGCTCTTCCTATAGAAAAGCGCGTAGTCCTCCTAAACGAGAGCGGAAGGACCACCTATAGAATAGCGGAAAGTCCTCCTATAGAAGGGCGGAAGGTCTTGCTATAGAAGAGCAGAAGAAGCTCATCGTATTGAAGAGCAGAAGCTCTTCCTGCAATAGAGAAGAAGCGCTTCATATAGAAGAGCGGAAAGTCTTCCTATAAGAGAGTAGAAGTTCTTCCTATAGAAGAATAAGGTATTCCAAAAGAAGAGAGGAAGATATGTATAGAGAAGTACGGAATGTCTTCCTTTAGAAGAGCCGAAGCTCTTCCTATATGAGACGATGCACTTCCTATAAAAAAGCAGAAGCTCTTCTTATAAGAGAGCAGAAACTTTTCCTGTAAGATAGCAGCAGTTCTACTTCCTATAAAAGTCCAGAAGGTCTTCATATAGAAAACCTGAAGGTCGTTCTATAGAGGACCACAATGATTTCCTATTAAAGGTCAGAAGGTCTTCTTATAAAAACCAGAAGGTCTTCCTATAGAAATATGTAGCTTCTGTCTTCTATAAGAAAACCTTTTGATCTATAGGTAGGTCTTCCTATAGAAGAGCAAATTCTCTTCAAATAGAATACTCTTCCTATAGAAGAACACAAACTCTTCCTATAGAAGATCAGAATATCTTTCAGGGAAAACTGGATGTTATCCTATAGAAAACCATAAGTTATACCTACAGATGAGCATAAAGTTTTGCTATGGAAGTGTAGGAGAAAAGACCTTAAGGTCGTCCTATAGAATACCAAAAAATCGTCCTATAGAATAGCAGGTCTTCCTCCTATGAAAGAGGTAAAGTTCTACCAATAGAAGACCAGGAAATGTTCTTATATAAGAGCAGAAGGTCTTCCTATAGAAAACCAGAATGTCTCCCATAGAAAGCATGAGGTCTTTCTATAGAAGGCCAGAAGGTCTTCCTATAGACCAGGAAGAGTATTTCTATATAAGAGCAGGAGGTCTTCCTATAGAAGACCAAAAGGTCTTCCTATAGATGACCAAAAGATCTTCCTACAGAAACAAGTAGGCCTTCCTATAGAAGGCTTGAAGGTCTTGCTATATAAGGGTTAAGGTTTTCCTATACATGACCACAAGGTCTTCCTGTAGATGACCAGGAAGTCCTTCTATATAATAGCAGGAAGATCTTCCTAGAGATGACCAAAATGTCTTCCTACAGAAGATCTGAAATTCTTCCTGTAGAAGGCTTCAAAGTCTTCCTATAGAATACCAGAAGGTCTTCCTATAAAGTACTAGATGGTCTTCCTAGAGAATACCATAAGGTCTTCCAAAAGACCGAGAAGAGCAGCAGATCCTCTTATAGAAGACCAGAAGTCCCTCATATGGAAGGGCAGAAATTCGTCCTATAGAAGAGCAGGAGGAAGCCCAGAAAGTCATCCTATAGAACATCCGCAAGTCTTCCTATAGAAGACCAAAACGGTCCTCGTATAGAAGGCCGGAGGTCTTCCTTTAGATGACTGGAAAGTTATTTTATAGAAGACCAGGAAGAGTCTTGCCGTATAAGAGCAGGAGGTCTTCCTATGGAAGACCAGAAGGTTCTAATATGGAAGGGCAGGAGGTCTTTCTATAGGAGAGCAGGAGGTAGACCAGAACGTCGTTCTATAGGAGACCAGAAGGTCGTCTTATAGGAAAGCAGAAAGTCTTCCTATCGAAGAACGGGAGGTTTTCCTATAGAAGAACAGAAGGTATTTCTATAGAACACCCTAAGGTGTTCCTATAGAGGACCGGAAGGTCTTCCTATAAAGGACCGGAAGGTCTTCCTATAAAGGACTGGAAGGTCATCCTATAGAGGACCGGAAGGTCCACCTATAGAAGACCAGAAGGTCTCCAGAGGGACTGCATAAAGTAACAAAAAAAATTAAATTAAGCTTGAGGCTATCGGCCTTATTCTAAACATAAATTCGCTGTGAAATTTTTCGCTTTCCCCTTTCGAGTTATTCCGGACAACATTTCACAGTGAATTTTTTTCGCATTCCCTCTTGCACGTTATTCTGATTAATGTTCGAATGTGGAAAAATTCGCAGACAGTGAATATTCGGAATATACGAATTATTCACAAAAGAATATATCAAAAATGCGAACAAGCTATGGGATCAAATCAATTTGGCTTTAAGGAAGGGATGGGGACGAGAGAAGCTCTACTTTGTGTCCAGGTCCTAATACAAAAATGCCGAGATGTTCACAAGGACATTTTCTTGTGCTTCATAGATTATGAGAAAGCGTTTGACACAGTGCAACACGATAAGTTAATGGAAATACTTGTGTCTATCGGAATTGATGATAAAGAAATCCGGTGCATTAGAAACTTATACTGGCAGCAAACTGCACAGATAAATGTCAATGGAAGTCTGACAGATGAGATATCAATATCGAGAGGAGTCAGACAAGGATGTATTTTATCTCCACTCCTATTTAATATATACTCAGAGAGAATTTTCCAAGAATCCACTACAAATATCCGGGAAGGAATACAAATAAACGGCACCTTTATAAACAACATTAGATATGCAGATGATACTACTATAATCGCTGATAGTATATCAGGACTCCAAAAATTAGTAACCCAACTCACCTTATGTAGCGAATCATATGGACTAAAAATTAATACTAACAAAACAAAGCTAATGATTGTTAGTAAGAAAAATCAACATAATGAAGCTAAATTAAAAATAAATAATGCATATGTCGAGAGAGTACATACCTTCAAATACCTGGGTGTACTTATTAATGACCAATGGGATTGCTCGAAGGAAATACGATGTCGGATAGAGATGGCAAGAGATGAGTTTTTTAAATATAAGAAAATCCTTGTCAATCATGATATAAACATCGAAACAAAAGCAAGGTTTATAAAATGCTACATCTGGTCAGTTCTACTGTATGCCGTGGAGACGTGGACTATTAAAGCTGCTGATATACGACGATTGGAAGCCTTCGAAATGTGGGTCTACCGCAGAGTTTTAAAAATACCATGGACTGCGCACGTGACAAATGCCGAAGTATTGACAAGAATGAATCAAAGAAGAGAACTCATAGCTACAATCAAAAAACGAAAAACCTCATATCTGGGACACATCATGAGAAATGTAAAATATAGATTATTACAAAAAATCCTGAAAGCAACAGTTGAAGGTCGGCGTACCAGAGGCCGAAAAGAGATGACCTGGCCAAAGAACATAGAAGAATGGACAAAATATAATAATTCGTTAAACCTTCTAAATGCGGCAAGAAATAGAAACACTTTTGAGATAATTGTTAATAATTTATAAATATATAGTACTAAATAATATCAAATTTAATATGTATATACATAAGTAAATGAAATGTACCTCGATATGTATTGTATTGTATGGTCGCTTACATTCGAAAATCGAATTAGCAAATAAAGAAGAAGAAGAAGAATATTCGGTATTCTGAATGAAGAGGGAGATTGTGATAACAATTTGTGAGAAAATTTTCGCCAGTAATTTGAAGGGAGTTCAAAAAAATGTAAGTAAGAAAAATATTTATATAAAAATACGACAGTTAATGTTTGTTAGCATATTAAATTATTTATGTTTGTTTGCATTTCCAGGTCAATAACAAATAAAAAACAACTGCAAATCCTGTTGTCAACGATGCAGGCTCACCCAGGTATTGTTTGGCGCAATTTGGAGCTGGAATAAAAAATATTGCTGAGTGGAAAAAGGTGTGGAATGATCAAAAAAGATATGTATGTGCGACAAAAAGCAGCACATAATCACAAGATGGCGAATGGAACGGGAGGTGGTCCCCATCAAGAATATAGATTTTCCGCAATTGAAGAGGAGATTTATAACTTAATAGCCATGAGGAGTCTGTTGAAGGTGTGGCCAACAGTTTCGGATTGGGAACCTCCTCTTCCCAAAGAAGTGGAAAAGAAAATTAACCTCCTGATTTGGCGGATATAAACATTGAGAACTACTTTGATGAGATTGACCAGGAAGAAGTTGTTCAAGAACCTGCGCCAAAAAAATGAAACCATCAACCATGGGTGGCTGATCTTAAAGTTGCTTTATTGGTTTGATTTCAATTTAAAAAATAAGATCGATTATTTATTAATAAAATAATGTATTTGTGTTTGTTTTTTTATATATGGTAAGGGGCGCCTTCGCCACGTTTTTGTTAAAAATGTTCTCATATCAACACCGTTAAAGTTTTTTTCAAATATTATTTTTAATCAAAATATTAATTAGCATATCTTGAGTTTATTATTAAGCTTTACAATTTTGTTTTTAAAATATTATTATTGAGAATTATCAAAATGTCTAAAAACCGAAACCGTCCCACGCATGGGACAGCGAGCAATCTGTCAAGAGATTTTTGCTGAAATTTCTGAAAAATACTAGTGTTGGGCAATCTCGTTCATTGAGCGGATCGATCTTTTTCATTCCGTTCACCAAAAAGATCCGGGTCGTTTACTTCGTTCGTTGGCTCTTTTTCGTTCAACAATACATTTGAATGTATTTTTTTCTTTTGAAGTCGTTCGTTCTCTGCTGCATATGACTCCGTCGTTCTTTTCACCGATTCGTTCTTTTGATAATGTTCGGTCACGAATGACACAACAGCTGTGTTACTTGCTTGTTTGTGTGCTAATGGGGGTGGTTTTGTTTCTGAACGTAGTGGTGGTGGTTTTGATATGAAAGAACCAGATGAACGAATGATGCAAAAGAATGATATGACCGAGATGTGCTACTGAATGAGATGAGTTACTGAGCGAGAGTAGCTCTCTGAATCATTGTTTGTTTTGTGTGGAAATTTGTGCTGCTAGCGCAGCGTTTGTTTAGAGTTTGACTGCAAAACCAATGCTGCTAATTTTGTAAGCAGCAATGACTCGTCCATCGGGGATCTAAATGAACGATATAAAATAATGAGCTGGATACGGATCCGTTCGTTCTTTTCACGGAATCGTTCCTATGAGCCGGTTCGTTCATGAACGACGCAACTCTAAAAAATACCTGTAGTGGGATTCTCTAACGCATTTTTTGGTTATCGACAAAAATCGTTAAAATTAAAATGCTTATAATTTCGGTAGTTAATGATATTATTCGGTAAGTTAGCGACCAATAAAAAGTAGTCGCAAAGTTCTACCGATAGCAACAGTGATGTCAACTTTTATTTGAACTTTTCATTCATAATTTTGCGTTTTAATTTGACCGATTTTTGTCGGAAACCAAAAAATGCCCTAGAGAATCCCACTACTGGTGCCCAGAATAAAATAGCAAGTAACCTTGAAAAAATAAAATACAAATGAAAAATGTACATCTGGCAATCCGTATTAAAATGTTCGACTTCAAAATCAAAGCTTACTTTTAGGCATTTCATTTTTTGATGTAGGGAATTGCCAGACCAAAAATTTTAATTTTTTATTTTTTTTTCGGCAAAACACTTACCAATCTATTCTGGGCGCCTGGTATTTTCATGAATTTCGGTATTTTGCAATCCAGAATGTGAGTGACGTCACATACTACTGGTGGTATTAATGGGAAACAGTGTGTTTGCATGGGGCATGAAAATAAAACGCATGGATTTAATGTGTTTGGGTTTTTTATTGGTATTGGGTATTGGTTCTATTTTTTTTTTTTTTTTTTTTTTTGTTACAATAAAAATAAGCCTTTATAAAAGTAATTTAAAAACAATTTAAAATAAAATTCAGCTGTAAAATATAAGTGTGGATTTCTAAAGGTATTTTGGAGGTCTAAGAGCGTGGATTTCTAAAGGTATTTTGGAGATCTATAACCGTAGATTTCTAAAGATATTTTGGGGATCTATAAGCGGGGATTACTGAAGGTATTTTGGAGATCTATAACCGTAGATTTCTAAAGATATTTTGGGGATCTATAAGCGGGGATTTCTAAAGGTATTTTGGAGATCTATAATATTCTGGAGATCTATAATCGTGGATTTCTAAAGGTATTTTGAAGATCTATAATATTTTGGAGATCTATAAGTGTGGATTTCTAAAGGTATTTTGGAGGTCTAAAGGCGTGGATTTCTAAAGATATTTTGGAGATCTATAACCGTATATTTCTAAAGATATTTTGGGGATCTATAATCGTGGTTTTCTAAAGGTATTTTGGAGATCTATAATATTTCGGAGATCTATAATCGTGGATTTCTAAAGGTATTTTGAAGATCTATAATATTTTGGAGATCTATAAGCGTGGATTCCTAAAGGTATTTTAGAGATCTAAAGGCGTGGATTTCTAAAGGTATTTTGGAGATCTATAATCGTGGATTTCTAAAGGTATTTTGGAGATCTATAAGCGGGGATTTTAAAGGTATTTTGAAGATCTATAACGCGTGTATTTCTAAAGGTATTTTGAAGATCTTTAATCGTGGATTTATAAAGGTATTTTAGAGATCTATAAGCGTGGATTTCTAAAGGTATTTTAGAGATCTATAAGCGTGGATTTCTAAAGGTATTTTAGAGGACTGTAGGGGGCATGAAAAGCTTAGAAGCTTAGAATAATGGAAATAAAACTATATTTCTGTTAGTAATGTAGAAAAAGCGTTTGGCATTGTTTTATTTTAATTCTCCGCTTTACTTCTGTCTCTTGTTGTTGTGCTAATTTGTTGGAAGTATTTTTCTATAAACAAAAATAATAACAAATACGACACATTTTGGTTACGACATTCATATTCAAAATCCGCAACTTGCCTTCGAGTATTTGCGAGTACATACAAAATTTTCATGATAGCCGACAGCAACAACAAAATGTACACAACGTAGAAATTGATTCACGTGTCTAAAATGCGTGACTGGTGAGCAAAACAAATGTGGCAGTGCACCATGGCATCAAATCATATAATCAATGGACATTAATGAGAGAATGGCCACAGTATTCGAATACTCGAAGAAAGTTCTAAAAGTTATATAGATTACATGACGTGGAGTCAAGGGAAACTAGTATTCTTTAATTGGGACTATATTTTAATATTCAGTTAAGGTTTATAAAATATTTTCAAATGAAGTAATATTTTAAATTTTTTGGGATCTAAGCTTGAAGCTTGTGAATTTGTGATAAAATAGGTCTTTATTGTGTAAACTTTGAAAAAAAAAATATATATTGGCTGCCAACATTATTTAATTAAAAACAGAAATAATAAATTTTATTGAATATTATTCACGCCACTGTGAACAAACAATATTGGGTTACGCTAATATTTATAGCTTTGTTACGCTCTCAGCAGGTAAATTTGCAAATAAAGCGTCGAGGAGAGAAAGACAAACACTTTTACTTTTATTATGAAACAGAAGAGAATGTTGTTAGCTTTTGACGAATAGGTAGGTACGTAGCAGCAGTTAGTTAGGGGATGGAAGGACGACAATTAGATATGAAAATAAAAATATAAAGCAATATACACATACAGCAAGGGGAGTGGCAGAATGCAACAGATACTTTTCACAGATACACTCGAATAAAAATGTTGCCTGGAGAAGACTAGTGGAAGATAATATTGTATTATATAAGGTGTTGAGAACCGATAATTATCAAAATATTACTAAACCAAAATAAAACAAGTGAGCAAAGGCTATAATCGGGGCAAGGCCGACTATGTGATACCCTACACCACTACCACTGTGCATAAGCTTTTCACTCGTAAACATTTCTTTAAGGGAGATACTAAAGGTTTCGCCTATTTGGGTTTTATACCAAATGACTTAAGGCGAACTGAACTAAAATAATCATATTTGACTACTGTCGATATCTTCCTTGGTACTGATTGAAAGCTTTGCTGGTCTTCTTGATTAACATTTTACATGTCTTTAGTACTCCAAATGGAATCAGCGGTATTTGTCATTAAAGTAAAAACTTCAAAATATTAAAATTGTGAGAGCTTAGCACCTTTTGCAATAACTCTGATATTTTACATAAATGCCACATTTTGTATTAATTTAAAGCTCAGATGGTTTAGTTTCATTATAAAGCTCTCTCCTCGGAATATGTCCAACAGAAGCAGAAATATCTGACATGGAAATAAAATTCCATAAATTGAAAATTGGGATATCCCAGCGTCTTTTTCAACATTACAAGCTTTTTGCCAATTTTGGTAACGCAATTGGGAACATTTTAAAGCTCCGAATGTCCTTCCAAATCTGAGATAATCGTCAGTAAAATTCAAATAAACAAGTAAAAAAGTATCAGTCGGTCAGTAAAATTCAAATAAACAAGTAAAAAAGTATCAGTCGGCTTTGCCGACAGAGATATACCCTCAGCCTGTGCGGAGTGAAACACTTTTTTCCAAAAAAAAAAAAACATGTATTTATTGGGGTTTCCAAAATTTTGGAATTTTGGGCGTATGAACCAACAAAAATATGGATTGGATTAAAGCTCAAAAATTTGAGGGGAATATCAATAGATAGGTCTTTTGTACCATAAGCAGGGCCACTAGGAAAACCTTCGGTAAAAAATTCGTAATTGAGGCAGCGAATGCAAGTTGCTTCAGCAAAAATCGAATTGATTCGAGAGCAGGTCTTAAAGTGAATTTATCCGAAATTTCGTATGGGAGGTACCCGAAGAAGTGAACAAATATTGTCCACATTCGAACCTGATCTATATCTGGAAGATATATTAGGATGTGCAAAATATAGACCAAATCGGTCACTCCCTTCAAGGGTTATCATGCGCACAATTTTTCCGAACATTTTTTAACTTTTGTGGGGGAGGTGCCTGAAGGAATGGACTGATATGGCTTTTCGTCGAACTTAGCCTTAGTTTGAACCAAATATTACGTAGGTCAAATTTTGGACCGAATCGGCAGATCCGTTCGAGATTTATCTCGCGCTCCAACCACTACACACGGTGTCATAGGGGCTTTTGTACCTTTAAGGCTATTTTCTCAGGAAGTATTGAGTTGCCCCTGATGAAACTTGTACCATCGTATGGGGAGGGAGTGAATACAAGTTGTTACAATAAAAATCAAGCGATTCGAGAGCAGGTCTTAAACTGATTTTTTTCCGAAATTTTGTGTGGGAGGTACACGAAGGTGTGGATCGATTAAGTCCATATGCGAACCTGATCTATATCTAGTAGATATATTAGGATGTGCAAAATATAGACCAAATCGGTCACTCCCTTCAAGAGTTAATGTACGAAAAATTTTTCCGATCATTTTTGAACTTTTGTGGGGGAGGTACCTGAAGAAGTGGACCGATATGGCTTATCTTCGAACTTAAACTATGTTTGGACAAAATATTAATAAGGCCAAATTTTGGACCCAATCAGCACTTCCGTTCGAGAGTCATCTTGCGCTCTAACCACTACACACGGTGTCATAGGGGTTTTTGCACCTTTCAAGCTATTTTTTTTAGGAAGTATGGACTTGCCCTTAATAAAACTTGTACTGTCGTATCTGGGTCAGTGAATACAATTTGCTACCAGAAAAATCAAAGAGATTCGAGAGGTGGTCCTAAACCGAACTTTTCCAAAATTTTGTGTGGGTGGTACCCGAAGGAGTGGACCGATGGAGTCCATATTGGAACCTCATCTAAGTCTGATAGAAATTTCACGATGTGCAAAGTTTGGATCAAATCGGTTCATCCCTTCAAGAGTTATGGTGCTCACAAATTTTTCGAACATTTTCAAACTTTTGTGGGGGAGGTACCGGAAGGAGTGGACCGCTATAGCCCATCTTCGAACTGAAACTAAGTTTGGACAAAATATTACGTAACCCAAATTTTAGACTGAATCGGTTGATCCTTTCAAGAGTTATCGTGCGCTCCAGATAGCCAGACAGACAGACGGACATTGCTAAATCGACTCCATATTGTCTGAAACGGATTTCGTCCAAACATAATTGGGGTCTAAAACAATTATTTCGATGAGGCACATTTTGCCCGTATGGAAGTTTATATACATACCATCGTTAGCATAAATGCTGAGGGTATACAAAATGTAGAGTTGTGTAGTTCGAACGAACTAGTTCAAAGGAACTATTCCGCACAAGGAACTATTGGAACTATAACTGACTCTAGCATTTATATATTTCCTTTAGTTCATATAGTTCCAGTCTTGCATATAATTCCCTTCATTGTCTTCCTTTAATTCCACACTCACTTCGACAAATATATATACCGACAAATTTCATATGGAACGTTTAATACCCCAAGTGAAGAGCAAATACCAGATTTCAGCCATTTCGGTGGAATATTGAGTCCACAATCTTCAAAATATCGGAAATAGGGAGGTACCGTTCCATAGGGGCTGTGAGGGTTATCATGAACGGTAATTCCCCATGCATTTTTTCACTTTCTCCCTTACTCACGGGGAAATTTCATTCATGATAACCCCATATACTAAGGCGTGGACCTGTACCGACAAGTTTCTGGGGGAAAGTTGTATATCCCCAACAAAGACTAAATACCAAATTTCAGCCATTTCTGAATACACGTCTAATACCCCAAGTGAAGACCAAATTTCGGCCATTTCGGTGGATTATTGTGGCCCCAACCTTCAAAATACCGAAAATCGGGAGGTACCGTTTTATGGGGGCTATATGAAGGCGTGGACCTATATCGACAAATTTCTGAGGGAAAGTTTTATACCCCCAACGAGGAATAAGTACCAAATGTCAGCTATTTCGGTGTGATAATGAGACCAAACCCTTATAAATACCGAAAATCGGGTGGTACCGTTCTGTGGGGGCTGTATCAAAACGTGGACATATGGGTTATAGGGTTAGTTAAATCAGATCCAAGATTTTGGTTTAGCCTTTTGTATTGTATTTATTTAAAGAAACCTTTTAGTTCTCCCAATCTGTGGATAACTTCGTTATGTTGGCTTTTCTGTAAAGCCTTCTGCTAATCTTCCTAAAATTTGCTAAATCGTTTGACATCTCAGCTATCATAGCTATCCTCAAGAACCTCTGCTACAGGCTTCACTGCTGTAGGGTAGTGTGATACCCCCAGCTTGGCGTTTACTAGTTCAGTGAATTTGTTCCAATCGGATTTCCGTGGATTCCTATGTTTTGGTTGCCGAATGCCGTGAATAGAGACTTGAAAGAGTGTATTGCGGTGATCCGGAAAGGAAACACTCTTCGGATACTTTCCAATCAATAATGAGGGATTCGTCTTTTTTAATGAGGGTTATATCAGTAACCTCCCCCTCGGTTCTATTTTGAAAGGTGTTCTCATTACCCCTGTTGCATATTCTAAGATTATGTTTTAAAATAAGCTGATAAACGGATTCAAACTGGCATTGGTGTCGCAGCTACCCCATTTCGTTTACGAATCTCTCCACATATTGGCCTGGTAGGTCAGAGCTTTCGAAAGGCAAGTAGATGGATGAGAAGATTGTGGCTCTGTGAGATCTATTCTTCATCCTTGCCGCCGTCAAATCTCCACCGCTAAAATGAGAGCAAGAGATATTACTTTAAGATTCTTTTTGGCAAATATAGAAGTTCTTAACTTATCTCCGATGGATGTGGTGAAGTTGGTATAGTTGCCATCGCTTAATCCAACAACCCCTTCTTTGTATAAATAAGTCTCCTGGATTAAGGCCATATAAATTTCAGACATTTTTAAGGCTAGAAGAAGTTCAGTAGCAGCCGCTTTGCAGTGATGCAGATTAATCTGCATAATGCGAAGTGGTTGCTACTACCGTCCCTCCACTATTTTTCTGCTAGGCAGGCCCTTATCCATTCTAGTCCAAAATGTTGCATGACCGCGCGAGTCTTTAGGTAATCTTGCGCCTGAGTCTCTATTGACACCCTAATGACAAGAGACCCATTCTCCGGACTGTGGCTAACCAGTTTCCATGTGATGGTATGGAAATTGTGATTCTGCTTACCGAATATTGTCAGTAAGCGCGCAGGGTCCACTGACAAATTCCTTCTGGAGGGAATCTCCTTTACATTAACAACTGCTAGTTGGCAACCCAGCCAGAGTTCAACAAGGTCCTCTATTGTGGAAGTAACAAATTTCATTTCATTTTCACAACAGATGACCTGTGCAGTGGGCGGCGCTACCAAATTGCGAGTGTTTGGAAGGTTCGCCTTCGCCCGAGAATCTTCTATATTAAAATACAAAGCTCTATCTTAAAAATTGCGAGCTGTATCTTGATTTCAACAGACGGACGGACAGACGGACATGATTATATCGACTTAGTATTTTACTCTCATCAAGAATATATATACTTTATAGGGTTTCCGATGAATATTTCAATGTGTTACAAACGGAATGACAAATGTAATTATACCCACCACATTATGGTGGAGGGTATACAAATTTTAACATCATTTTGTGTGTGAAGTTTTTTATTGAATCAACTGGTATGTAAGAATTTATTTTAAATACAAACTTATCAAAATATGACACAGGGATAACCTAATATATAACCTTATATATCTAAAAAAATGGTACAACCTAGGAAAAATTACATAACCCAGTCTTGCAGAGAATTTTCACACCTATAAGATTCTCTCAGGTTCCATGCCGATAAGACTTGTCGTATTCAATCAAAATCGCGAAACCGTAACAAAAAAACCTAAAAATGTAAACTGAGCTTCTTTATCTCAAAAATGGTACAGCCTGAGAACAAATCATAAACGTCAATCCTGTGGAGATTTTTTACAGCTACAACATTTTCTTTAGCTCCATTTCGATTGGACTTGCGGTTTCAAAGCAAAATTGTGAAAACCTAAAAAACACCTAAAAATGTGAATTTTGACCGCGATTTATTTAAAAATCCCTACAGCGATTTTTTCTTGTTTTTGGATTTTTCTCATCTATGAACATTGCTGTTTCAGAATTCACAAAAACTTCCCCTATGTATGCGGTTTTTATTAAAAGTTAGTTAAGGCGCATTCTTCATGACATTGTTTTATAAGGGGGCGATACAGTCAGTGCATTGTCCCAAATTAAACTTCAATATCTCTCTGGTACAACCTACGAAAATACCGTAAAGGTCAATCTTGTAGAGAATTTTCATAGTTACAACATTTTCTTCAGTCTCATTTTGATAGGAATTGCGGTTTCTAAGCAAAATCGTGAAAACCTGAACAACCCCTAAAAATGCCAAGTTGAATCGCGATTTATTTAAAAAGCGCTCCGGCGATTTTATTTTTTGTTTTTTGATTTTTCTCATCTATGAACATTGTAGTTTCAGAACCCGCAAAAACTTCCCAAGTGTAAGCACCTTCCATTTAAATTTGATTCAAGAGCACCGTGACAAGTCAATAAAATAGAGAAATGTATAACCACAGCCCCAACCTTCAAAATACCGAAAATCGTGAGGTATCGTTCTATGGGGGCTATATGAAGGCCTGATCCTAAACCGACAAATTCTAGGTGGAAAGTTGTATTCTCCATACTAATACCAAATTTCAGCCATTTCGGAGGGATATTGGGGCCACAACCTTCAAAATACCAGAAAATCGGGAGGTACCGTACTATGAGGGCTATATGAAGACGTGGACCTTTACCGACAAATTTTAGGTGGAAAGTTTTATACCCCCAACAAAGACGAAATACCAAATTTCAGTCATTTCGGTGGGATATTGAGGCCACAACCTTCAAAATACCAGAAATCCGGAGGTACCGTTCTATGGGGGCTATATGAAGACGTGAACCTATACCGAGAAATTTCAGGTGGAAAGTTTTATACCCCCAACGAAGACTAAATACCAAATTTCAGTCATTTCGGTGGGATATTGGGGCTACAACTTTCAAAATACCGGAAATCGGGAGGTACCGTTCTATGGGGCCTAAATGAAGGCCTCAACCTAAACCGACAAATTTTAAGTGGAAAGTTGTTTACCCCCAAGGAAGACTTAATACCAAATTTCAGCCATTTTGGCGGGATATTGAGGCCTTCTAAATACCAGAAATCCGGAGGTACCGCACTATTTGGGCTATATGAAGACGTGGACATATACCGACAAATTTCAGGTGGAAAGTTTTAACACCCCCAAGGAAGACTTAATATCAAATTTCAGCCAATTCGGAGGGATATTGAGGCCACAACCTTCAAAATACCAGAAATCCGGAGGTACCGTTCTATGGGGGCTATATGAAGACGTGAATCTATACCGTGAAAATTTCAGGTGGAACGTTTTATACCCCCAACGAAGACTAAATACCAAATTTCAGTCATTTCGGTGGGATATTAAGGCTACAACTTTCAAAATATCGAAAATCGGTAGATACCGTTCTATGGGGGCTATATGAAGACGTGGACCTATACTGAACAATTTCAGGTGGAAAGTTTTATACTCCCAACGAAGATTTTATACAAAATATCAGCCATTTAAGTGTGATCTTGAGGCCACAACCTTCAAAATATCGGAAATCGGGAGGTACCATTCTATGGGGGCTATATGAAGACGTGGACCCTTACTTACTTACTTAGCTGGCCCATTACAGAACATTTGTTCCATAGACCGAACTAAGAAAAAATCTCGAATCATCTCTGTTTTTCGCTTCGCTTTTTGGAATACCGCAACTTTTCCTTTCTTCATCCACTTGTATGCTCCATCGAAGCTTCGGCCTGCCGGTTCTGCGTGCACCGCTATGTGGCATGTATTCATACGCCTTTTTAGCGGGTTCATCATCGTTCATTCTTATGATATGGCCTAGCCAACACAATCGTTGCATCTCGATATTCATGCCTTTGTATAGCTGATATAGCTCGAGGTTTATACGACGTCGATATTCACCGTCAACGCAAATCGGCCCGTAGATCTTTCGAAGAATTTTCCTCTCAAACACACCAAGCACGGCCTTATCTGCTTGCGCATGTACCCATACTTCGGAGCCATACATTAGCACGGGCAGTATCAGCGTTTTGTATAGTGTTATTTTTGTTTGACGAGATGTGGCTTTGTTTTTAAATTGCTTACTTAAACCATAGTAGCATCTGTTGGCCAATACAATTCTTCTTATTTCACAACTGATGTTGTTTGTTGTGTCTATGGCAGTGCCGAGGTAGACGAAGTCTTTAACTACCTCAAAATTATAGGTACCAACTTCCACAGTTGGTCCGAGCTCTATGGACGCTTTGCGCGTCGTCACCATAAATTTGGTCTTTCGCCGTTTACCGCCAGACCCACTTTCGCAGATTCTCCTTCGACCTTCCTTAAGGTATCAGTTACTTCCTTTACTGATCGTCCTATGATGTCTATGTCATTAGCATAAGCAAGTAACATGTGACTATTGGTGTAGATCGTGCTATTTCTTTTGACATTTGCATCTCGTATTACCTTTTCCAGCAAAATGTTGAATAGGTCACACGAAAGGCTGTCTCCTTGTCTGAAACCTCTTTTGGTACTAAAATGTTCGGAGAAGTTCTTTCCAATTCTAACTGATGACCTAGTGTCAGTTAAAGTCATCTTACAAAGCCGGATGAGCTTTGCGGGGATACCAAATTCAGACATTGCATGGAATACCTTTGATCAGAGGAGACTGTCGAAAGCTGCTTTATAATCGACAAAAAGGTGATATGTGTCGATGTGTCTTCAGATTGAAGACGTGGACTCATGCGGACAAATTGCAGGTGTAAAGTTTCATACCCCTAACGAAGACTTAATACGTACCATAATTCTTGTATATATTTTTGCATATGCTCATTTTATGCAAATATGTCAAAATATGCAACAATTTCTGGGCCTAATACGTTTTATTTTGTGATAGAACGATTTTCTGTCTAATCAGATTTTCTCTACGACCATCCTAACCATATGCATTTGCATAGGATTCCGCTGTCTACCCATCAGGTACATCTATCTCAAAAGTTCAAAATTTTTCACTAAAATGGTGCGTACAATTACTCTCGAGCGGTTAACCGATTTTGTCCAACATTTAATCCTTGTCAAATTTCTTACAAAGATCAGATTTTTTGCAGCAGGTTGTCCTCGCGGTGCAATTTTTTCGGTTTTGGCCAGTAGAATCAAATTTTTAATCACTGTGCCTAGTCTAACGCGCGATCTGTATAAGCTCAATCATGGGTGCAAGTGATCTCTTTAGCATCTTCATCGATGAATTTTATATGGGCGTGGACCCCAAAAGATGCTATTCATTCTGGATCCAAAGCATGTCATTCACTCCAATGTTTTGACATGTCATTTTCACCAATGCTTTGGCATGTCATTTTCCCCAAAGCTTTGCAATGACATTATCATTACGACGAGAGTTTTAACAACGTTGGATGTGATTTCGAGTCTCCGACAACATCAAGCCTATTGTAAATAATTAATCTTATATATTTAGAAAAATTTGTATAAATATAGACACTAAATTCATCTCTATTGGATCAATGGAATGTGTTCAAATGCTGATAAAAAGATCGCATCTTTCACGAGTTCCTTTGTATGGGTTCAAATGCTGATGAATGGTTCAAAATGGTTCAAATGCTAATGAAAAGATCAGATCTTTCACGACTTCGTTTAAATGCAAAAGATACCATGAAATCACGTCATCGCATGGAACCCCTTCCTTCAAATTTTGCTGGGTTACGTTGGCTATCATGGAATTTAAACGGCATTATTCAGCCCAACTATATAACAAATTTAATCAAGACTATACATATTTGATATTTTTGTAAATTGATTCAACATTTTAAGTCATCAAAAACTTGGACTTCTACCAACCATTACCATTATTTTTCTTGAGAATGATTTTTCGTACTCTTACGTTCCTCTTCTGACGGTTTCCCCAATTCAATTTCCAAACACTCAAACGTGGAACAACACAATCACACACAGAGACATTCAACGTAACACACGTTTTTTTGGTCTGTTAAAGCTTTTACGGAACATTTAGTTACAATTTATTCTATGCATTATTCACTGTCAATCAGTTTACGTGCAAATTTGTCGGAGTGAAGACCTCAATAGCGAACGATCTCAGATAAATATCAAAGCATAAACAAATTAAAACAAAACAAAGTAATACAAATTAAAAAAAAAATCACAGAAAATATATTCAAGAAGAAAGAAAATACATTAATAATTTTTTAATCTAATAATTGTGTGTGTGTAAATTTAATAAATTAACCACACAAATATCAATGAAATTCAAACACATATAAAGTATGGTTTAATGTTTTGTTTTTTTCAATATTCAATTAATGCTAATTTAATGATATGTATTCAAATAAATGTTTAAAATAAAGTGTTAATTTAAATTATATGCATGTACTGCCATTGCCACCATTTTCCATCATGAATTAACATTGTTTTGATGGAAAAGTTCATTAATAAAGCTTTTCATTGTAATGTTACAAATAAACAGAGTAACGACTTTACACAGTGGAAGCATAATTTAAAAAAATTGTTCTTTAAATTTTAAAATAAAATTTATTACTACTACTTTAAGGGCCATTATTACATGTGTTCTTTTACTATCTGATGGATTTGAAAACGCAAAATAAACTTATTTGGAGGCATTAAAAATATAATTTTTACATTGAAAGTTAACGAAAAGAAGCTCCTCCTTGAAATTCAATCATCACTTTTAACTTTAAGTAAACCGGAACGCTATAAATCTGTTCGGTAAATCCAAACTATAACAAAAGATGACTTATAATAATGGGGCTAAAAATGTTAAAACATACTTGACCCCATATAAAATGCATGATTATTTGATTTAAGTAAGGTAAGGTCATAACGGGGAACCGGGTCGACGACCATACCCTATTTGTATGTATATCTGAACGCGTGGAAGATGTGAACTTTTTACCTCTCTCACATTTTCGTATTCTGAATAAAATTGTTTGGGTGTTTTTTCCCATGTCCCCTCATTCTGAATGAATTTCGAATTGGGGATTTGTGAGCAAACAGTGAGAGAGTTTGACTAAAATGTTCAAAAAATTTAATATTTTAGTAAAAAGACCTATTCATATTGCATCTACCCGACACAATTATTGCAAATATTTATAACGCATTTGTTTAATAAAAACATACAAAATGTACTGTCAAATACGCCATTAGTAGACCTCGGATTTTGCATATTTGTATATGATGGAAAATTATATACTACAAAAGACACTAGGGTGACTTGATGTAGAAAAAAGACTTCAAAAAGTACTACATATCTAAAATTTTTTAAAAATGGTTGTATAAATAGAAGTTATCAAAATCAGCCTTTGTCTTCTAGCCATTTATATTCAAAATATGCATGATGAGCTGGTACTTCGCTAGAATTAATTTTTTAATACAAATTCCTTAGGTCATGTTAGCTCGATTAATTCAAATAATTAATTAGAAAATTGTTGTAATTTATAGATTCTTAGATCCATAAAATATAGAAAGTACCCACTTCATCATTCCTAATTAAAAACATTTTTATACCCTCCACCATGATATGGAGGATATAATTAAATTTGTCATTCCGTTTGTAACACATCGAAATATTCATTGGAGACTCTATAAAGTATATATATATATATATATCGAGCCCTTCCCGCGAAAAAGGTGTAAGCGACAAAAAGCTAATTTTACAGGAGACGGTTTTTATTAAATAACTTTTGATATAACCAAAATTGTTTATTCAAATTTGGTATAGTTCTGTTATTAAATCCTATTTACTGAAAAAATAAAAAAATTGTGGAATATCTTCAATATAACGGTAGTTTGTGTCGCTTACATCTTTTTCGCTGTCACGCAATCAGGCTTTTACTTTGAGAAGTGGCGGTTACATCAAAAAAAATTATTTGAAACAAATCATTTTTAGAGTAATTCTTATCTACAATTTAAAAACAAAGCACACTAATTTTATAGCAAGTATTTATTTGAAGAATTATAAGATTAAAACGTATTTATTGTAATATAGTTGAATAACGACATGGTATGTAAATGTGCAATTTGATGTAAGCGACAATTCGCTGTCACAAACAAATGTACACAAAAAGCAAAAATGGCGCTTACATCAAAATTGTTTTTGCTCTAATTTCGTAACGGTACATGGCTGAGTTCTAAAAAATTGGGAGATGGTGTGTTGGAATATTCTTCATAGATTTCCGTAAAAAAACGAAAATCGAAAAAATGTCGCTTACATCATTTTCGCGGGAAGGGCTCGATATATATATATATATATATATATATATATATATATATATGGGGATTTCTGAGTGAAATCGGACACTTTTTAAAGATGAGGTTTTTGATTTCCTTTATTTTTTGCTGCGGTGATGCTGCTCATTAGCAAAACATTTTAGTATATTTTCAGATTTTTTTGGACTAACCGCTCCAGAGATATCGCGCCTTGAAAAAGTCAAATTCTGTAAAAACTACATGCAAAGAAATACTCATAACTTCTTTAATATTGGTCCAATTTGAAAAAATCTTTTTTTGTATGTTTTGTTGTTTTATCAGCTGTTAAATAAAAAATAGCAAAAAAATTTGCACAGTGGGCTTGGATGCTATTTCCGCGATTTAATATTTAAAATCAATTTTTATAGATGTTCGACCCCTTCGATTTTCTTTAATTTTTTTTGTATTAAACTACGTTCAAGTACAAAAATTTTAAGTCATATGTGGTAATGGGATTCGGAAGATTACTATTTTTTCTGAATTTTTTAAAATTTGTCAATTCAATTTTTCCTTTATAACTTTGTGCAAAATGTATTAATTTATTAAAAAAATTAAAAGTTTTTTTTAAACATTTGTTTTGATTTTATATTTATGAATTTATCTCAAACATCTTAAAAACGGCATCATTTTTCGATTTTGAAAATGCATCAGCGAAAATTCCATTAAAGCCCACTGTGCATTTTTTTCTATTTTTTATGATAAATATATAATATATAATGATAAATATGTACTCTTAGCTTCAAAAATACAGGAAATACAAATTTTGGACAAAGGTATAAAGGAAAATTTGTACTGACAAATCTTAAAAAATTCAAAAAAAAATACTTATGGTCCGAATCCCATTACCACATAGGACTTAAAATGTTTGTAATTGAACGTAGTTTAATACAAAAAAATTTAAAGAAAATCGAAGGGGTCGAACATCTTTAAAAATTGATTTTAAATATTTAATCGCGAAAATAGCATCCAAGCCCACCGTGCAATTTTTTCGCTATTTTTTATTTATAATAAAAAATATTTTTTCAATTTGGACCAATATTAAAGAAGTTATGAATATTTTATTGCATGTAGTTTTTACAGAATTTGACTTTTTCAAGGCGCGATATCTCTGGAACCGTTAGTCAAAAAAATCTGAAAATATACTAAAATGTTTTGTTAATCAACAGCATCACCACAGCAAAAAATAAAGGAAATCAAAAACATCATCTTGAAAAAGTGTCCGATTTCACTCAGAAATCCCCATATATTCTTGATCAGGGTAAACATCTATATAACCATGTCCATCTGTCCGTCCGTCCGTCGCACGGTGGTCGAAAGCACTGATCTAGCGGCGCGAAATTAATAACTTGCAAACGAATTAAGATACGTCACTGAAATTTTGCACAAACTCAGCTTGTACCTGTGGGTAATAATGGGCCAAATATGAATAATATCGGCTAATGTTTTGGTATAGCCCCCATATAACGGTACCTTCCGATTTTCGGTATTTTGAGGAGTTAAGTCACAATTTCGTAGCAAATTAGCTGTAATTTGGTACTAGTGGTCACAAAATATTTCCACCAAAAATTATGGACATATGTAGGTGCACGTTTTGACATAGCCCCCATGTAACCGTACCTCCCAATTTAAGGTATTTTGAATATCATGACCTCATTTTTAAACCAACTTGGCTGTAATTTGGCATTCCGTGTTCTCACTGCGTATAAAATCTTCTTACAAAACATTTTCAATACGGATTTATGTTTCGATGTAGCCCCTTTTATGGTACCCCCGATTCGTTGAACTTTTACTTGTTATCCCATATTTAATAGCATATTTATCTATAATATGGTATTATAGTGTCTCCGGGGGTAGAACTCCTCCTTAAACACATTTCTCAAGATAGGTCCATATTTTGATTTAGCTCCCACACAAATTCACAGCTAAATTTGTATGAATTTCATGCAAAATCCTTTATTTTAAAAGTGCAGTCATCAAAAGATTTGCAAATATTTGCAGCCCTAATGTGGTTATTCCGTATCCAGGGAGTCCAATTTCATTCCCCAAAAAATAAGCGAACCCAAGTTCGGCCAAGTTTACAAGATGCACTTTATGGAACAAGAGCGTACGACCCATAACAACACTACAAAATGTATTTTTTTGCAAATTTGTTGCTATATAACTAAGTACATCCAGACCCCAAACTAATTTTTATAATTTAAATCACACCCTCTGCTATTAATTAAAAATAAATCTTGTCCAGTTTCATTACGAATTTATTTAACATTTAAACAAATATGAAGTTAATTTTTTTGCAACAATTTTTTAAAATCTGATGCAACAAAAACTCTTGTATTTTATAGTGAATAACTGAGTGAATATTTACAACAACAAAAATGAAAAAAAAACAAAATCTTTGTCTGCGATGTGTCTGTAATCGATACAATGAAAAATATTTCGCAATTTTATAGTTCGATTTTTTGACTTTCGCGCCGCTAGATCAGTGGTTTCGACCAGTGTGCGTCGGTCCGTCTGTTGAAATCAAGATACAGCTCGCCATTTTTAAGATAGAGCTTTGTAATTTGGTATAGAAGTTTATATTACTCCTAGGATGTTTGGTATTGCAAATGGCCTATATCGGTCCACGTTTTTTTGTAGCCCCCATAGAACGGTACCACCCGATTTTCGGTATTTTGAATGTTTTAGCCTCATTATCACACCGAAATGGCTGAAATTCGGTACTTAGTCTTCGTTGGGGGTACAAAACTTTCCCCCAGAATTTTGTCGGTATACGTCCACGCCTTCATATAGCCCCCATAGAACGGTAGCCCCCGATTTTCGTTATTTTTAAGGTTTTAGCTTCATTATCACACCGAAATGACTGAAAGTTGGTACTTAGTCTTCGTTAGGGGTACAAAACTTTCCATCAGAATTGTATAGGTATAGATCCACGCCTTTATGTAGCCCCCATAGAACGGTATTACCCGATTTTCGTTATTTTGAAGGTTTTAGCTTCATTATCACACCGAAATGGCTGAAATTTGGCACTTAGTCTTCGTCGGGGATATAAAACTTTCCCCAATAATTTTGTCGGTATAGGTCCACGCCTTCATATATCCCCCATAGAACAATACCTTCTGATTTTCGGTACTTTGAAGGTTGAGGCCACAATAATCCACCGAAATGGCTAATATTTGGTATTTAGTCTTCGTTGGGGGTATAACATTTTTCCCCAGAGTTTTGTCGGTATAGGTCCACGCCTTCATATAGCCCCTATAGAACAATACCTTCTGATTTTCGGTACTTTGAAGGTTGAGGCCACAATAATCCACCGAAATGGCTGAAATTTGGTACTTAGTCTTCTTCGGGGAATTTTGTCGGTATAGGTCCACGCCTTCATATAGCCCCCATAGAACAATACCTTCTGATTTTCGGTACTTTGAAGGTTGTGGCTATAAAATTGGGGGTATAAAATTTTCCGCCAGAGTTTTGTCGGTATAGGTCCACGCCTTCATATAGCCCCCATAGAACGGCAGCTCCCAATTTTCAGTATTTTTAAGTTTGTGGCCAGAATAATCCACCGAAATTGCTAAAATTTGGGGGTATAAGACTTTCCATATGAAATTTGTCGGTATAGGTCCACGCCTTCATATAGCCCCCATAGAACGGCAGCTCCAAATTTTCAGTATTTTTAAGTTTGTGGCCAGAATAATCCACCGAAATTTCTAAAATTTGGGGGTATAAAACTTTCCATATGAAATTTGTCGGTATAGGTCCACGCCTTAGTATAACCCCTCTAGAACGGTACCTCCGGATTTTCAGTATTTTGAAGTTTGTGGCATCAATATTCCACCGAAATTGTTGAAATTTGGTATTAATCTTCATTTGGGGTACAAAACTTTCCATATGAAATTTTCAATAAATGCTTAAAAGAAGTAAAAAATACTTTAGCGAAAAAATCATCAATATGTGTGCAGTTTTTCCTATATCCCCCATATAACGGTACCACTCGATTTAAGGTATTTTCAAGCTTTTATCTATATTTTCGGTCCGAATTGGCTGTAATTTGGTATTTAGGGTTCCTAGTCAAATTACAGCTAGTTCGATTAAAAATTGTAGCTAAAACCCTTAAAATACCGAAAATCGGGAGGTACCGTTATATGGGGACTATATGTACAAAAGAACCTATGCTGACGATTTTTAGTGAAGAAGTTTCGTTTCCCCTGAGAACCACAAATATCAAATTACAGCTAGTTCGGTTAAAAATTGTAGTTAAAATCCCAAATTACCGAAAACCGGGAGGTGCCGCTATATGGAGGCTATACCAAAACATGGACCTATATTGATAATTTTTGGTGGAGAAGTTTCGTGACCACTGAGAACCTCAAATGTCAAATTACAGCTAGTTTGTGTTAAAATTTTAGCAAAAATCCAGGAAATACCGAAAACATGGACCTATGCCCATAATTTTTGGAATATAAGTTTGTTAATCACTAAGAACCCTAAATGTCAAATTATTGCTAATTTGGTTTGTGACTAAAAAGGTCAAAATACCTGAAATCGCATCTTCCCAAAACTTCAGCGTTTTTGTGGATGCTAGAGTGATTACCACAGATGGACGGACGGTCGGACATGCATAGATCGACTCAAAATTTTACCCTAATCAAAAATATATATAAACTTTATAGGGTCGCAATTTATTATTTCAATGCGTTACAAACGGAAAAAACAAACTTAATGTACCCTCTATACTATGGTAATAATAATAGTTCCACAAACATCCCAGGCGGGACAAGGGAGACTTCTCTCACATCAATGAGTGCACCCCGCTTTATATTAGCTCAATGATATGGGACCTACAGTTTATCGCCGAATCCGAACGGCGTGTCCTAAGACACCACTTGTAGAGAAGTTTTAGATGCTGAAATACTCAGGAAATGTTGCCAACATCACTGAGGGGTATTTTGGCACCGTTGAAAATTTGATGTTGCCGGGGAATCGAACCCACAAGGCGGGTGTGCATACTATTGCACCACGCTGGCACCCATATACTATGGTGGAGGGTATAAAAACATTGTTGGAAAATTAAAATATGATATGTTTAGAGCAGTGCCGAACAGCCATTTGTCGCTGGTTACGAAGATTTTCGGCAATTCACACACATACGATCCGAACGCCAAGAAAGAGCGTGCAAGAGAGAGCAAATATTTTGATTTGTTTTTGTTTTGTAGCTTACTAACACACTGTCATAAATTGCCAATGATTTGAATACATACGTATTTGTGGCTTCGCTCTTCTTGGGCGGCACTGGTTTAGAGCAAACCCGTTCGTTGGTATTGATATGGTTACGAAGTTTTTCGGCAAATCACACACACGCGACCCGAACGCAAAGAGAGCAAATGTTTTGATTTTTTTACTTCAGTCTTGTACTGAATGTCATGGAAGCAGGTTGATGCCGCTTTATTTGCTTTTTTTGGTACACTGAAAAGATTTTGCAGTTGTACAGCAAATATGTGAAGGGAAGAATTTGAAAATGTATTTGCCAAAAAGGCTAAAAGCTATAAAGGATAACAAAGGATGTCATACCAAGTGCTAAACCCCTAAGAAATCCTTTTTGCTTCGTAAAACTTTTAGAGTGGATAATTTTCACTGTGAGGTAGAAATCGATGTTTTTATTTTTTTATCTAAATTTACGCGAATTTCGTTAATTTTATTTTATTATATTTAAGTTAAGACCCTAATGTAAAAATATAAAAAAGAACGAACTCGCTATCATTAACTCTTAGCAATCACAGTTTTAATAAAAGAAACTGAAGTGGATACTTTTGACTGTGATTCACTGTATATTATTTTTAATTTTAGTCATATAAAGCGAACGCGCCAACAATATATTTTTTCTATTTGAAAATTTTGCCTTTTTAGGCGAAGATCATTTTTAGTATTAATTTTTTTTAATTTATTAATCGAGCCGACGATTCGAACCCACACACCCACCACTATGTTTGGCTCTGAACGCTAACACGCCGTGACAACTTTTTTCCTGTGTTTTTCATTTCATACTCAATATGAAAATTAGAGTTGTGCCAAAGGAACTATTTGGAACTATATAGTTCACTTCGCAGTTCCAATGGCCCACATGTTTTCTTTGAACAAAATGCGCATACTTAATATCACACGTTATATTTCATGGTGTTACTCATACGTTTTGGAACTAGTACAAGGAACTAGGAACTAGATTACCCAACTCTAATGAAAATCATCACCCTGTTCTGTTCTGTCAGTGTAATTTTACCCACACATAAACAATTTAAGCGCTCGCTCTTCTTGGTCGGCTATGGTTTAGAGCATAGGCGATTATGCACGACACGGTGGTGCCGAAGTTTGTCGGCATCAAGAAAAATTAAATATTAATTCTCCCTTAAATTTCCCTATCTCTCGATTTTGCTCAGCCCTGCCTTAAACCGAGCGTAACAAAAATAACAAATGTTTTGATCTGTTTTTGTTTTGTAGCCTGCGTGCATACAAACTTACTAACACACTTATGCTATATTTTAATACATTTACGCCTGCTCTCTTCATGGTCACCCATGGTTTAGAGCAGGTATCGGCACTAATGGGGGCCACCATGGTGCAATGGTTAGCACGTCCGACTTGCACTCAGAAGGTCTGCGGTTCGAATCCCAGGCCAAGCAACATCAAATTTTCAACGGTGGCAAAATTCCCCCTCAGTAATGCTGGCGACATTTCCTGAGTATTTAAGCCATGAAAAACTTCTCTACAAGTGGTGTCGTAAGACACGCCGTTCGGACTCGGCAATAAAAAGTAGGTCCCATATCATTGAGCCAATATGAATCGGCGTGCACTCATTGATATGAGAGAAGTCTCCCTTGTCCCATCTGGGATGTTTGTGGAACAATTATTATTTTATTTTATTATTATTATCGGCACTAATACAAACGCATTGTTTCCGGTGTCACGCATACGACTCTCTCCACAAACAGCGTGTGCGTTAATGCATTGCTGAAATTAAAAATCATTGAAACAAGCGACAGCAGAAGCTTCATTGACTTCTAAACGAAGACTGAATGGGGGCTGTTCTGTTGTTATTCTCATCAATGGCACGTGTGTCCCTTTTTGCCGGATGCTGGTTTAGAGATAATTTGCGGAATTGTCATTGAAATTTGTTGATATCGATTTTTCGATTTTTATCGCAGGTTGGGACCACAGTGCACTCACTGTATGCATGTATACGTACATACACATAGCCCAAAAAGTCTGCGTTCACCTTACTACTTTTCAAAAATGATGCTAAAACTTTAATAAATAGGTAAATGAGATCAGTTTTTCTTTCATAAATATGTTATTGGCACTCTTTAGTACCAGAATAAAAAGAAAAATTCCAGAAAATATATTATTATTGCGAAGATAACGGTAGAAAAGTGTTACAACTGCTAAATTAAAGCCCCAAAAAGTCTGCGTTCACTTTGTATGTTGCAATAATACCGTTAGTTTTTTTGAATTTTTTTGAAGTTTTCTCCCATTTTTAATCAATATTGTCACAACTGGTCATTCTGTGAGGTCGCTTGCATACCTAACTTTAAAAAGTAAATTATTTCAAGAATGGAAAACAAGGGTAAAGAAATTGGCATCGATAAAAGGAAAATTCTAGATAAATTATGGAAAAAGCTATCGAAATATTGGCGAAACTGTAGGTAGAACATATTAGTCCATACATAGAGTGATAATTAACTATAAACAAACCAGAATTTTTACGTCAAAACCCAGATCTGGGCATTATATAGGTGCCAAAACCTTACAGTCTCAGCAGTATGCTTTGAAACGTTATGTTGTTGCAACCAAAATTTCGTAGTTCTTCTTCATTTTGGTTCAAATTGCGATTCATGATGTTTAGGTAACCATACTTGTCCATTGTCGATTCAATATATACAAGTTGGCCCACTCCAGAAGCTGCTACACACCCCAAACCAAAACAGCACCCTCGCCAGTTTTTACAGTGTAAAACAAGAGTTTGTTTTTTCAAGCGCTGTTCGAGCTTTCTCCAAACAGTTTGAAGTCCTTTCATTGCAAACATATGGAACATGCTTTCGGCCGAAAATATGACTTGATTCCGGAATACTTGGAGGCTTGTTTATGTATTCATTAGCAAATTCAATATGCTTCTGCCTGTTCACTAGTGATATGTACGGCTTTCGCCGTGCGACTATACCATGATATCCAACTTTATGCAGTATTTTTCTGGCGGTTTGTGCACAAATACTTTTTTTGGATGCCATTTTCACATTTTCAACAATTTTTGAAGTAATTATCGGACTGTTTGTTTTAACTATATTAGTTATGTTACGCTCCTCCCGTTCTGATAAAACTGAGCTTTGACCGTCCAGATCTGGGCATTGACTTAAAAATTCCGATTTTTTTATAGTTAATTATCACTCTATGTATAGACTAATATCTTCTACCTACAGTTTCGCCAATATTTCGATAGCTTTTTCCATTATTTACCTAGAATTTTCCTTTTATCGATGCCAATTTCTTTGTCCTTGTTTTCCATTCTTGAAATATTTTACTTTTTTAAGTTAAGTTTGTAAACGACCTCACAGAATGACCAGTTGTGACAAAATTGATTAAAAATGGGAGAAAACTGCAAAAAAAATCAAAAAAATTAACGGTATTATTGCAACATACAAAGTGAACGCAGACTTTTTGGGGCTCTAATTTAGCAGTTGTAACACTTTTTTACCGTTATCTTCCTAATAATAATATATTTTCAGGAATTTTTCTTTTTATTCTGGTAGTAAAGAGTGCCAATAACATATTTATGAAAGAAAAAATGATCTCATTTACCTATTTATTAAAGTTTTAGCATCGTTTTTGATTAGTAAGGTGAACGCAGACTTTCTGGGCTATGTGTACATATTGATAGAAAAAAATATATTTCTTAACCCTGACAGCATTTCCCTACATATGTATTTTCAATTATAATTAGTTTTCTTTTTTTCTCGTTAACATAATTGAGTACATCACGTTCAGACATTCATTGATCTTCGGATTACTCAGAAAATTATTATGCGGCCGACTAGCAAAAAGTAGTACAAGTCACATGTATTGAGAGCATAAAACATGTGTAGAGTCTACCAACAATGACATTCAAAAATGCCGTTAAAATACACAACAAAGTACCCCCGACGAACCGGAGAGAGCTTTGTAATTATATAGAGGTGCAGTGTTTTCCGGTTGAGACTTGGACAATATGACAGTTTTCTCATTACTACGTATATTCGTACCTCATTCATTACAGAACTGAAAAGAACAACAGATATGCCTACAACTTTTCATTTTCGTGACAACAAATCACACGTTTTTCTCTCCTTCGTTGTATATGACTGGGTTTAATGAAGCAAACATATACTCTTTACGCTCGCAACTAAATCACAAATTGTAGGGGCGCATCCCTGGTCTAGAATAAGTTTATTGTTGAATGTTTATGTTAAAGCTTTTATTTTTATTTACATCTAATCTGAATCTCACAATACGACTTGTTGACGACCGGCTACGTATAGACAACACTCACATTTTTTTTATAACATTGACTACAGTTCTGCAGTCGCCGAACATATGTTCAATGCACGTGAATTACAAAAAAGAGAAAAGCTTTATTTATTAGTCGGCTGGTTGGCATTGTTTTAAATGTGCGGTAAATGAATGGTTGTCATTGTTGCCATTTTTTCAATTTTCTTGTTTTCATTTTCGTTGTAAAAAGGCTAAAAACGCCAATCCTTCTGGGACGAAACATTGAGTTTCACACTGAAACGTGATATCCTCTGACTTTAGGTACACATACATATATTAGTGTTTTTTGTAGAAATGGAAACCATTGTTATTTGACGACTATTAAGTATGTAGTCACCTTCGGTGGGAAATTTGCGGATGCTGCAGTGATGATGTCTCGACACGTATTCTATGCTACACGAATATCATAAAGCAATAGGCCTATTCTGTAACTTTTTAACAACTTCACTCATTGTTTATTTTACAAAAATTTCATTTGTATGTTTTGTAGTTGTTACAAAAACAAAAGAAATTTTATTAACAACTTTTTAATCGATAAAAGTTACAGAATTCCTATAATATATAATATGTATATAATATATAATATGTTCCACAAACATCCCATAAGGGACAAGGGAGACTTCTCTCATATCTATGAGTGCACCCCGATTCATATTAGCTCAATGATATGGGACCTACAGTTTATCGCCGAGTCCGAACGGTGTGTCTAAATACTCAGGAAATGTCGCCATCATTACTGAGGGGTATATTGCCGCAGTTGAAAAGTGTTTTGAAGTTGGCTGGCCGGGGAATCGAATCCACGATCTTATGTGTGCAAGGCGGGTGTGCATACTATTGCACCACGGTGGTACCCACAGAATTCCTATACAGCAGGGCGAAATTTTTCCTATACCAAACACGGTGCGCCTTAACTAAATTTTAATAAAAGGTGCTTAGACCTGGAAAGTGTTTGCGGTTTCTGAAACTACAATGTTCATAGTAGAGCTGGGAAACCATCGATGGAAATATCGATATTATCGATACTTAATTTTTTACGCCAATATCGACAAATAGTTTTTTATACATATCGATATTATCGGCCATCACTAAAGAAAGCCACAGAAGCAATAGCCAAACATTTTTATATCCTCAGCCTTTAGGCTGGCGAGGGTATATACACTTTGATACGAAAAAAATTTGTCTCATCGAAGTAAAGTTTTTATACCTCAAGTATTTTTGGACGAAATTCGTTTCAGACTATTTGGAGTCGATTTAGCATTTAGAGTCCGGCTATCTGTCCGTCGGACTGTCTGGCTGGTGATCACGATAACTCTCGAACGGATCAAGCGATTCGAACCAAACTTTGCATTTCGTAATATTTTGCCCAAACTTAATTTAAGTTCGATGATAAGCTATATCGGTCCACTCCTTCAGGTACCTCCCTCACAAAAGTTCAAAAGTGTTCGGAAAAATTGTGCGCACGATAACTCTTGATGGGAGTGACCAATTTGGCCCATACTTTATACATCCTACTATGTCTGCTAGATATAGATCAGAACTATGTTTATCCACTCCTCCGGGTACCTCCCACACAAAATGTCGGTTAAATTCACTTTAAGGCCCGCTCTCGAATCACTTTGATTTCTGTTGAAGCAACTTGCATATGCTGCCTGCCTCCTTTACGTCGGCAATAGTTTTTTTTCAGAGGCAAGTCCATACCTCTTGAGAAAATAGCCTGAAAGATGCAAAAAACCCCTATGACACCGTGTGTAGTGGTTGGAGCGCAAGATAACTCTCGAACGGATCAACCGATTTGGTCCAAAATTTGGTCTTCGTCATATTTTGTCCAAACTTAGTTTCAGTTCGGATATGGGCAATATTTAAAAAATGTCACTAAAATGGTATGCACGATATATCTTGAACGGGGCAACCAATTAGGTCCAAACTTTTGATCTCCTAATATTTTGTTCAAAGTTAGTTTAACCTCTAAAATGGTCCATATCGGTCCTCTCCTTAGGGTACCTCAACATTTATGTCTAAGTGCAGTTCGAAAGGTCTGTTCGAAGATCCTTGGGAAATGTATACCGATGTATGGTCCATATCGGTCCTCTCCTTAGGGTACCTCCCCCACAAAAGTTCAACCTTTATGTCTAAGTGCAGTTCGAAGGGTCTGTTCGAAGATCCTTGGGAAATGTATACCGATGCTGTTCGTTATGGTCCCGTTTACAGCGAGATATGCCTGATGAGATGCCCTGATACAGGGCAATCATGAATATTTCCCTCGGAATTTTCCGCACGGAAAATATTTTTAAAAAATTATATTCCCTTAAAATCAATATTTTAAAACGTTGAAAACCTACTAGAATCACTTATTTATGAAATATTTTCCCCGAATCGATAAAAATATTCCCTTTTTGGACATAAATATGGAAATTAAAAATTGTAAAATTGGGGAAAGGGAAAAAATTCCGCACGGAAAATTTATTCATGATTGCCCACTAAAGTGACTAGTGGGCGCTATATCAATCGAAAAGATACAACCCCCAAAATACTCGTAAGATCAACTTCCATAATGGACTATGTCGGTCCATTCCTTCAAGTACCTCCTCCCCAACATTTTGAACTTTAAACCTAATCCACATTTTGTCGGCAAGTTCAAATGTCCAAAAAAGCCACAAAATTCTGTACGTAAATTAATGTTTCGATTCAGATAGGCTGAGGGTATATCTCTGTCGGCAAAGCCGTCTAATACTTTTTTACTTGTTTATTCTTACCCTTATCTACAAATTTGCTTTAGAGGTCAGATGAGGATTAACATAGGTTTCAGATATTTTTTTAGAATTGTTTTAAAAAGTCAAAATTTAACAATGTTTAGAGGGGCCATAAAATCCAAGCTGGATCTGACACAACAAAACCCAACTAGTCGTTTCGGTCTGTACTTTCAAAAAATCCTGAGCTAAAATTGTTTGCACAAGATTACCTCAAAAATGTTGCACAGTGTTAAAGAAGTTATGAGTATTTCTTTGCACATAGTTTTTACAGAATTTGACTTTTTTAAGGCTGCAACCGTTAGTCAAAAAACTCTGAAAATATACTAAAATGTTTTGCTGATGAGCAGCATAACCACAGCAAAAAATAAAGAAAATCAAAAACCTCATCTTAAAAATGTGTCGGATTTCACTCAAAAATCCCCAGACTCTCACCAATATTTAACCTGTTTCAAACTTACAAAAGCCTCTTAAGGACTTTGCAATTCTCCATTCTGCAAAATTATCTTCCATTTCAAAGAAAACATGTACTTTATAAAAAATTTAGTTTTCAACTTTGAACTTTCTTACAAAATGTATTTCAACAATTTTCAACAAAAACAAAAAAAAAACATCAACATCCCAAAACGTGTCTCCCAAAACCCCAAAAACGTTTTCATCGACAGTAATAATAAACATAACTCATGCAAATGTGAGCAAAGAATTTAACGAAGTGGTCATAAATGATTCATAAAACTTTCACAAAACATTCGCATTTTAAGGGAGGGGGGATATGAATATCAAAACAAAAACTTTTTCGCATTTTCTGGAACAAACTAAATCAATACCAAACAACGCCATCAATGATGATGGTAATGATGATACCTTCTTCAAAAAGAAGAATTCCATAACATCACATGTATAACGTTTAGCAGCGCTGTTGCTCGAATACAGCTGGCTGGTTGGCTTGGCACATTGGCCATTGTCGTGCTGGCGACACAGCAAACGATGGTTAAATGGTGACGATGGCAATGGTAATATTTGTTTTTGTATTGTGGAATAATGGTGATTGGGTGGTGGGTGGATGATATTGACAGTGTGTAATCATAACGACGCAAAACATCCCAGAAGAACATGTGCAACATCAAACACTGGCAGTGACACGTGATCCCATTCGGCATGCACGTCTGATATAGTCAAATTGTTTTATATAGCTGCGCTCAGTGTAAACATAAATGTTCAACGGAAACAATGAATAAAAATAACAAAAAATAATTCGTTCTAATAAAATAAAAAATAAATAAAATAACGGTTATATAAACAAAAATAAAAAATTAATTTATTGTTGTTCTTTTATTTATAAAGGAAAAGATAATCAAGTGAAGTATTACACAACAATAAGTGATATACACAAAAGAAAAACAACATTATTTTTGAGAATATTTTAAAATTACAAAGAAATTGAAAAGATAAATTATTTTTTTTAAATAATTTTGTAATATCAATAAAAGTGCATAAAAATTTAACAACAAAGTAAAAATGGAAGGCGAATCTACTGAATCTACACACAACACCAAAGTGTCCGATTCTGCATATTCCAACAGTTGCAGTAACAGTCAATCCCAGAGAAGGTTTGTATTTTTTATTCACTTTTAAATTCTGCATTAAAAAATAAAAACATTATCGAAAAAATAAACTTGATGCACATTTTATAATTTAATATAATTATAATTTAATATAATTAAAATAATTTAATTTAAATGAAAGAATAGCAGATACTGAAATACAATGACGAAAATCGATTTTTAAAAAAATATTGAATTGTCAAACTCAAAATTTTGTTTCGGCAAAAAAAAATCTGTCTCGCTAAAAAAATCAAAAAAAAACCTGTCTCGCTTAAAGACAAGAATTTTATGTATTTAATAAGCTCACCAAATTATATAAAGCTCGCTTCATTCGTTTTCGAGCTATCGTTGGTACCGACTTCAAAAATGTCATTTTGAGAAAAACGCGTTTAAAGTTGCGCATCTACTCATAAACCACAACGGGTTCTTCACTTTGAACGGTCATATCTCTGCCAATTTTGCTCCGATCGACTTGAAAATTTTGCGACATTCTCTATACCACCTGTACTTCAAAATATGCCAATAAATTTTTTTCGTTTTTTTTTGAAAGTGATAAGTAGAGGTAACCTCTTAATTGCAACTGTGTGAAAAAACAGAAATTGTGTGGGTATCTCATTGCTTTAAAAATGGTAAAATACTAGAGATATATAAAAAGATGCTCAGCTATCCCAATTTTCAATTTGAGAAATTTTTCCATCTGCTTCTGTTGGACGCAAAACTGAAAAACTTGATAACGAATATAGGACCTATGACCTTAAATTCAATACGAAATGTATTGGTGTTGACCCTGATGCAAATGACAGGTTAAGCAGAAGGCGAATTCTGGTATTCTCTTGTTATTACAATATATTTCTTATTTAACATTTAGGATAGTATCAGTCAGCTGTGCTGACGTCGCACAATGGTTCAAGAAACGATTTTCCTGGCCAAAAATCAAAATTTTGTTTTGTCGCAGATATTTAATTTCTATATGGGACTCGATAGTAAACATATTGAAACTAAGGAAACCAAAAAATTTGGTCAAAATATTGGAAGGAGCGGGCGTGGGGTGCCCCTAAAGACGAACATTTTTCCCATGTTTGAGAAATACGTCATTTTTGAAAACTTCTGGAGAAAGAAATTGCTATTTTATGTTATAGTTTCCGAAAAATAGCAATTTCTTTCTCCAGAAGTTTTCAAAAATGACGTATTTCTCAAACATGGGAAAAATGTTCGTCTTTTGTGGAACAACTTGGAACAATGTTCTGTTTTGACCGAAATATGTCCGAGAGTCTCCTCTTTCAGTCCATATATACTTTTGTTCCCGTCCCGTTCTGTCCGTTTAACACTTTTTTAAATTTATTGAAATTACATGGGTAAAAATGTGTGTGTTTTCCATACCATTTTCCATATGAATTACAGCTTTTTTACACAAAGTAACATTTTTTAGAGTATACGAGTTTTTATATGAGTTATATAAGTTTTATAAAAACCCAAGGAGCATTTTATTTTAATTTTTGAAAAAATTTAATTTTTTTGTATTTTTTTGTGAAATTTTGTGAAATTTTGTTTTAAAGATTTTTTTTCGAATTTTTTAGTTTTTTTTTGGTATTTTTATAGTTTATTTCTCGGCGTTTGACCATCTTTAATATATAAGAAGATATAAAAACACAAAAACACTGTTATTTTGATGAAAAATAGTAAAAAAATTCAAAAGTTTAACTTTGACCTTGAATTCCTCTGAAACTAACAGACCGAATTTGACCACTTATAATTCACCGGAAAGCTGATTGTGTTATCTGTCTAACAAAAAAAATAACTGTGAAAATATCTCTATCCGTTCAAAAGTTACAGAATTTTGACTGGGAAAAACGATTCTGGACCACTGTGCGTCGTCAAGGTTTTTTTGGAGCTTTTAGGCTTTTTATCTCAGGAGGTATGGACTTGCCCCAAAACAAGTAAAAAAGTATCAGTCGGCTTTGCCGACAGAGATATACCCTCAGCCTATGTGAGTTGAAACTTTCATATACGGACAGATCGAATGTATTTTGGGTCTTTTCAGAATTTTGTGTCCTCTTTGGAACCTTTGAACTTGCCGACAAAAAAAGTGTTGCGGAGGAGGTACTTAAAGGAAGGGACGAACATAGTCCATTTTGAAAGTGGATCTTATTTTGGGAGTCATATCTTTTCGATAGATATCGCGCCGACTAGTCATTTCAGTGGGTCATCGTATAAATTTTGGACCAGTATGCCAGGAAGCATGGACTTGTCCACGGAAAACATAATATCGCAGTAAACAGGACCACAATGAACAGCATCGGTACACATTTCCAAAGGATCTTCGAACAGACCCTAAACTTCACGTAGACACAAATGTTGAACTTTTGAGGGGGAGTTATTCTAAGGAGAGGACCGATATGGGCAATTTTTATGAAGTTAAACTAAATTTGGACAAAATATTAGGAGAGCCAAAGTTTGGACCAAATTGGTTGCCCCGTTCAAGAAATATCGTGCATACCATTTTAGTGACCTTTTAAAAGGTGGCGACCTGACTTAACGCCCAACGGACATAACGCCCAAAATTGATTTTGGGCGTTATGTCCGCCTTGACCCAGGACTTAACGCCCAAAATGAAATTGGGCGTTATGTCCTCCTCCATAGCGGACATAAGGCCCATTGGGCGTTATGTCCGTTTTCCGAAATAAAAGATTTTGCCAGTTCATATACAATTTAAGATTTATTTCGAGATATAATTAGAAATCAAATAAAAATTTCAATGGTTTTTCCAACAATTTGTCGGCAGAATGGACACAATATTAAGGTACCTTGTTCTTCATGTTTTTATTTTATTTCCTCGAAACAAGATTTACAAATCTTTGCATGTCTACATGGCTGCAATAGCATACATTTTTTTATTTTTAAAACAAATTTCGCATAAAAGCCCATCCTGAGGGGTAGGTGGGCATTCATCTTCGGATTCACTGTCATCGGAAATTGTTTGGTTTAAAACCACTGGGGCGAGATTATTAATCTTATTAGTCATCATCTGGAGAAACATCTTCGTTGTTATTTGTTTATTCGCAAGCTGATTTGTAAGAATTTTGACTTGCTCATTCTTTTCGCGATTTCGTTTTTTTGGTGGTTGTGAAATGTCTGCAACACCGTCCAAGATTTGTTTCAAATCCACATACTTCTGAAACTCTTGCTGCTTAATTATCTGTTGAAAATCCCAAAGAAAACCGCGCGCGATTTTTTAAAATATACCGTTTTAGACTTCTGCTCAATCCCTTTCAACATCCCTAGGTTTGCTTTACGACTCAATCTGTAATTTACAATAAGGCTTAAATTGTATATACCAAATAAAATTTAAGTTAACAACTTACGTGACGTTCGTATCCAATGTATATTACAAGTAGTTGTTTGTAGCCACTTGATGGAACCACAGCAAAAGTCGCATCAACAAGATAGTTCGATTGTCATGATCCATTTTGCCATTGGTGTGGAGCAAAACAAAGTGTAGGCAAAGTCTTTCTCCAAAACTGTTCTCTGATAAAATGCTTCATCTGACACGCTCTCGCACATTCCGTACTGCCTCATGTATTCAGTATTTGCAAATAAATTAATAAATTCCTGAGGGCTTTGTGGAGATTTCGGCATTGATTTACTTTTTATGCGCCTCAAGTGTCTTTGCATTTTGTTGAAAACCACCTGTTCCGCAACGTCCTTAGCATTTCTGCACTCGGCGTTAAAAACGGTACGAATTTTGTTAGTTTCCAAACTAGTTTTGGAAACACCTTTTTTAATAGAATTCTTTAATTGAAATTCCTTCATAATTTTTTCTTGCTCGCCATGATCCGCGTGCACATTATCTTTTTTCGGCGAAATACAAACTTATCTGTTAATAAGTTGTACAAATGCCTTGCAATTGTTTTGGTAACAAATATAGCGTCTTATGCACTCCCCCTTCTTATTTTTATATGTAGTTTTAAATTTGTGTAATTGTTTATTAACTTGGGGTATATAATAACTTACAATTGCGGCGCGCGCCTACAACAAATTCAAATTCAATGCTTTCACCCATTCTTGTCACTAGTTCAGAAACAACTGAATGATGTTTGCTACTTTACGCATCACTCAAATCATTCTTAAAATCCAATTAACCGTTATTTTGTCACCGGCTCTGCATTACAACATTCCTACTTCCCAAAATATTACCAGTAATTCATTAAATTATCAAAAAACAAAAAATATTTTTTGGGCGTTATGTCCGCCCTGACCCCGGACTTAACGCCCAAAAAAAAAATTTGGTGTTATGTCCCATTTTATTTGGGCTTTAAGTCCGTTTTTTGGTCGGACTTAACGCCCAATTTTATTTTGGGCGTTAAGTCCGGGGTTAGGGCAGACATAACGCCCAAATTAAATTTTGGGCGTTATGTCCTTGGGCGTTAAGTCAGGTCGCCTTTTAAAATATTGGGGGGAAGTACTGGATGTTGTGGACCGGTATTGTCCATCATCGAACTGAAACTAAGTTTGGACAAAATATTTGAACCAAACCGGTTGATAAGTTCTCCAGCCATTTTTTAACCTTTCGGTCTGTTTTCTCAAGAAGTATGGACTTGCCACTGAAAAAACTTTTCCGTCGTAATGGAGGCTGCGAATGCTAGTTGCTTCAACAAAAATTACAATTATTCGAGAGCAGGTCTTAAAGTGAACTTATCCGAAATTTTGTGTGGGAGTTACGCGAAGGAGGAATATAGTCCATATTCGAATCTGATCTATATCTTAAACTAAGTTTGGACAAAATATTACGAAAGCCAAATTTTGGGCCATATCGGTGGATCCGTTCGAGAGTTATCGTGCGCTCCAGCCAGCCAGACAGACGAACGGACATGGCTAAATCAACTCCAAATTGTCTGAAATGGATTTCGTCCAAACATACTAGGGGTCTAAAACCATTATTTCGATGAGGCACATTTTGCCCGTATGAAAGTGTAAATACCCTCGTTAGGATAAATGCTGAGGTTATAAAAAAAATATACCGCTGTAAAGGGGACCGCAAGGACAACCTGCTGAAAAAATTTCATAATGATCCGAGAAGAGGTCTTAAACTTCACATTTTCGAATTTTGTGAGGGAGGTAAACGAAGGAGTGGACCAATCTATATCTGGAAGCAATAATACGATGCGCAAAGTCTGGACTAATTCGATTGCCCCCTTAGAAAGTTATCGTATTTAGAACTTTGGTGGGGGATGTACCCGAAGGTGTGGACCGATATGGCCTATCTTCAAACTTAAAATAAGTTTGGGCAAAATATTACGAAGTGCACCAGCCAGACAGACGGACGAACACGGCTAAATCGACTCCAAATTGTTTGAAACGGATTTCGTTCAAACCAGGGAATTTCGTTTTTGAATAAAAATTATTTTTGTTTTGTCTTTTTTCCTCCTTCAATGCGTTCGACAATATAGATTGAGCCATGCAATTGTCATGGGACTTTTGGAAACATTCCTCCGCAAAAAATCTCAACGCAGCGCACACTTTTAAAAGTGGGGATATTGCTGTTGATCTGTAACTTACTTTGAAGTCATCCTTTAACGTTTCCACAATGTAAACTACGACATCCTTTTCAGCTGAAAATACGCCTTAAACCTAAAATAATTTACTGATTATACAGATCTTTCCAACATCAACTTCAAGTTACAGGGCAGATGACAATTCCAATGGATTCGACTTGTCCCTCAAGTTTCTTCTAATAGAAGCCATGTCCTGTACATTTTCTTCATCATCAAAAATAATTCCACTGAACTTATTATTTTAAAATAGTTTTTTTTGTGCTGACAATTGACAACGCAACTCAAGTTTGGTGGCATTGCATAATCGACCCATTACTCATTTGTGCAAGCCCTTGTATATAGTTTTGTTATTGTCCATTTAAGTAGAGAACAAATTTTAATCTGTAAGTATTTAAAAAATGTTAGCCAGACTTAAATTTCTTAATTCAATCTTTGCTTTCGAAATTCAATCTTCTCTCTGTCTCCATGTTGCCTCCATGTCATAACTACATGCAGTTAAAACAAACAAAAATGAATACATAATTAAAATGACTGGGTTGTTGTTGTAGCAGCATAAAAACCTACGTAGAAGCATATGGTTTCGGGTCAATCCGGTACGAAAGAATCCGCTGCCGTGGGATTGAAAATGACTGGGTGGTTGGACTTTATATAATGATATTGAAAGGCAAATTCCTATTAAAAAGATAACTGATCTGCAACAAAATCACCAGAATGCAACACATTGTTTATAATAATTGTTAAAAAAAAAAAAAACAATATCTAAAAACAAAACACATACATATAATTTTATTCTGAGAAAATAATGTCTATTTTCGACTTATTATAATGAAAAGGAGATTTCAGAAAACCCTTTAACATAATGTAAATTCTAAGCCTTCTAAGCAAAGGCTATAGTCAGGATCTGACTGACCACCACCACAGTGGATAAGCATAAGAGGATCGAAAATCTTTTTAGGAATGAACTAAAGTTGTTGATGGACTTTCTGAAGAATAATAGTGGATTTTGATACCCTTAAGGCCTAGTCACATAAGAGGACTTCTGGCTTAATTCATTAAGTTGCATGTTCTTCCGGCTGTAAGTCAAAAGTCAAAGCATACGAAAATCGTGTTTCAGCACACATTCAGCCGCTTAGAGTTGCCGCATCTCAATAGGTCCATCCCATATATGAAGGCATTTCATCATCGGTCGATTTTGTTTAACTTTCTACAATGAATCCATTGGGTATCAGCATATTCTGATAGCCAAGCCAATGCTCTAGTTACCTGCAATAGCAATATATTCCTACCCCCACAGATTTCGCCTAGGAGGCCCCTCAATAGGTCCATCCCATATATGAAGACATTTCATCATCGGTCGATTTTGTTTAACTTTCTACAATGAATCCACTGGATATCAGATGTGCCAGCCATATATCCGAATGGAACGTTTTAAAAATATATGATTCAAATACATACAAATGTATGATCATACGGATCGAGATTATGACGGGCTGCTTTTCAAATGCCTATATAATCAGCAAAACACAAAGGACGTATTACATATAAGCACCACATACGAGGGGCACGCAGTGTCGCCAGACGTCATTTGGCATTTTTCGGTAAGTTTGACAGTTTTTAGCTTAAGCGTATTCAAGACAGTTTGACATACGACCATGTGTTGGGTTGTTTACAGTGACTTAAAAAAATCAATTTATAAAAAAAATCGAATTTACTTGTGAAGATTATCTTGCGATCATTGTTCACAACTTTAGACGTTGTGAATGCAAGAGTGCATCGATCAAATTAAATCTTTGTATGGCGATAAAGGACCATCCTATAGTACTATGAAAAACTGGTTTAATGAATTCAATCGTGGCCGACCCTCGCAAAAAAAAAATAATTTCCTGAGGGTCGTCTAAAAACTACCGTTGTACAAGAAAAAATTAAGCCGTGTGTGAACCACCGCGGTGCTTCTAAAGACGTTTATAATATGGATCCAGGTGACAAATCATGGAAATATGCGTATGAACCCGAAAAAAGCAGCAGCAATCACCAGAAGATGATGTATAAGCGTCCAAAAACCATGTTTTTGAGGTGTCTCAATCAAGCCACGGTAAATAACCCAACACGAGGTCGTATGTCAAACTGTCCTGAGTACGCTTAGGCTCAAAACTGTCAAACTTTCCAAAAAATGTCAAATGACGCCTGCCACACTGCGTGCTGCATAGCCCAGAAAGTTTTCTATTTCCCCTCGTATAACTTTAAGTAAGATATACGACAAAAAACAATAAAAATTTAGATTTTTACATATTTTCCAGTATGCGCGGTATTATAACACATACATCATCACAATTGGCATCAATGAAAAGGCCAAGAGTCCACCTTCCATAAGCAGTGCGCTTATTAAGCAAAGTAGCTGTCAATTATACATTTTCGTTGCAAAATAATAATAAGATTATTAAATAGATATTATCAGATTTTTATGTAAAAGTTCGGTCCTTTGGCTCCGCCAAATATCATTCGATTATCGTCCAAAGTTGTGGGCTGCTACTCTACAGTGTACCCATCATTATATCTGAACTACATTAGCTGTAGTATTTATTCAAGATAAAACTTTTCCTGTGGACTTACGACCTTTTCCGATAGGGGCAAAACATATAGAAAACCCCGACATAATACCATTTTCTTTATATCATACGACGTGTTTTGACTTTTACTATCATTCTGTACCGAAAAAGCGATTTCCAAAAATAGTGGCCTTACCACCTTTTCGTGAGTAGCAGACGGTATGAAAAAAAGTGTTTTCATGGCGTGTTAGTGTTTAGAGCCAAACTCATAGGTTAGGTTAGGTTTAAGGATGCGCAGCCCTCTATTAGAATAGGTGACTGCTTCACTCGGAGACCGTTGGTCCATTGTGTTCATCCTGTGTAGGCTATTTAAAGATGACGGAGATGACTATTTATAGATAATGAAGGTGTGTTGTTGAGATGATTAAAGATGAATGAGATGATAGAATGTTGATGCAGCTTGATGAGATGAGGATGATAGGATAGAGATAGTGAGTGTAGGAGATGTAGAGATTAACGCCAAGGAATTGTCTGGAATAGTGAAAAGAGTCTGATTATTAAGGGTTGTTAAGGACCAAACCAAACTCATAACTTCCGAAGGCGGCCCTAAAAGGAGTTTGTCGTGGAAAGTCATACAGGCTGAATGAGAAAAAAATCTCATTACTGTAAACAACTTGCATTTGAGAAATGAAAAGTTTGATGACAGAGAAGCCACTCCACAGCCGATATGTCTGATGAGCTGCTACCAACAGCGAAACATGTCACATAATGGTGGTTGTTGTGTGGGTTCGAATCGTAGGCTTTCCTTTTCCACTTGCAAAAAAATCATAGGTCATTAAGCTCGACTCGAACGAGAAATTAATTAAAAAATTAGTTTATCCCTTTTTTGTTATAATATGTAATTTATATACCCAATCTCTATAAATTTGGTTTTATATTTTTATACGCATTATCTAGTTTCTCTAGATATGTTTAATTTTTTTTAAGAATTGTTCGGACTCTGTTGCATGACAATTTGAATTTACTTCAAGATTTTTTTATTATTTTTCGATATTCCGCGAAAATAAATATATTTTTTGCAAATATTTAAACATCTACGTATGGATATGGAATGCTGTTAACGATTTATGCATACATTTTCTCATAAAAACAAATAAGACATTTTTAAATATTTTTTTCTTTATATGAGAATAAAAAAAACCCTATAACTTTTGCGCTATATTTTGTGAACGCGAACGGATTTAAAAACGCATTTTTTCTCAACCTGTATACCAAAAAAAGGCAGACGTGCTCGCAAAAAAAATTAAATTTTTTCAAATTGAATTGCAAATAAATTTGGTTTTTACCATATACCCACGTTATCCTAAAGGCTGAGAGCATAAAATAGGATTTTAAAACATTAAAAACCATTTACTTACTCTGTGACAGAGCATTTAATAAATCTTTTATGTAATATTTTGCAATTATCTTTTACAGTGGCAGTTCAAAATCCCGTCTTAGTGGAAGTCATTCTTCCGGAAGCAGTGGATATGGCGGCAAACCATCTACACAAACCAGCAGGTTAAAACTTAAGATTTTGATTTAATTTTTCATTCAAAACTAATCATCTACTGTATCCTCTTCTAATCTTACAAAGTGAAATTCACATTACCAAGAGGGGAAAGGACAAAGGCAGAAAGAAAAAGAAACAAAAGTGTTCATCGACAGTGGGAAATACATTGGATTCACAAGAAGATGTTGCCAAAACCAGTGAAACCAAGGCCGATGAGGAAATTGCACTTAATGATATAACAATGAGTAGGTGGTTTACACCCTTCATCTTTCTTGTCCAAAATGTTAACTTATATCCCATTTCCCATTTGCATCTAGGTCAAGGTATTCGACAAAAGGAAAATAAAGAAAATTTGGAAAAAGAAAGTAATGAACAAAAATTAGAGAAATCTCTACAGTCGCCCATACCATCGCCATTATCGGCAACCACAAATCAAGGTGTAAAATCAGAGAAGACATGTGAATCTGCCCCTGGTAAATTGGAAACATCGGGTAAAACCGAAAAACTCAAAGAGGTAAATATTGTCGATGTGCAAAAAGAAAAATATCTTATGAAGAAAACGTCTAATTTATAATATTCATTTTTAGGATAGTTTCTGTTGTGTCATCTCAATGCATGATGGCATTGTTTTATATACCACACCAAGTATTACAGATGTACTCGGGTTTCCAAGGGATATGTGGCTGGGGCGTTCATTTATTGATTTTGTCCATCCCAAAGATCGTGCCACATTTGCTAGCCAAATAACAACGGGTATACCAATTGCCGAGTCCAGAAGTAGCATACCTAAAGATGCCCGTAGCTCATGCTGTGTAATGTTGAGGCGTTATCGTGGCTTAAAATCGGGTGGTTATGGTGTTGTTGGACGTTCGGTTAATTATGAGCCATTTCGTTTGGGTTTAACATTTCGTGAGGCTCCAGAAGAAGCAAGATCAGATAATTCTCTACCCAGTGGCACTAATATGCTACTCGTTATTTGTGCCACACCCATAAAAAGTGCTTATAAAGGTAATTTTATTCAAAAATCTTCTTTCTCCCGACCTTCTTTAATATGTTTTTCTTACAGTATGTGATGAATTGCTTTCCCGCAAGACACCTAAATTTGCTATACGCCATACAAAGACTGGTAGTATTTCAACAGTGGACAATGGGGCAGTTTCTGCCTTGGGATATTTGCCACAGGACCTTATTGGTCGTTCCATATTGGACTTTTATCATCATGAAGATCTCATTGTTTTGAAGGAAATCTACGAGACAGTTATGAAGAAAGGTCAAACAGCCGGTGCTTCATTTTGCAGTAAACCCTATAGGTTTCTTGTGCAGAATGGTTGTTATGTACTCTTAGACACGGAATGGACCAGTTTTGTAAATCCATGGTCAAGAAAATTAGAGTTCGTTATAGGACATCATCGGGTTTTCCAAGGTAATTTTGTGCAGTAATAATATTTAAAGAAGTATATCTTTTATATACGTTTCTATTTTAGGTCCCAAAAATCTGAATGTCTTTGATCCACCTCCATCCAACAAACCCAAACTCTCTGAGGAGGCCACTCAACGCATAGCTCGCATAAAGGAGGATATTCTTAAACTTTTGTCCGAAGCTATTTCCCGTCCTAGTGATACTGTTAAGCAGGAAGTTTCCCGACGTTGTCAGGCTTTGGCCTCGTTTATGGAACCTCTGATGAATGAAGTGGCTCGACAAGATCTCAAATTAGATTTGCCAAATGAAAACGAGCTAACTGTTTCCGAAAGAGATTCCGTTATGTTGGGAGAAATTTCACCGCATCATGATTACTATGACAGTAAAAGTTCCATTGAGACGCCTCCTTCTTACAATCAATTGAATTACAATGAAAATTTACAGCGGTTTTTTAACAGCAAGCCCGTTACGGCACCCGTAGAAACGGATCCCATTAAAATGGAACAATCCTACAGTATTCCAGCCGACACTGGCAGTAACCTCAGTCCAATACAATGTTTCGAGGATAGCGGAGGCAGTGGATCATCAAGGAATTGTACTTCGGGTAGCAATTTAAATATGGGAAGCGTTACAAACACCAGTAACACCGGCACAGGTACCTCTTCGGGCAGTGCTCCCCTTGTTACCCTTACTGAATCTTTGCTCAAGAAACACAACGATGAAATGGAAAAATTTATGCTAAAGAAACACAGGGAGTCGCGGGGTCGAGGAGGTGGGGAGAAGAATAAGAAATCTTCAGATAAAACAATGGAATTTAGTGGACCAGGGCATGGTATAAAACGTGTTGGTTGCCATTCATGGGAGGGAGAAGCGAATCGACCAAAACAACAGCATACCAATCTTGTGGATATGCAACGTGATTTTGTGGATCACTGTAATACCAACAACAATAATAAAGTATTTAATAATCGGCAAACAACATTGGATAGCTCTGCCCTAAGGATTCCCTACACCACTGGACTGAATTATACACGCAATGTTAATTTATGGCCTCCGTTTTCGGTGGGCCTGTCTACACACACCACCCACACATCGCCCATAGCCCAAAATAGTTTTACTCCCCCGCACAGTATGTTCCCCACTATTTACTATATCCCCGCACACGGCCACACAGCTGCTGCTGCAGCAGCCGTGGTTCAAACTAAACGCAATCCTGCCGATATACCAAGTACTTCAAATCAAACATTGCCCCTGCAGTATATGACAGGTGTTATGTATCCACATCCGCCTTTATTTTATACACATCCTGCAGCAGCTATGATGTACCAGCCAGTTTCATTTTCAAATGTGACCAGCAATATAACCATGGCACCGGAAAGAAGTATCGGATCGGCAGTAGATTTTCGAACGGTAAGTAGGAAATAGAAAAAAATTTGCACAAACTTCATTAAGTGATTTTTATGTTTGCTTATTTTTGTAGAGTCAAAATCTAATGATGGTCCCAAATAGCTCCAAGTCTCAACAACAACAGCAGCTGCCGCATCAGCAACAACAGGGAGCTTTCCATTCAATAACACCAGTACAATTACAACGTCCATCGTCACAGGCAACGTCAGTCAAGGCAGAGCCGGGTTCGAATATGGTAGGTTTGGAGTTAAAGTCGAGCTGATGGAAATGTATAGGGTTGTTTTCGATAGGCAGAAGACCTTTCAAAGTTATTCTATAGACTGAAGACCATCTAATACTATGTTTACATTTACGAAATCCACTCGATTTCAACTGTCAATTCCATTGCTCAAACGTCAAATGAAATCCAACCGATTTCAGATGAGTTTTCATTTGACGTATACACAAAGGAATTGACAGATGAATGACTAAAGGTCTTTTATTAACAGAAGTTTTTCTCAAGACAGAAGATCTTCTAAAGGTCTTCTATAGACAGAAGGTCTTCTAAAGGTCTTCTATAGGTCTTCTTTGGTATCTATGGACGAGAATCGGAGAAAAAAGTATAAAAATCGAATATTTTCTAAAGTTATTTGCTATTTTGACCTATAAGAACCTTTCACTTACAGTTCGTATGTTCCAAAAAGTTGTTTACTAATATCTTTGCAACATTTTTGTAGTTGATTGTTTTCTTGAATATTGAACGGTTTAGTATCTGTGGACCAGAATCAGAGCAAACTAGATAAAGGCCAATGTGTTTTGCTATTTTGACCTTTAAGAATAGTTTCTCCTATTCTCTAGAAAGTTGTCTATTGAGATCTAAGGTACATTTTTGTAGTTGGTTGTTTGCTTCAATCTTGATCAATCTTGACATCTGTAGAAAACAACCCGACAATTTTTTTTTTTAAATTTGAACTTGCTGATTTTGTCCTTGCAGATTATGTTTTGTGGATTTTAAGTGTTCACAACATTTGTTCTTTAGGGCATGGGCTACAACTTTGCCTCTGTAAGTCAAATTTCTTAACGGTTTGGAAGATATGATACTGACAAAATTATGCCTTTTGGCATCAAAGCCTCAAACTTTGGAGGCCTAAAACCGCGAAAGTTGGTGAAATAGGGGAAAAACGGCGAGACACGTGTCTTCTCTTTTTTGGTTTCTATCACACTGCGGTGTCAGAATATAGTTAATAAAAAATGATTTAAAAAATTACACACAGTGTAGACTGTAAGAAAATGAAATAAAGAAAGAAATTAAAAAATAATATAATTCATAATATAAAGTATAATATATAAAATATAGAACATAAAATAAAAAATATAAAACTTAATATATGAAATAAAATAAAAAACATTAAATACAAAATAAAAATTATAAAATATATAATATATGTATAAAATACAAGATATAAAATTTAAAAAAGACAGAAGACCTAAAGTTATTTTAAAGACAGACGACCATCTAAATGTCTTCTATAGACAGAAGACCTTCCAAAGATCTTCTATAGACTGAATCCATTCTAATGGTATTCTATAAACAAAAGATCTTCTAAAGGTATTATTTAGACAGAAAAGCTTCTAAAGGTATTCTATGGACAGAAGAGTTTCTATAGGTCTAAATATCTGAAGATGAACGACTTCCTAGAGATCTTATATTGGAAGACCATCCGCATCTCTTTTATAAATAGAACCCCTTCCACACATCAAGAACTTTACATGTTTTGTATAGATAGAAGACATTCCTTTAGTGGATTCTGAAGTTGCCACCACCGATAGTGTTCACAATAGATGTGGATTGGGCATTGAAGCTGGAAGAATGTTATAAAGCCCCATAAGTATGAACATGTTTATATCTCTTAAAGATACGGTGCCCTGTTGTATGTATGTATCTTCATTCGGCTAGCTCACATGAACGATGGATTCCTTAGTTAGGATCTATTTTGCCTCCACGTCAAATATGTTAACTGTTTTGGGTACAAATCTAAAAACAAATGATCAGAAAATAGGAAAGAGTAAACAATTCCACAATATATTTCCATTTATTATTGCCCTAAAACTAATTATTATTAATTTTTTTTTAATAGGCTCCATCAGATTCCTCTAAGAAGGGCATTGCTGGATCTCCTATTGTATCGGTCATGGGTGACTATGTTTCCGATCAGCATAATGAAAATACACTTAAGGTAAACACTTTTACATCAAACAGTTTAAAATTTATCCTTGCTAACAACATCTTTACTTATAGCCCAACACAGATAGTAATGGTAATAGTGATGATATGGATGGTTCCAGTTTTTCATCGTTTTATTCGTCATTTATTAAAACAACAGATGGATCGGATAGCCCACAAGAGAATGAAAACAGTAAAGAGGCTAGGAAATTCAAGGTAATCAACGCTAGCAATTCACAATCAAACAAAATATTTGAACAATTTTAATTGTTAAAGGTACAGACTGAAGAGAAAATAATGGAAGATGCTGAAGAAGATGATACACAGCATGGTGGACTGTAAATTGTAAATGGTAACGTTACGAGATAACGACATCTCTCGTCACAAGCACTTTGGACGGTCGCTCAAGTACAAAACAGCATAGATGGATTGCAGTAAGTTTCACTTGTAATTTTCGTTTAATTTACATATATAAAATATTATTTTTTTCTTTTCATTTCATTTACTTGCAGTTTTAAAAAACATTTTGGATACATGTAGTAATAGCAGTTTTCTACTATATACTATTTTGTTAACAGTTGGCTATTTTTAACTTAAGGAAACATTTGTATTTTAAGAGAAAATAAAACAAAGATTATTAAAAAAGTACTTACGGCCAAATTTATTTCATTTATTGGTGCGTTTCTTTTTCGCCTTCTGTGGTGAAATTTCTGCCTTTGTTTCTATTTGAAATTGTTGTAATTCAGAGCAGAAAAGTACCTAGAAAAAGTAAAGTTTTTACAAATAAAAAGTAAGTTCATATATTAGAGTTACAAATCATCCTTACCGCCTGTGTCCATCCAGCATATGGACCATATATATTTCTAAAGTTATCTGCAATTTCTTCATATATCTTTGGAGTTACCGCCTTAACATTCTTTAATTGTGGCATATATGCACTTTGAGCCACTTTGAAAATATGTGTATCAATTGGCACTGATTCTAAGTGATTCAGTGACATCAGGCATATACAGTCAGCTACTTTAAAACCAATTCCAGGCAATTTAACCAATTCATTACGTGCCTCGGAATATGACATTTTTCGAAGACTATCGAACCATTTGCTACCACCAAATTCATGTATTTTAACTACAGATTGAGCTATGAATTTAGCACGATATCCAATTTTGGCAGAACGTAATTGGGCTTCTAACTGAAAGAATTCATTTTTAATGATATAAAATAAATATATTTTTAAACAGTACCTCTTTTTGGTGTTTCACTAAGGATTCTAATGATGGAAACGTGTACTCGTCTTTGGAATGAAAATGTCCAATTTTATGTCCATATGTGGAGCATAGCCATTGAATCATTGATGATATTCTGGAATGAAATAATTATAGTTCGATTTTATTTTTAACTCAATGATATATATGTATATACAACCTGGTTTTTTATGTTCGACACGCACGAACTCAGACATGATAAATATGTAGTGACCCTACCTACATATTTATCATGTCTGAGTCCGTGCGCGTCGAACATAAAAATCAGGTTGTATAGAAATTACATACTGCTGAAATATGAAATCACGTTGCCGTTTGGAAGCACGACCATCTACATCTGAGGCAAACTCCCGAAACATTAAAACAATGTCACACCCAATGTAAAGAATTTTTGAAAGAAATTCATAATTATATCTTATTCTCTTGAAAAAATATAATGATGTTCTATTGCAATTGCTGCTACTGACAAGAAAAAGCTTCGTAATTTGCAGAAGACTTTATGAGATCTAACTGAAATCAACCTCAGGGTAATTAACGGGTATAATGGGCATTATAGTGTTGATTTAAACATTTACAGTAGTATTAGTTTTTGTTAACAAAAATAAATATAGGTACATACCTTTTTATGTTATTATTCTGACTGCATATAAACGAAACTATATTCTCCAATGGCTCCTGGTGTAGGACACGTACAGCTTTCAGTTTAGTAGATAGCTCTTCAAAGTGTGGGTGCATTTTACGCCACTTTTTAACATGATCATTTAAATCGAAATCCAGTCGTAAGTAGCACTTCAGTAAATTGTTATAGAAGTTAACATCGTTAACATATTTCTTCTCTTGTGGGTCAGCAAAAACTTTGTAATATATGTTTTTGGAATCCTGTGTTAATTCCCAATAAGAATTGTATGCAACACCTTTCCATAACGTACCACAGTCATTTACGTCTAGCTTTTCCCATCTAAAAATATAGAAATTCACATAATATAGAAGCCCACATAATGATATATCATACTTACCGAAAACTTTGACCACCCAACAATGTCAGATCCAAATTTAATTGGTTTTCATCTATCGCAACTTTTCCTTGCACGGCATGCATACTTTTTGGTTGATAGTAATGTAGAGGAATAACAATAAATGGAAGACAAACTACGTTCTTGAATTGAATCGAAAACATTCGCATCCCCGCCAATCGGTTAAATGAATGAATGAGTAGGTCTGTTCATGGCCCAATTACTAGAGTTGTGTAGTTCCGGAACGAACTAGTTCTAAGGAACTATTCCGAATGAGGAACTATTGGAACTATATCCAGCTCTTTCTTTTATATAGTTCCTTTTGTTCACCTCGTTCCTTTAATGTATCACCTCACCTACGTCGATCTTTTTTCGTTGCGTTAATTTTTCTTATTTTAAATTGGCATTGTTTGTTGGAATTGACATAAATTTATTATGTCAATTCCAACAAACAAGGAAAACAAAAGGAACGATATATTTCGCTCTCGGAACTATTGTTAAACGAAGGACACAGAAAGAACGGTGAAAGAGAAAGATTCATGGAACTATATCGTTCTCGAAACTTGCTCTGTTCCTTAACGTGCCTGAGGTTACCATTTCTTACCATTTTTAACCTGCACATCGTTCCTTTACTTTAAAAAGAATACAATTCATATGAGAGCAGTTCACCACTTTTACCATTTTTTGCCACCAACTATTTGGAGCGAAGGAAACAGAAAGAACGATGAACGAGAAAGATTCATTGAACTATATCGCTCTCGGAACTATTTGGAACTATGGAACTATATTAAGGAACTAGTTCCTTTTGGGAAAAGGAACTAGAAAGATCGATCCGCTCCGGGAACTAGATTACCCAACTCTACCATGGTATAAGTAAAGAGGTAGATTTAAATGAAAAAAATCTATAGAACCCTTATTTTTCTTCAATTCCTAAAACTTCAAAATAAAAGCAACAAGTGGGTTTGTTTACAATGTATTTTTTGAGCATTTTATAAAAAACGCGAAAAATGAATGAAGAGTTAAGTTTTCTCCACATAATCGAGTTGTAAATATGATAAACTGATTGTTTCAATGCAAATCTCACCAATTTCTTCCATACAAATGGTCTAAAAACAATTTTAAAAATCATTGAATTCGTTTGTTTTTAAAATTGTTTGGCACATTATTCAAACACCACACACACATACACAGTTTGTTTATATTGTTTTGAAGTTTTAGGCATACTCGAATGAAAAAATTTAAATTCACATAAAGCTTTGGCTAACCTTTCTTATTAAACCATGAACTCTACCAATTACAAAGAAAAGCAAAGATTTGAAATGTCAAAATTCATAAACAGAGGCGAACAATTTTTTTGAGGCGAATTTTTTTCTGTCAATTCAGGTAGATACATATGTACATACAAAATATTTTTCGAGATAAAGTTGTTACCGTAGCTATTTTTGTTTGACGAAACAGAAAATACCAGCCATGGCCCAATTATACAGGTCCTCTCTCAAGCGAATTCAAACAAAAACAAAGATTTGAAATGTCAAAATTCATAAATTCGCTGACACGGAATATGTTTGGGGCGAATTTCTTTATTGTCAATTAAGGTAGATGCATACATAAAATTTTCCGAGAAAAAGTTGTTGTCGCAGTTATTTTTGTTTGGAGTAACAGAAAATACCAGCTGATCGATCTTTGACTGTCAAAATAAGTTATTGTAAATTAAATTCTAATACAAAACACAAAAAATTTTGACATTTTACGTGTACAACATAAAATTGATTTGTTGTCTTTTTCCGATATACGTCTACCCCATGGTACAATAAAGCTTTGTTCCTTTACTTTTTTAATGGTAAGGGTGGTAAAAGAGAAAAGTGTCAAAGTTGCTCAAAATTGCTCTCTCATGAACATTTTTACCAGAAAAGTAAAGGAACGGAAAAATGGTATATCTGGCAGCAATATCAAAAAGAAACATAAAAAATCAATTTTCGTCTTTTATTTCACAGTTTTTAATTTAAGCTCTGTTCCAGAACTAAAAAGTTTTTACAATTTTTACCACTTTTACAAATTTTGCGTTCCCGCACACAAAATTTATATGAAAATCGTTTACGACTTTTACAACTTTTACGACTTTTACCACTTTATAAAGTACGGGAACAGGCCATTAGTTTTGTCAGCTTTCGACTTTTTCTTCTGTTTATCGCCTATTTGTGAAATAATCGTCAAACAAAAGTCGAAAAATCAGTTCTGCCATTTTTTACCTTCAGAAATTTTGCTGGTAGCCTGTGGTAGAAGAGAAAGCCATTTTCGCTCTCTCTCCACTCTCACTCTCTTAAAAATTGCTTCCAGTTTTGCCACTTTTCGGGGTTAAGGAACGCTTTGCAGGTTAAAAATGGTAACAAATGGGAAAAATGGTAACCTCAGGTAAGTAAAGGAACACAGCTTAAGAAAGGTAGATGCATCGGCGAATTGCTACAACAAAGCAACTTTTTTTGTAATGTAAACTGTCAAAATTTTCGCCAAATGATCTCTTGTTATCTCTTTTTATCGCTTGTGTTCGTCTATAAAGTGTAGACATGCTATCTCTTACTTATTGAATCATATGGTTTTTTGTTTTGATTTTTCATGGCGAATTCCATGGTAGAACAAATACAAGGTTAAGTTAATACTACAACAAATACAACTCGAACAACAACCACAAAGGAATTTGTTTTTGTTTGTAACGTTACTGCCAGTTGTATTTGTAAACAAAACAAGGAAATGTCTATAAATTATTGGAATTTAAAAAATAATAATTTTTCACATTTGGTTGAATATTTTGGAAAACATGAATAAAAATTCGTTACATTTTCAATTTTTATGTTTCCACATCATTCCACTAAATGCATAAATTCTAGCAGAAAGTAGAATTCTTGCAGAAAAGTTTGGGGTCGCTGGAATTTCATAGAAAAAGGAGAAGCTGTTTCAATGTTTTGTTTTAGAAATCAAAGAAGCACATGTTTATTTGGGCTTTATTTTTTTAAATTTTAACAAAATACCTCACATATTAACAAACGTTGTATCGCCTCTACAAGCGGTGATTTACTGCGCGGCTTATCGTTTGAACTTGGAGGAGGTTACATATCATTGATATGAAGAAGTCTTTCTGGGAAATCGTTTTTTCCGAATGATATATTTTTTTCTCAAAAAATATATGTCCCTAATGTACATCGAAATAGAAATAAATGTATAAAATGTCATATGAAATTTGACACTAACGTTACAACCCAGTTCAGTCAGCTGTGTATTGCTGCTACCTTTTCTTATTCTACCATGGGCGAATTCCTAGTTTTTTGACGTTTTAGATTCGATCAGCTGGGCTGAGGCATCTACCTTTCTAATTGTACCATGGTCTACCCGTTCCTCTACAGTTTGACATTTCTCTACCTCACAGCGAATTCAAATGACAAATATGAATTTTGACAGCTCAAATCAAAATCATTTGTTTTTGAGAGAGGACCTTTATAATTGGGCCATGGTCAAACTGTACAAAAACAGGTAGATGTATGTATATCGAAAAAAGAAACCAAATGAAGTTAATGTTGTACACGTAAAATGCCAACATTTGCTGTGTTTTATATGAGAATTTCATTTGCAATAACTTATTTTAGCAGTTCAAGTTCGAGCTGGTATTTTCTGTCTCGTCAAACAAAAATAACTACGGTAACAACTTTTTCTCGGAAAACGTTTTCGACACAAATTTAATTTTTGAAACTTTCTGTGGAAAAAGTTTAAAATTCAACCACTACATTCAACTTGCTCCAATAAAGTACAGGATGAAACCAAATGTTTATTTTCAATAAAACGTTCAATTTGCCCCGCCGCAAGCTGGTCGAAACCACTTATCTAGCGGCGCGAATGTCAGAAAATCAAACTATAAAATTGCGAAATATTTTTCATTGTATCGATTACAGACACTCTGCTGACTAAAATGTAGTTTTTACTTTTTTGTTGTTGTAAATATTCACTCAGTTATTCACTATCAAATACAAGAAATTTTGCTGCATGAGATTTTAAAAATTTTTTGCTATAAAATTGAATTCTTATTTGTTTAAATATTAAATAAATTCGTAATGAAAGTGGACAAGATTTATTTTTAATTAATAGCAGAGAGTGTGATTTAAATTAGTTATATAGCAATAAATTTTCAAAACATTCAATTTTTTAGTGTTTTTATGGGTTGTACTCGCTTGTTCCATAGAGTCCATCTTGTAAACTTGGTCGAACTTGGGTTCGATTTTTTGGGGAATGAAATTGGACTCTCTGAATACGGAATGACCACAATAGGGCCGCAAATATTCGCAAATCTTTTGATGACTGCACTTTTAATTTTGTTTTTTCAAAATAGTCTGGCTTAATCCCATTGTTGTTGTTTTAATATTTTAAAACAACTATTTTATTAGTGGAAAAGATTTGGCATTGTTCGCCAAGGGGTAAGGCAGGGAATACTATAGTTTCGATCCACGCCACTGGATCTCATCAGTTCCCTTCTTTCTTGTTTGTGGATATTCTCCACCGAAGTTATTTTTCAATAACTTCTTCAACAAGAAACTTTTTATACCCAAACATCAATCGTCAGCTCGAAGTATAAAGGTAAGCAAAGAAAAAAGTTCAATGAGAAGTTTTTCCTTGGCAACCTCATACAACTCCGACGAAAGTGTCTGCGAAAACAATTCAAACCTCTTCCACTTGTATGTGTCTTCGAATTTCGACAAATGCACACACCAAAATTTGGTTGGTATGCTTTACAGCAAAAACAACACACGTCGTGCCAGTGTTTTCAATTTGAAGCATTGTGGCGTTTTTTTAGTGGGATAGCGTTTGCAATGTTGTTTTTTCAAAATAGTCTGGCTTAATTCCATGGTTGTTGTTTTAATATTTTAAAACAACTATTTTATTAGTAATTGCAAACGCTATCCCAATAAAAAAAACGCCACAATGCTTCAAACTGCACTTTTAAAATAAGGGATTTTGCATGAAATTCATACAAATTTAGCTGTGCATTTGTATGGGAGCTAAATCAAAGTATGAACCTATCTTGAGAAATGTTTGCAAGGAGGATTTCTACCCCCGGAGACACTAAAATACCATATTATAGCTAAATATGTTATTAAATATGGAATAACAAGTAAAAATTCAACGAATCGGGGGTCCCATAAAAGGGGCTACATCGAAACATAAATCCGCGTTGAAAATGTTTTATAAGAAGATTTTATACGCAGTGAGAACACGGAATGCAAAATTGCAGCCAAGTAATTCAAAATACTTTAAATTAGGAGGTACGGTTACATGGGGGCTATAACAAAACGTGCGCCTATGTCCATAATTTTTGGTACCAAACCCTAACCCTAAGTACCAAATTACAGGTAATTTGCTACGAAATTGCGGCTTAAATCCTCAAAATACCGAAAATCATAAGGTACCGTTATATGGGTGCTATATCAAAACATCAGCCGATATTGTTCATATTTGGCCCATTATTACCCACAGGTACAAGCTGAGTTTGCCAAATTTCAGTTACGTATCTCAATTCGTTTGCAAGTTATTAATTTCGCACCGCTAGATCAGTGCTTTCGACCACCTCGCGCCGTTTGTAGTTTGAAAGTCACCATCAGTTGCTGCTTTCTAGCGATTTCGATCTTCCAAACCCATTGTTTTGTTTGAGGAACATCGCTCGTTTTTTACTATCCCTCCTTCGTTCAAGAGTTTTAAGATGCCATATCGTGATTTACTTTAGTGTAAAAGACACGAAAAACAAACACATAATCCAAATAAAAATGGAACTGAATATTGGTCTGCTCCAGAACCTGCAAGAAGCCACTAATTTTTACTACGATAACAATTTTTCCATTATGATATCTAAAAAAGTAGTAAAAATTAGGGAACAAGACGGGAATACACGCGCACACCCGATTTTTTTGAAAATTTTAGCACAGGTAGGCCTCGTTGTCCTCAACACAAAAATATATGTATATAGCATTTCTGGGAAGTCCATACTTCCCGAGATATAGGTCATTAAAGTTCCAAATTTTCTTTTAAATTATAATTTTCTTTCGCAATAGCCCTCCTTCGGTCGGGAATTTAAGACTTTCTAAATTACATTTTTTTCTAAATAGACGGCCTTCGGCCGGGGACTTAAAACTTTCTCAGACAAGTGCAAATCCAGGAAACGGAAACAAAAGTTTATTTTTAATAATTAATTTTTCTCTAACGCTTTGCAGGTTAAAAATGGTAACAAATGGGAAAAATGGTAACCTCAGGTAAGTAAAGGAACACAGCTATAGAGTAAAGAGCTCACTCCTTCACTACTACTACTTTTTTAATCCCAATTTACATTAGGTAAGTTTTCTTGCGGCAATTGTCAGTTTGATGGAGAGAGAGGTGAGGCATATGGTAACACATTGCCTCTCAGCCCCCTCTCTCACCTACAAACTGACAATTGCCGCAAGTAAACTCGCCTAATGTATATTGGGACTTAAGGCCTGCGTACATAAGCTGCCTTGCCTGCTTACCTTGCTTACTTCTGATAAAAGAATAAAAAAGAAAAGGGCAACCCAGTTCGAAATTTCCTCGGCCTTCTTTATTCTTTTATTTTTATTATGTCAAAAATGAAGCAGGAAAGCATGGCAATCAGGCAGAGCAGCTTATGTACGCAGGCCTTTACAAGGCCGAGATCGCATTGCTTGGAGTCATTGTTCGCTTTGCATTTATAGCTAGAGCCTGAGTTCTTGGAGGAAATGGTTTTTGAATTAATTCTCTTTCGAGTTGAGCTATTTAGACCTAATAGGTACATTGAAAAATTAGGAATCCACCACTATGCTACGTTTCACGGGTGGTTAGACCGATCATCAGGCATATTGAATGGTGCTTTTTAGTGGGTGGACGAAGGCTAAGCTTGGAGACTAGCATTTATATCACAAATCATTCGAAATTTGTATATTCGAATTATTTATTTATTTTAATGTTAGTCACATGGTACAAGAAGAAAGGTAGTTTCATGCTAACAGCTGTTTAATTTTTTTTTTTCAAATTTTGAATTTGAAGTACATTCATTGCCAAACTGAATTTGACACTGAATGAAGGTTTACATACATTGTACATACATATGTTATTTTCACGACAAAACAAAAATGTTTTGTTTAAAATGTCCTTTTTTCTGATGGACAAACAGGGAAGAAAAACAGATATACTCTCTCATATTCAAATGAAATCAAATCAACACCAGTGGACTATTATCGCGAGGAGCCGATGATTTTACCGGTACTGCATCGATATCTTGTTGGCTTGAGTTACCGCCGTGAGCATCCCTGACACGATCTACTGAATATGCTTCCCACGTCGGGAGAGCTCTTCATGATCTGAAGAGAGGCAGGTCATAAGATATAAGCGAGATCAACGAGCCTATTAAGTGAGACTTAAATAGCATTCATAATGATGCAGTTACGCAGGTATAACAAAGGTAACACACTTGGAGACAACTTCATCCACCGCAGCAGAGGAACACCTACGAAGCAGCCGCCTCAATTCATATTGGGCCCGAATTGATGCCACGATACCCAACACATTCCCAGCTTGTGGATTGGGACCGTATGACACGATGCATTTCTTTAGCTGTCCACTTACCTAACTCACCTGTCTCATGATTCTGATTTGATGCTCTTGATGAGAATCGAACGAGGCTCAAATGATCTGATATTGTGTGGCTGCTCTACAATCGGCATGGGAACCGATTCAGAATGGATAAAGTAAAAAATTGAGAATAATTGTTGTATGTCCAATTTGTTACATATACTTATACGTTTTATTAATAAAAAAACACTCCATATATAAAGCTTTGGTTATGATTAGGAATGGTGGAGATGAGTTTGTAGTTCTTGAAATAGGACACCCACGGACAATGTTGTGGTGGGTGCAACTGCTGTTGTTAATCTTGGGGTAAACTTGCTAAATTTGTTGTATCAGCAGTGGATTATGTGGGGCACAACTATTGAAGTGATCCTTTTGAATTATGACAACTCCTTTCGCTGAATCAAAAGACAAATTTCTTCCTATACACAATTCAAAGCTCGCTATTGCTGCTGCGGATACGGATATTGTGGCATCTTTTTTGTTCCAAATCAAATGATAATTTCATCTGTGTGGCTTGCAAATTCTGGTTCATGCAGTAAAAATTAGTTCCCAATACAAAGACTTAAACAAGGGAGCATTTTTTGTAATGTCATGGTAATGTGGTGGATTCCTGCTCCAAAGCATGCATAGGTGTTGATGGTGGCAAAAGTAGTTGCTTTAGATCGCCATAGCAGCGGGAAAATTAGTTGGGATATTTGATATGTACATATATAATTGATTACAAACACAAATGTAAAACAAACAATATTTTGTTTTAGTTAATGACTGTCATTCGTATTATTGTTGTTTTGTACATACATACAGGGTTGCATTTACCTGAATTTGACAGATGATACTACCTTTTATTATTCTGCCATGTGTTAGTCATTTAATTCCAAACCTTTCCTATAGTCCGACTTGGCTGGTAACCCTATTTTTCAATGCTTTATTACAAATACTAAGGCAGCCTTTTTCCACCTTTATTTTATTTGTTCTTCTGTATCAGAAGATTTTGATCATCAATATTTGTCATCGGAATCTTTGACAAGTTGATGGTGGCTTAGAACGCTAAGACGCCTGCAACCGTGTCACTTGGTTGTTGGGGTCCCAGGTTCGTTTTTGTTATTTAATTGCCAATGAAAATAATTATAAAAACAATTTGCAATTTAATTGAAAATAACACTTATCTTCAATACAATTAATAACTTTTACGCGGCGTAAATCACTGCTTTCTCGCCCCATGAGGGTTTAAGCCAGCAATGAACAAAGCGGTACTCTAGCGTCGATTCATGGCACAAATACTACAGTCACACATATCATGGTTTAATAATAAAGGTTAGCTAAAGCTGCCTGTCAATTTAAATTTTTTTCTTTCGACTGTTCCTAAAACGTCAAAACAATATACACAATATTTGTATGTGTGTGTGATGTTTGAATAATATGCCAACAATTTTAAAAACAATCGAATTCAATGATTTTCAAAATTGTTTTTAGAGCATTTGTATGGAAGAAATCCTTCAGCTTATTATTGAAACAAACATTTTATCATATCCACAACTCGATTATGTGAAGAAACCTTGGCCCTTCATACATTTTTCGCATTTTTTACAAAATGCTCAAAATTGGTATTTTGTAAACAAACCCACTTGTTGCCTTTTTTGGCCTGTTCCCGTACTTTATAAAGTGGTAAAAGTCGTAAAGGTTGTAAAAGTCGTAAACGATTTTCATATAAATTTTGTGTACGGGAAGGCAAAATGTGTAAAAGTGGTAAAAATTGAAAAAACTTTTTAGTTCTGGAACAGAGCTTTTGTTTACTAATTTTGAAGTTTTATGAATTCAGGAAAAACTAGGTTTCTATAGATTTTTTTCATTTAAATCTACCTCTTTACTTATACCATGACACATAGTATGTATCATCCCAGTAAACAATTGTTGCCGAGCGCTCTGATATTAGATTCTTTTAAGAGGTTTTCCAAAGTTTGTTCAGAAAATGTACGGAATTCTCAAAATTTCCCTCAGAAATTGAAGTGATCTTCAGCAAGATTTCGTTTAAGAATTTCTGCACACTTTCGTGCGCTTGTTTTCGAAAATGTTGCGAGTAATCTGCAAATACTCTAATGGGAAATTTTGATTCGTTACTCTCTCTCTCTCGGGAACAAAATTGCCGAACATTCGTCGAAAGTTGATTTAAAGAAAAGGGACAGATTTTTTGTGTCTTCACGATATTGCTTGTTTTTTAGTTATTTTGCAGCTGTTAAGTGAATAAGACGTAACGGAACAAGTTATTTTGTGATGAAATTGGCACATGTTTTTCAATAAATGAAAGTTTAAGATTGTATTCACATTTTCTAAAACGTTGTTTATAATATTGTTATTTCTATTTTAGATAAATCAAATGGAAAATTTGTTCGCAAGGACTGTGCTTTATGATTTTATAAATGTGCAATTCAGTGGGCAGCACCCATGGTACAATCATTACAAGTAAGGTCACAGCAAACATATGATTACAATTTTTTCTTGAGGTCCGCCTATTGTGTCAAAACAGTTTTGACAATGGTTGACAAACGACAAAATAAATGTATTGAATTCAAATATTTATTGAATTTATGTAAACAGATTTGGTTGTTTTTGTATAAAACTTGATAATTCGCAAACTAAATTCAATACGTGCTTTAATCTCCGCTTGGTGGGAAAAATACATTTGTCTTGTGTTTTATATCAGGGCTATGGTAAACGTAAAGAGACACAGATCCGGAGGTTGGAAAAACTGTTTTGGACGGATCCATTGTCACAATTTTAGATGTCTTGGAAGAAGAATATGCTGCTTTATTAGGAGCATCTGACGAAAAGGTATGCACCTATACATAGTGTGCCGTTGAACGAAAAGCATGATGATTTGCTCAAATGTGCTGGCGTCTGTTTGGCATGTACCTATCCACGAAAACCTAGAATTGGTTGACTTGTATACCAAAAGAAATTTTCGCAGCTATTGTCCAACTGAACCTATGGGTAACTCTAACAGATGCATCTAAATTTTAGCGTGAAACAGGTTGTGGCAGCAAATCGGAATAATTTGTATAATTAATATTTCCAGGAACTTTATTGCAATTGTCATAGACCCTACACATATCCAGATCGTACAGCAGAAGGAATTGTGTTGCAATGTGAAATTTGCAACAATTGGTTGCATTTCAATGATGATGAGATACTTTATAGTGGGTGCATGGCCAAACACGAATTCCTCATGAATTATACAAAACTTTCAATGACATCAGTGGATAAATTGAACTAGTCAATGACCGATGGAAATGTAACCATCGCTGGCGAAGTATCAGTGCGTGAGGATGGTGATCAGTTGAAAAGTGATGTTGTCAAGAGCATTTCGGAAATAATTAATATGGGAGAATGTGATGACAAGCCGGCTGGAGCCCTGATCCAAAAAGCCTAAACTGGACAATAATAATAACTAACCAAAGTCGAAATGTACTGAAAAGGGGACCTACGTTAAAGGGCCAACATTTTGCGATGCAGATTGGAGAAATTCACTTTGTCATTGTCCATCTTACATGTTGATTTATAATAAAGAAAGTTCGATATCTTCTCGATTTTGAGGATTTGAATCATCATATCAACATCCGAATACAACCGGATAAAGGATAGACTAAATGACTACTTGTAGACAATTATTCCTAGTAAAAAAGTGACATAAATAAATGGCTTCCAATCTGGTTGATTGGACAGGCGAAACCACAAAAGATTGTACCATGGTCTACCCGTTCCTCTACAGTTTGACATTTCTCTACCTCACAGCGAATTCAAATGACAAATATGAATTTTGACAGCTCAAATCAAAATCATTTGTTTTTGAGAGAGGACCTTTATAATTGGGCCATGGTCAAACTGTACAAAAACAGGTAGATGTATGTATATCGAAAAAAGAAACCAAATGAAGTTAATGTTGTACACGTAAAATGCCAACATTTGCTGTGTTTTATATGAGAATTTCATTTGCAATAACTTATTTTAGCAGTTCAAGTTCGAGCTGGTATTTTCTGTCTCGTCAAACAAAAATAACTACGGTAACAACTTTTTCTCGGAAAACGTTTTCGACACAAATTTAATTTTTGAAACTTTCTGTGGAAAAAGTTTAAAATTCAACCACTACATTCAACTTGCTCCAATAAAGTACAGGATGAAACCAAATGTTTATTTTCAATAAAACGTTCAATTTGCCCCGCCGCAAGCTGGTCGAAACCACTTATCTAGCGGCGCGAATGTCAGAAAATCAAACTATAAAATTGCGAAATATTTTTCATTGTATCGATTACAGACACTCTGCTGACTAAAATGTAGTTTTTACTTTTTTGTTGTTGTAAATATTCACTCAGTTATTCACTATCAAATACAAGAAATTTTGCTGCATGAGATTTTAAAAATTTTTTGCTATAAAATTGAATTCTTATTTGTTTAAATATTAAATAAATTCGTAATGAAAGTGGACAAGATTTATTTTTAATTAATAGCAGAGAGTGTGATTTAAATTAGTTATATAGCAATAAATTTTCAAAACATTCAATTTTTTAGTGTTTTTATGGGTTGTACTCGCTTGTTCCATAGAGTCCATCTTGTAAACTTGGTCGAACTTGGGTTCGATTTTTTGGGGAATGAAATTGGACTCTCTGAATACGGAATGACCACAATAGGGCCGCAAATATTCGCAAATCTTTTGATGACTGCACTTTTAATTTTGTTTTTTCAAAATAGTCTGGCTTAATCCCATTGTTGTTGTTTTAATATTTTAAAACAACTATTTTATTAGTGGAAAAGATTTGGCATTGTTCGCCAAGGGGTAAGGCAGGGAATACTATAGTTTCGATCCACGCCACTGGATCTCATCAGTTCCCTTCTTTCTTGTTTGTGGATATTCTCCACCGAAGTTATTTTTCAATAACTTCTTGAACAAGAAACTTTTTATACCCAAACATCAATCGTCAGCTCGAAGTATAAAGGTAAGCAAAGAAAAAAGTTCAATGAGAAGTTTTTCCTTGGCAACCTCATACAACTCCGACGAAAGTGTCTGCGAAAACAATTCAAACCTCTTCCACTTGTATGTGTCTTCGAATTTCGACAAATGCACACACCAAAATTTGGTTGGTATGCTTTACAGCAAAAACAACACACGTCGTGCCAGTGTTTTCAATTTGAAGCATTGTGGCGTTTTTTTAGTGGGATAGCGTTTGCAATGTTGTTTTTTCAAAATAGTCTGGCTTAATTCCATGGTTGTTGTTTTAATATTTTAAAACAACTATTTTATTAGTAATTGCAAACGCTATCCCAATAAAAAAAACGCCACAATGCTTCAAACTGCACTTTTAAAATAAGGGATTTTGCATGAAATTCATACAAATTTAGCTGTGCATTTGTATGGGAGCTAAATCAAAGTATGAACCTATCTTGAGAAATGTTTGCAAGGAGGATTTCTACCCCCGGAGACACTAAAATACCATATTATAGCTAAATATGTTATTAAATATGGAATAACAAGTAAAAATTCAACGAATCGGGGGTCCCATAAAAGGGGCTACATCGAAACATAAATCCGCGTTGAAAATGTTTTATAAGAAGATTTTATACGCAGTGAGAACACGGAATGCAAAATTGCAGCCAAGTAATTCAAAATACTTTAAATTAGGAGGTACGGTTACATGGGGGCTATAACAAAACGTGCGCCTATGTCCATAATTTTTGGTACCAAACCCTAACCCTAAGTACCAAATTACAGGTAATTTGCTACGAAATTGCGGCTTAAATCCTCAAAATACCGAAAATCATAAGGTACCGTTATATGGGTGCTATATCAAAACATCAGCCGATATTGTTCATATTTGGCCCATTATTACCCACAGGTACAAGCTGAGTTTGCCAAATTTCAGTTACGTATCTCAATTCGTTTGCAAGTTATTAATTTCGCACCGCTAGATCAGTGCTTTCGACCACCTCGCGCCGTTTGTAGTTTGAAAGTCACCATCAGTTGCTGCTTTCTAGCGATTTCGATCTTCCAAACCCATTGTTTTGTTTGAGGAACATCGCTCGTTTTTTACTATCCCTCCTTCGTTCAAGAGTTTTAAGATGCCATATCGTGATTTACTTTAGTGTAAAAGACACGAAAAACAAACACATAATCCAAATAAAAATGGAACTGAATATTGGTCTGCTCCAGAACCTGCAAGAAGCCACTAATTTTTACTACGATAACAATTTTTCCATTATGATATCTAAAAAAGTAGTAAAAATTAGGGAACAAGACGGGAATACACGCGCACACCCGATTTTTTTGAAAATTTTAGCACAGGTAGGCCTCGTTGTCCTCAACACAAAAATATATGTATATAGCATTTCTGGGAAGTCCATACTTCCCGAGATATAGGTCATTAAAGTTCCAAATTTTCTTTTAAATTATAATTTTCGTTCGCAATAGCCCTCCTTCGGTCGGGAATTTAAGACTTTCTAAATTACATTTTTTTCTAAATAGACGGCCTTCGGCCGGGGACTTAAAACTTTCTCAGACAAGTGCAAATCCAGGAAACGGAAACAAAAGTTTATTTTTAATAATTAATTTTTCTCTAACGCTTTGCAGGTTAAAAATGGTAACAAATGGGAAAAATGGTAACCTCAGGTAAGTAAAGGAACACAGCTATAGAGTAAAGAGCTCACTCCTTCACTACTACTACTTTTTTAATCCCAATTTACATTAGGTAAGTTTTCTTGCGGCAATTGTCAGTTTGATGGAGAGAGAGGTGAGGCATATGGTAACACATTGCCTCTCAGCCCCCTCTCTCACCTACAAACTGACAATTGCCGCAAGTAAACTCGCCTAATGTATATTGGGACTTAAGGCCTGCGTACATAAGCTGCCTTGCCTGCTTACCTTGCTTACTTCTGATAAAAGAATAAAAAAGAAAAGGGCAACCCAGTTCGAAATTTCCTCGGCCTTCTTTATTCTTTTATTTTTATTATGTCAAAAATGAAGCAGGAAAGCATGGCAATCAGGCAGAGCAGCTTATGTACGCAGGCCTTTACAAGGCCGAGATCGCATTGCTTGGAGTCATTGTTCGCTTTGCATTTATAGCTAGAGCCTGAGTTCTTGGAGGAAATGGTTTTTGAATTAATTCTCTTTCGAGTTGAGCTATTTAGACCTAATAGGTACATTGAAAAATTAGGAATCCACCACTATGCTACGTTTCACGGGTGGTTAGACCGATCATCAGGCATATTGAATGGTGTTTTTTAGTGGGTGGACGAAGGCTAAGCTTGGAGACTAGCATTTATATCACAAATCATTCGAAATTTGTATATTCGAATTATTTATTTATTTTAATGTTAGTCACATGGTACAAGAAGAAAGGTAGTTTCATGCTAACAGCTGTTTAATTTTTTTTTTTCAAATTTTGAATTTGAAGTACATTCATTGCCAAACTGAATTTGACACTGAATGAAGGTTTACATACATTGTACATACATATGTTATTTTCACGACAAAACAAAAATGTTTTGTTTAAAATGTCCTTTTTTCTGATGGACAAACAGGGAAGAAAAACAGATATACTCTCTCATATTCAAATGAAATCAAATCAACACCAGTGGACTATTATCGCGAGGAGCCGATGATTTTACCGGTACTGCATCGATATCTTGTTGGCTTGAGTTACCGCCGTGAGCATCCCTGACACGATCTACTGAATATGCTTCCCACGTCGGGAGAGCTCTTCATGATCTGAAGAGAGGCAGGTCATAAGATATAAGCGAGATCAACGAGCCTATTAAGTGAGACTTAAATAGCATTCATAATGATGCAGTTACGCAGGTATAACAAAGGTAACACACTTGGAGACAACTTCATCCACCGCAGCAGAGGAACACCTACGAAGCAGCCGCCTCAATTCATATTGGGCCCGAATTGATGCCACGATACCCAACACATTCCCAGCTTGTGGATTGGGACCGTATGACACGATGCATTTCTTTAGCTGTCCACTTACCTAACTCACCTGTCTCATGATTCTGATTTGATGCTCTTGATGAGAATCGAACGAGGCTCAAATGATCTGATATTGTGTGGCTGCTCTACAATCGGCATGGGAACCGATTCAGAATGGATAAAGTAAAAAATTGAGAATAATTGTTGTATGTCCAATTTGTTACATATACTTATACGTTTTATTAATAAAAAAACACTCCATATATAAAGCTTTGGTTATGATTAGGAATGGTGGAGATGAGTTTGTAGTTCTTGAAATAGGACACCCACGGACAATGTTGTGGTGGGTGCAACTGCTGTTGTTAATCTTGGGGTAAACTTGCTAAATTTGTTGTATCAGCAGTGGATTATGTGGGGCACAACTATTGAAGTGATCCTTTTGAATTATGACAACTCCTTTCGCTGAATCAAAAGACAAATTTCTTCCTATACACAATTCAAAGCTCGCTATTGCTGCTGCGGATACGGATATTGTGGCATCTTTTTTGTTCCAAATCAAATGATAATTTCATCTGTGTGGCTTGCAAATTCTGGTTCATGCAGTAAAAATTAGTTCCCAATACAAAGACTTAAACAAGGGAGCATTTTTTGTAATGTCATGGTAATGTGGTGGATTCCTGCTCCAAAGCATGCATAGGTGTTGATGGTGGCAAAAGTAGTTGCTTTAGATCGCCATAGCAGCGGGAAAATTAGTTGGGATATTTGATATGTACATATATAATTGATTACAAACACAAATGTAAAACAAACAATATTTTGTTTTAGTTAATGACTGTCATTCGTATTATTGTTGTTTTGTACATACATACAGGGTTGCATTTACCTGAATTTGACAGATGATACTACCTTTTATTATTCTGCCATGTGTTAGTCATTTAATTCCAAACCTTTCCTATAGTCCGACTTGGCTGGTAACCCTATTTTTCAATGCTTTATTACAAATACTAAGGCAGCTTTTTTCCACCTTTATTTTATTTGTTCTTCTGTATCAGAAGATTTTGATCATCAATATTTGTCATCGGAATCTTTGACAAGTTGATGGTGGCTTAGAACGCTAAGACGCCTGCAACCGTGTCACTTGGTTGTTGGGGTCCCAGGTTCGTTTTTGTTATTTAATTGCCAATGAAAATAATTATAAAAACAATTTGCAATTTAATTGAAAATAACACTTATCTTCAATACAATTAATAACTTTTACGCGGCGTAAATCACTGCTTTCTCGCCCCATGAGGGTTTAAGCCAGCAATGAACAAAGCGGTACTCTAGCGTCGATTCATGGCACAAATACTACAGTCACACATATCATGGTTTAATAATAAAGGTTAGCTAAAGCTGCCTGTCAATTTAAATTTTTTTCTTTCGACTGTTCCTAAAACGTCAAAACAATATACACAATATTTGTATGTGTGTGTGATGTTTGAATAATATGCCAACAATTTTAAAAACAATCGAATTCAATGATTTTCATAATTGTTTTTAGAGCATTTGTATGGAAGAAATCCTTCAGCTTATTATTGAAACAAACATTTTATCATATCCACAACTCGATTATGTGAAGAAACCTTGGCCCTTCATACATTTTTCGCATTTTTTACAAAATGCTCAAAATTGGTATTTTGTAAACAAACCCACTTGTTGCCTTTTTTGGCCTGTTCCCGTACTTTATAAAGTGGTAAAAGTCGTAAAGGTTGTAAAAGTCGTAAACGATTTTCATATAAATTTTGTGTACGGGAAGGCAAAATGTGTAAAAGTGGTAAAAATTGAAAAAACTTTTTAGTTCTGGAACAGAGCTTTTGTTTACTAATTTTGAAGTTTTATGAATTCAGGAAAAACTAGGTTTCTATAGATTTTTTTCATTTAAATCTACCTCTTTACTTATACCATGACACATAGTATGTATCATCCCAGTAAACAATTGTTGCCGAGCGCTCTGATATTAGATTCTTTTAAGAGGTTTTCCAAAGTTTGTTCAGAAAATGTACGGAATTCTCAAAATTTCCCTCAGAAATTGAAGTGATCTTCAGCAAGATTTCGTTTAAGAATTTCTGCACACTTTCGTGCGCTTGTTTTCGAAAATGTTGCGAGTAATCTGCAAATACTCTAATGGGAAATTTTGATTCGTTACTCTCTCTCTCTCGGGAACAAAATTGCCGAACATTCGTCGAAAGTTGATTTAAAGAAAAGGGACAGATTTTTTGTGTCTTCACGATATTGCTTGTTTTTTAGTTATTTTGCAGCTGTTAAGTGAATAAGACGTAACGGAACAAGTTATTTTGTGATGAAATTGGCACATGTTTTTCAATAAATGAAAGTTTAAGATTGTATTCACATTTTCTAAAACGTTGTTTATAATATTGTTATTTCTATTTTAGATAAATCAAATGGAAAATTTGTTCGCAAGGACTGTGCTTTATGATTTTATAAATGTGCAATTCAGTGGGCAGCACCCATGGTACAATCATTACAAGTAAGGTCACAGCAAACATATGATTACAATTTTTTCTTGAGGTCCGCCTATTGTGTCAAAACAGTTTTGACAATGGTTGACAAACGACAAAATAAATGTATTGAATTCAAATATTTATTGAATTTATGTAAACAGATTTGGTTGTTTTTGTATAAAACTTGATAATTCGCAAACTAAATTCAATACGTGCTTTAATCTCCGCTTGGTGGGAAAAATACATTTGTCTTGTGTTTTATATCAGGGCTATGGTAAACGTAAAGAGACACAGATCCGGAGGTTGGAAAAACTGTTTTGGACGGATCCATTGTCACAATTTTAGATGTCTTGGAAGAAGAATATGCTGCTTTATTAGGAGCATCTGACGAAAAGGTATGCACCTATACATAGTGTGCCGTTGAACGACAAGCATGATGATTTGCTCAAATGTGCTGGCGTCTGTTTGGCATGTACCTATCCACGAAAACCTAGAATTGGTTGACTTGTATACCAAAAGAAATTTTCGCAGCTATTGTCCAACTGAACCTATGGGTAACTCTAACAGATGCATCTTAATTTTAGCGTGAAACAGGTTGTGGCAGCAAATCGGAATAATTTGTATAATTAATATTTCCAGGAACTTTATTGCAATTGTCATAGACCCTACACATATCCAGATCGTACAGCAGAAGTAATTGTGTTGCAATGTGAAATTTGCAACAATTGGTTGCATTTCAATGATGATGAGATACTTTATAGTGGGTGCATGGCCAAACACGAATTCCTCATGAATTATACAAAACTTTCAATGACATCAGTGGATAAATTGAACTAGTCAATGACCGATGGAAATGTAACCATCGCTGGCGAAGTATCAGTGCGTGAGGATGGTGATCAGTTGAAAAGTGATGTTGTCAAGAGCATTTCGGAAATAATTAATATGGGAGAATGTGATGACAAGCCGGCTGGAGCCCTGATCCAAAAAGCCTAAACTGGACAATAATAATAACTAACCAAAGTCGAAATGTACTGAAAAGGGGACCTACGTTAAAGGGCCAACATTTTGCGATGCAGATTGGAGAAATTCACTTTGTCATTGTCCATCTTACATGTTGATTTATAATAAAGAAAGTTCGATATCTTCTCGATTTTGAGGATTTGAATCATCATATCAACATCCGAATACAACCGGATAAAGGATAGACTAAATGACTACTTGTAGACAATTATTCCTAGTAAAAAAGTGACATAAATAAATGGCTTCCAATCTGGTTGATTGGACAGGCGAAACCACAAAAGACATTGTCTATGTTTTCATAAAAGCTTTAACCTGGTTTACCAACTACATCGCGTTCACGCCATTATCGCAGCACTATACTATGCTAAAAGTCGTCGTTTTAAAATAACCCTTATGATTGGGGTTATATCAAAACTTGAACCGACAACTCTGCACAGAAATATATTATATATCCAACAGATATAGTATCCAAGTTACTAAATTTTAGCCATTTCGCTAAAAACGCCGAAAAACGGGAGGTACGGCTCTATGGGGGCTATATCAAAACGCAAACCGATATAACCGATTTTCAAGGGCAAATCCTAGGAGTAATACAAACTTGTGTACCAAACTATAAAGGTCTCTCTTAAATATTGTGTTTTATTTAATGTTAGCATTTTAATAAATGTAAATGAGTGGTTCCCATTTTAACAGCCAATTTCTCCCAGACACAATCGCTTTCTCCCGAGTGCGAAGCATGTTTTGCTCTCAAGTCAGTTAACTGCTTGCAAGTCGAAAGGTGTTACAAAGACATTTCAATGGAACCAACACCAAGAACCAGACGTGGTTCAATTACCAAGATACGTGCAACATGCAAAGCTTAGGTGAACCTGTCAACACTTGGTAATGCAGCTGAAGTACTCATCACCAACATTTTTATTTTCTAATAGACCAGCCTGAAAAAGAGACCAAAGAGAGAGGGCCTGCGGTACCGAGGCGCGGAAAAATTTATAAATCTTTAGTCTTACGCAAGTGTCTAATCACAATAACAAATAAAGTCAAACAAAATAAAATAAACAAAATGTAAACAATACAAACTTTGACAACATTTCAAATGAACAACAATTGTTGCATTTGTTATTATTAATTTTGAAGTTATAAGCAAACTGGCTTCAGAGTTGTTTTTTAAAAATTTTATCAACCTGCCCAACCTTCTAATAATTGAACCATGGGCAGCACCGACGAATACTATTTCATCATCATTGTAATAATAAAAAGTTCAACAAATATTTTAAATAAAGTTCCAATTTAATCGATGAGAAATTCGAATCGTATCCTTATAAACATTGAGAATTTTGGGAGAAAATATTCAGAATATCTAATAAAACATCAGAATAGTTTTCGATTTACGGAGAAAATATCTAGAATTTTTTTAGAATTTGTTCCGAAAATTTTGAGAATCTCGAAACAAATCTCCGAAAAGAATTCGTTTTTCTTCAGATTTTCGAATATTTCTTCAGAGTGTTATCAGAAAATCTTTCGAATTCTAAACGAATTCGTGTAGAAACTAGAATGTTCTTTCCGAATTTCCCTCGACAAAACGTTCCGAATTCTGCGAACCGCTTCACACAAATTCGGACCTGTTTTGCATGCGATTACGGCATCAGAAATGGAAACTTGTGCAGAAAATACATCCGAATTCGGTACGACCTCGGCAAAAATTGTTGGCTGGGATGGTACAATAAAGGAGAGGTAGGCCAGGTATGAAAATCACTGAGAAATGCCACCCTGCAGCCATGGCTTAAAACGTCAAATGGCATGGTACAATAATAATGGTAGATGTACCTGCATAGCTAACCCGTATTACAAAAACATATGGAACTTAGAGCTTCACTTTTTATATGTTAAAAGTGCCATATAGTGTAAAAACATTTCTTTAGCTAGGCTCCAGAATATTCTTGTGGGTAAAGTGTTCCAAAAATAGCAAAAGTTCTTCCCAAACTTATGACAGTGAAAAATGTCATTCACTTATTTTCTACTTGAAAAGTTTGGCTAATCTGACATCGTGATTGCTGGCATCCGATTTGCAGATAAATGTCAGCAGAAATTTTACAAAAATTTTAATTTTTACATTCCCGTACTTTTGGAACAAATTTAATTTAATATCAATATTTGATAAAAATTTCATTCGTAAGTTTTGCTAAAAAAATCAACAATTTTATTTTGCCAAGCGAATACACTTTTTTTGTCCTTGTTTTCAATTTTAAGATATATGTTACAGCACAAGTTTTTTGTTGGAACAATTCAGCGATACATCTACCTTTATGATTGCATAATGACAAAAACAGTACAAAATGTCAACCCTGCTTTTGACACATTAGGCCATAAAAAGAAAAAAATTGTAATCAGCTGTGAGCTGTGGCCTACCTTTACTTTATTCTACCATGGTATGTATTATTTTTAGAGTTGGGTAATCTAGTTCCTAGTTCCTCGTACTAGTTCCAAAACGTATGAGTAACATCATGAAATATAACGTGTGATATTAAGTATACGCAGTTTGTCCAAAGAAAAAATTTGGGCCATTGGAACTGCGAAGTGAACTAGATAGTTCCATATAGTTCCTTTGGCACAACTCTAATTATTTTGTGCATCATTGGTTTATCCTACTTCTCTTTATAGATATCAATTTGGATCCTCAGGAAATTCTTGCTAAAGTACTTAAAAGGAAACAATTAATTTGATTTATGGTCACGGGGAAATATGTAATTTGTGGTTATGCTTTTGGGCTGACTTTCTTTTTATCCCGGAGATCCCTTGCAATATCATACTTCCCATGTTGTTGTGCTGCTGTAAAATGGTACTATGGAAGCTTTAGAATTGGTGGCCAGTGTACGTCTATCTGTGATGGTTAATAAGTTATGTATTGTGGCATATGATTGCGATGATACGACAACTAGTAGTGGGAACGTAAAATCGACTATCAAACAATTACTTGGCTGGGTGATGAGGAACGAAGACAAATGATAAATCATATGTCCACATGATGCTCTTGTTTAATGTTGGAATATGGAAAATATGTAATTGACGTGTGTGATTTGAACTTGAAATGAAGTAAAAAGTCCCAACGATACACCAAATGATTGATCAATTTTCAGACAGTTTGGGGAATATATCGTATTTTATTGCAACATCTACAGATTTATACTGAAATGTGATTTCATCTTGATACCAATCCTTTAAAGGAATATTATGATCCAATTTATAAATCCCAAAGTTTTCTTCTCATCGTACGGGATACAATCATTCTTCTTGGTTTTCCACATGAATCGGGTTTCTTGCTTTAACCTTTTCCCGTTAATATTTCAAGTTTTTGTTGTGTCCTTTTTGTAGATTTGATTTCATGATTTTCAGAATCAAAACCAGAAGTTAGCCCGCAGATGTATATATCCATTCCATATTAATTTGAATGACAATCCCTGACAAGCCTAGAAAATAAAAAGAAAAAATATCTGTTTTATTTTTGTCAATTTTTTTATTTCTCAAATTCATATAACAATAAAAACAAAGCAATGGATACAACAACAACAGATCATACAGATTATGATGGTATTAACGGAAATATAATAAACAATTCCAAAATAAATACCAAAGAATTTTGATATACAATATGCCCAAATAGTATACAATTACTAATATATGCATTACATAAATAAGAAATACAAAAAACATCCATATAATGACATATTTCTTATGAAATCCAAATAATTTTTTCATCTTCAATATCCACGAATAGGCTTTGCGGAAATCTTGCCAAATAATATTGGTCAATATTTTTATAATACACCAAAGGCATTTAGCTGTCAATGCAATAATTTTTTGCAACAGACACAATATCCACAATATCGATATTCCGCACAAATTTTCCATTTGATTTATCTAAAATAGAAATAACAATATTATAAACAACGTTTTAGAAAATGTGTATACAATCTTAAACTTTCATTTATTGTAAAACATGTGCCAATTTCATCACAAAATAACTTGTTCCGTTACGTCTTATTCACTTAACAGCTGCAAAATAACTAAAAAACAAGCAATATCGTGAAGACACAAAAAATCTCTCCCTTTTCTTTAAATCAACTTTCGACGAATGTTCGGCAATTTTGTTCCCGAGAGAGAGAGAGAAACGAATCAAAATTTCCCATTAGAGTATGTGCAGATTACTCGCAACATTTTCGAAAACAAGCGCAGGAAAGTGTGCAGAAATTCTTAAACGAAATCTTGCTGAAGATCGCTTCAATTTCTGAGGGAAATTTTGAGAATTCCGTACATTTTCAGAACAAACTTTGGAAAACCTCTTAAAAGAATCTAATATCAGAGCGCTGGGCAACAATTGTTTACTGGGAACATTCGTGGATATCTTAAAAAAGATCCATAAATGCTTATTTCACTATTCACTGTTTTTTAAATTCACACTCTACTTACCCGAATTTTATTTTTGCAATTGCTTCTATCCTTTTTTCGCGTTTTTTCTAATATTTTTCCTTTTCTTTCTTTTTTGATGTTCTTAACTTTTGGGGGGGTTTGTCAGACTGAATTTCAATTTGAAAATTGTCATATTCTGAAGTTTAAATACATAAATAGGGATTTCAATGTGGGAAATTTGAATTACAATTTTTTAAATTTCTTTGCATTTTCGGCACTGGTTTGCGCTTAAACCAATGCTGTGCACGGCCATCCACTGGTGGTTTCTGTATAATACTCTTAATTTAATTAATTCAACAACACTTGGGCGTTTAAGTATTTTTTGTAATAATTCTTTAATAATTCATTTGTAGCGCGATTTTAGGTAACATTAGAGCCTAAAAATATTTAAATATGTAATTAAACAATAAGAAAAATTAAATATTAATTCTCTCTTAAATTTTCTCTTTTCCTATTTTGCTCACCATTGGCTTAAACCAATGATGCACAAAATAATATGTGTGACTGTAGTATTTGTGCCATGAATCGACGCTAGAGTACCGCTTTGTTCATTGCTGGCTTAAACCTTCATGGGACGAGAAAGCAGTGATTTACGTCGCGTAAAAGATATTAATTGTATTAAAGATAAGTGTTATTTTCAATTAAATTGCAAATTGTTTTTATAATTATTTTCATTGGCAATTAAATAACAAAAAGGCTTCGAAGATCGAACAATCGCTAGAAAGCAGGTGACTTTCAAACTACAAACGGCGGGGCAAATAATGCATTTTAAGCCTTCAATAGGGATAAAAGTTGGGCAATAATTGAATACTCTCCAAGCTGCCGGAAATTTTTACCACAGGCAGATCTTTTCGTCCTGATTACAAAATTATAAAGTCTATACTATCCGAGATATGGACTTCTGAAGTCCCGAAAATTACCTTGTGGCACAAAGATGACAATGTAAAGCAAGATGCAAAAAAAACAATCAAAACTATCGAATGAGAGTTTCAGCGTTGTGAATTACTCTGTTCCATGGTATAAGTAAAGAGGTATATTTAAATGGAAAAAAATCTATAGCATGGTACAATAACACAGGTAGCATTATCATGCCAGCTGATGGTAACATAATGTGTCAACTGCATTGAATTGATATCAAATTTTGACATCTTATGTTGCCAACAATTGCCGATGCGGCTACCTGTGTATTTGTACCATGATCTATAGAACCCTTGTTTTTCCTGAATTCCTAAAACATCCCAGCAAAAAATTTTTGTGCAATTGGAGTTATGATTTCACAACATCTTTCGGTGTAGTCCAACAGAGTTATGAAAAATGCACTCCGTTCGATACATTTTATAAGCAGTTGCTGTAGAGATCCCTACAGAAAAAACAGTTGGTTGATCCCTACACATTTCTTCAAAGAGTGTATACATTTCGAGGAATTTGTTTTAAATTAAAGAAATAACTACTTATGTTGCGAACATTTTTGCGGTAATTCACGAGACGGAGATTTTTAATGGAGTGGAGTTGGAGTCCATGTCGAAAGCTGAACTAGTGATGGGAAGGTAACATAAAAAATTTAGGATGATGAAAGAAAATCAGATGCGCTTGGATTAAATCGGGAACGGAGGAAGTGAGCTCAAATGTGATTGTATTTAATGGAAACTTTTTTTAATTTGTGTTTATAATAAAGTTCTTTGTGTTCTTGTTTTACACAAATAATAAATGCATTTTATTTATTCTGGGATATTTCGCAATAGCTTGCATTTTTACTGCATCTGTAGATGGCAGGGTTTAAAATGCTAACGCCATATTAGCAAAAACACCGAATATTTGCAGCTTTGTCTGCTAAAATTTCTTCGAAATATGTTTAGCAACAATGAACAACGGCAACATGTAGCAACAAATTTCACAAAAACATTAAGTCTGTCTGGTTACTTTCCCAGCAAGAACTTTCTCAGAGAGTAAGGGGTTTTTATTCTCTTTTGCTAGAAAATTTTAAAAAGTAAACAGACACCTTCCCAGCAAAATCCAGCAAGCAATCAGCTGACTTGCCAAAACAGAACAATTTGTCCGCCAACAAAGGAAGCAAACACGTTGTATTTTATTAAAAATAAAAAAGAAAATGAAACAAAAAAGTATTTTTCCACTTTACAAATTTGTTCTCCATAAAACAATACAATTAGACTATTTTATTTCCACAATAAAATTGTTTTAAAGGTTCACAAACATAAATCAACAAAAAACTAAAAACGGCTGATTGATTGTTTTCAGGAAGAAGAAAAGCTTGCAAGTGATTGCTAGAAGAAATTTGTCCAGCAAGAATTTGCAAGCTCTCAGTGAAAGAACTGTCAAAATGTCTCTCTCGAATCGCTCTCTTTTGCTGGTTTTTTGTGTTAACAGACGACTTCCAGCAACAATTGGTACAAGTTGTTACAAATTTTAGGGTAACCAGACACAGCTATTGCTAGCGATGCTGATGCTAATTGATATTGTTGCTGTAATAAATCAGCATCGGATACGCCTACTCATATTTTGCAGCACACATGATCAACACATATCAGAAAAGAGAATAAGCAACAAAGTTTCAACGGCTTAGCCATGTTTTCAGCAAACAATTGTTTTTGAGATCAGGGTTACCAGTGTAATGCATTAAAAATCACGATATAATTAATTCCACTTTTTCGCTGAAAGGACATGTGAATTTTTGGTGAAGCCGTTCAAAATATATTTTTTTTATTTTTAAACAATAATAATTAGTATTCTTTAGGTTCTACCATATGATGGGAGCATTTTGACATTAAATGACATCATTTTTATTACTGTGTTGGCAACTCTAATCACGAAAACACCCTCTATTGCTAATTCGCTGAGACGAATGGTCAGCCGACTGCTAAATATGTAGCGTGGTTGTCGATTATGCCTAACGAAAAAAAGATTAGGCGTAAAAAACGAAATAAGCAAAATTGTAGAAAAATAAATATGCGTTCGGTTGCTTATTTAGCCGTGTGTGTGAATATTGTGTAGCAGTTGAAGTGTACAGCTAATGCTAATGTTTTTAGATGCTGGATTTTAAACCCTGGTAGATTGATTAAAAACACAATCCGAAGAGTGCCTTTAAATTCAATCCAAACGACTACATCGAAAGCTGTGATTTGGATCGAAAACGGAGTGCATTCTAGCTGTGTGCTGTAGAAGCAAAATAGAGTGCATACTAGCTGCGCGCTCTCTTGTAAAATTCATAAGTGTATTCATAGGAAAAGATGTACTCCAACGGCAAATGTACTGTACACTTGTAGTGATTCAACTGTATCCGCGGATGCAAACTTTTTGCTGGGATCAAAACACGAAAAATGAATGAAGGGCCAAGGTTTCTCCACATAATCAAGTTCTGGGGCTGGATTCTTGTTCTATGAAAAATTTAAATGAAAAATATTTCCTTTATAATTTTATTCATTTGACAGTTTTCTCCTTTATAAAAGTTATCATTTCAGATTTTCATAGAAACAGAATTGAGCCCCTGGATAGTAGTACGTGCATTATTATTAACATGGGATTTTAATTCATTGCCTTTCACTCTTTTTGGCTGGGGAACCGTTTTTCTAGTTACTTTTAATTTTTGTCATTATTTTTGAAAACTATCGGGCATGTTCTGGCATTCAGCTCTGCACCTCAGTAGTGGGATTCAGTAACTAATTTTTGCTGTTATCGATAATTGTCGGTAAAATTAAAATGCTTTTAATTTCGATAATTAACGAAATTATTCGGTAAGTTAACGATAAATAAAATGTATTCGCTAGCCTCTACCGACACAAACAGTGATGCCAACTTTTCTTTATGTTTCTATTCATAATTTTGCGATTTAATTTTACCGATTTTTGTCGGTAACAGCAAAAATGAGTTACAGAATCCCACTACAGGTGTATCGAACACTCCTAAAGCTGTTCTGCAACACACTTTACACCTAGTTGGGGTGTATTCCTCACACTGTAATTTTGATGGCGAGAGCTGAGTGAATCTTTATTTTTTAAAGACACTAATTAAAATTTTCTACAATAAACTGCATAGGACTAAAATTTAATGTGTTTTCTATTAGCATTTAAGAAATATTTAATTTTCTTAACAAAATATGACTAAAAAATGTATTTTTTCTTAAAGTATCAAATTCAACATGTACGCGCTCTTGTAAAGTTCGTTTCTTTGTTTACGTCTGTTTCGTAAACAATCAAATGAACAAGGCGTACATACCCACACACGCATGTGTATTCGTTGATGCGCCAACACAGACTGATATTAGGTCTGTATGGTTACCCTAAAATTTGTAACAATTTGTACCAATTCGTCGGTGTCATGCTTAAGTGTTCCATACGCCAATTTTGAGATTTTGAAAAAAAGGTACCTTACAAGGTTTTGAACCATGCTCTTTCAGACGTTTTGGACGGTTTTTATCTATCTCTTATAGCTTCTGAGATATTCAGACGCTAGTATGTTCCATATCCGTTTTGTGACCCAAAAAATCTTGTTTTGTTCCATATCCATAAAGCCTGGCGTATGGAACAAAACAACTTTGAACTGTTTAGTTCCATATCCATATCGTTTGGCGTATGGAACAAAAAGAGACAAAAACGAATTGTTCCGAACCAAAAATGATGGCGTTTGGAACAAAAAAATATTGCCCATTTTTGCCAAGTTACGAATAATGTGGCGTATGGAACAAATTGTTTTAAAGGACTTGGTTTAAAAACTGAAGAATAATAGTTTCTAAATCCAAATATTTTTGAATATTGTGTTGTTATATGAAAACGGAAATTTATCAATCGTTTAAACAAAAAATTCCTAGTTTAAAGACAAAATTTTGATGTAAGCCCACAAGAATAACGCAAAAATGGTATTATATGAAAAACATGTTTAAATGTTTTATACTATGTTTACATTTACGAAATCCACTCGATTTCAACTGTCAATTCCATTGCTCAAACGTCAAATGAAATTGAATTGATTTCAGATGAGTTTTCATTTGACGTATACACAAAGGAATTGACAGTTGAAATCGAGTGGATTTCGTAAATGTAAACAGAGTATTATGTTACCATAGAAATGCAATACATCAATACGTTTTGTCCGATCAAAATTTTTACCACAAAAAAAAATAGTGATAAGTGGAGGCAATCCCTTAAATAAATGTTAAGGAAACCAATAATAATGGTCCATATTGTATTTATATAAGAAAAATAAATGTCTCATTAAAGGCCTGATTTTTCAACTCCACAGTAGCACTTCAGGAGGTGGAACACGATTGATAAAAAGTGTTTTGGTTGAAATGTGACAAAACGTGTTCCATGTGACACAAACTGCCAAAAACACGAAAAAAAGATTCCATGGAACAATTCAGCAACTTTTTGCAAATATAAAAATTGGCCATAACTTCTAGACTATCACAGATATCTGACTAAAATAAACAACTGATATATTCTATGATTTTAGTTAAGTAGAACTGAGCTCTTAAAGTATTGGATTATTGCACTATTTTTATCCTATATGACCTTAAACATTTACTTGAGTTTTTCTCGAAATAGGCAAATGGCGTATGGAACACTTAAGCATGACACCGACGAATTGTTGCTGGAAGTCGTCTGTTAACACAAAAAACCAGCAAAAGAGAGCAATTCGAGAGAGACATTTTGACAGTTCTTTCACTGAGAGTTTGCAAATTCTTGCTGGACTAATTTCTTCTAGAAAACAAGTCTGTCTGGTTACTTTCCCAGCAAGAATTGTCCAGCAAGAACTTTCTCAGAGAGTAAGGCGTTTTTATTCTCTTTTGCTAGAAAATTGTAAAAAGTAAACAGACACCTTCCGAGCAAAAACCAGCAAGCATTCAGCTGGCTTGCCAAAACAGAACAATTTGTCCGCCAACAATGGAAGCAAACACGTTGTATTTTATTAAAAATAAAAAAGTATTTTTCCACTTTACAAATTCGTTCTCCATAAAACAATACAATTAGACTATGTTATTTCCACAATAAAATTGTTTTTAATGTTCACAAACATAAATCAACAAAAAACTAAAAACGGCTGATTGATTGTTTTCAGGAAGAAGAAGAGCTTGCAAGTGCTTGCTAGAAGAAATTTGTCCAGCAAGAATTTGCAAGCTCTCAGTGAAAGAACTGTCAAAATGTCTCTCTCGAATCGCTCTCTTTTGCTGGTTTTTTGTGTTAACAGACGACTTCCAGCAACAATTGGTACAAATTGTTACAAATTTTAGAGTAACCAGACACAGCTAACATTTGCAACTCTTCTTCTTCATGAAAACAATCAATCATCTGTTTTTAGTTTTTCTTTGATTTATGTTTGTGAAAATAAAAAACAATTTTAGTGCGGAAATGGCAAGTCCATTGTATTATTTTTTTGTGGAACAAAGTTGCAAAGTGGAAAAATCCATTTTTGGGTCATTTTCTTTTTTTTTATTTTTAATAAAATACACATTTTTGCTTCCATTGGTTCCTTCATTGGCCGACAAATTGTTCTGTTTTGGAAAGTCAGCTGATTGCTTGCTGATTTTTGCTGGGAAGGTGTCTGTTTACTTTTTATAATTTTCTAACAAAAGAGAATAAAAACTCCTTACTCTCTGAGAAAGTTCTTGCTGGACAATTCTTGCTGGAAAAGTAACCAGACAGATTTATTTTTTCATTGTTAATGCTAAAGTTTGAAAGCTGTAATAAAGCTTTCCAAAGGTCTTTCGTGAAATATGAAAGCCATTTACACGTGAAATACAGAACATCAATTGCTTTCACAGGTGAAGTGCATGTGTGATGTGAAATGGATACACGGTGAATTCCAGAACATGCCCGTATATTCTTTTTGTGCCAACGTAGTGCAATGGTATGCACACCCGCCTTGCACGCTAAAGGTCGTGGGTTCGATTCCCCGACAACACAAAATAAAAATTTTCAACGGTGGCAAAATACCCCTCAGTAATGTTGGCGACATTTCCTGAGTATTTCAGCCATGTAAAAACTTCTCTACAAGTGGTGTCTTAAGACACGCCGTTCGGACTCGGCGATAAACGGTAGATCCCATATCATTGAGCTAATATGAATCGGGGTGCACTCATTGATATGAGAGAAGTCTCCCTTGTCTCGTATGGGATGTTTGTGGAACAATTATTATTATATTCTTTTTGTTTTTGTATAGTGTTATCTGAATCATGGATTAATCAGCAGAAATTAATACATCTATGTATTTGTAATGTGCACTTCGGCCTTAAAGACTTTTTGGGCATATCTTTCCTTTACCGACAATATGCTGAAAATTTGGAAAATTGACCACAGATTGTGCTTTTCGACCTGATTCCAACGACGTATAAAACTTTCTGGGGAAATGTACACTTCACGCGATATGGCCCTCTGAAGTTCCGAAAATTAAATATTAAAAGAAAATTAATTAAATAATTAAAAGAAAATTGTGGTCCCGTTCCCGGGATTTGCACCTGTCCATAGGAGAAAGTCTCAAAATCCCGGCCAAAGGCCGGCAAATAAAAGAAACTGGAACATTCCTAGTTTGACTATAATCGTCCGATCGATTTAAAATTTTTACCATACATAGATAGATGCCCTCATTACGGCGGTCATAACCGGGTTTTCCGTTATTTTAATCGGTAGTCCGGGTAAAAAATCGGATATATAACCGAGTTTCAAAAGAAGGCTTAGGAAAACACCTATCCAGAAATGTAATATTTCCAGCTGGTTACAATTCTATGCAAATTTCGGGGTAAAAGTTTCTTTAAAATTGTAAGTTTTCTTAAGTAGTCGGCCTTCGGCCGTGGATATAAAACGTTCTCCTATGGACAGGTGCAAATCTAGCCTACGCGAACAAAAATTTAATTAAAATCGTAAGTTTTCTTAAGTAGTCGGCCATCGGCCGTGGATTTTAGATTTTTTCCTATGGACAGGTGCAAATTTCGGCTACGCGGACAAAAGTTTCTTTAAAATTTTAAGTTTACTTAAGTAGTCGGCCTTCGGCCGTGGATTTAAGACCTTCTCCTATGGACAGGTGCATATTTCGGCTACGCGTAAGTTTTTTAAAGTAGCCGGCCTTCGACCAGGGATTAAAGACTTTCTCCTATAGACAGGTGCAAATTTCGGCAACGCGGACAAAAGTTTCTTTAAAATTGTAAGTTTACTTAAGTCCCGGTCCACACTAAAGTGAATTTCATTAAAAAATTTCATGAAATTAGGTGTTCTTAAATCGAATTCCCCGCTACAGCAATTTTATGATTTTACTCTACTATGGACGTCGATCTAGAGACGCATAATTTCATATCAAAATTTCAATGAAATTACAGTAGTGTGGCCCGGGACTAAGTAGTCGGCCTTCGGTCGTGGATTTAAGACTTTTTCCTATTGTCAGGTTCAGATTTCGCCTACGCGGGCGAAAGTTTCATTAAAATCATGTTTTCTTAGTCCCGGCCCACACTAGCGTGAATTTCATTAAAAAATTTCATGAAATTAGGTGTTCTTAAATCGAACTCCCCACTACAGCAATTTTATGATTTTACTCTACTATGGACGTCGATCTAGAGACGCATAATTTCATATCAAAATTTCAGTGAAATTACTTTAGTGTGGCCCGGGACTTAAGTAGCCGGCCTTCAGCCGGGGATTTACGACTTTTTCCTATGGACAGATGCAAACTTCGGCTAAATTTGTACGTTTTCTTAAGGAGCCGGCCTTCAGCCGGGGATTTAAAGGCCTGCGTACATAAGCTGCCTTGCCTGCTTACCTTGCTTACTTCTGATAAAAGAACAAAAAAGAAAAGGGCAACCCACTTCGAAATTTCCTCGGCCTTCTTTATTCTTTTATTTTTATTATGTCAAAAATGAAGCAGGAAAACAAGGCAATCAGGCAGAGCAGCTTATGTACGCAGGCCTTTGGACTTTCTCCTATGGACAGGTGCAAAAGTTTCTTTAAAACAATTGAAACCGTACAACTTTTGGGATTTTTGAAAGAAAATTAAAAAAATTATAACGGTACGTTGTCGAAGCCAAACTTTTTGTTAAAAGAACATCATACAATTACAAACCAAGATATATAAACATTCCCGAGGTTATTCCACGGATATCGACTAAACTGAAGTAACAAAAAGCAATTTGAAATGTGCTATTGACATGAAACAGAGTGTATGTCGATGCCACTACCTGGGGCTCAATTCTGTTTCTATGTCCATATTTACATTAGGCAATTTTCCTAGTGGCAATTGTCAGTTTAATGGAGGGAGGGGTGAGGCATTTGGTAACCCTTCGCCTCTCAACACCCTCTCTTACCTACAAACTGACAATTGCCGCAAGGAAAATCGCCTAATGTAAATATGGACTATGAAAATGTGAAATGAAAAATTTTATAAAGGAAATAAATGTCAAATGAAAAATATTATAAAGAAAATCTTTTTCATTTTAAATTTTCATAGAACGAGAATCCAGCCCCTGGTCGATATGCCTTGGTATGAATAAATAAATAAAAATCTAAAAATAATTAAAGAAAAAGTTTTTATGGAAATTTTCACTGTGTAGCATTGATGAATGTTATTGATATTTGAAGTATGGCCAAAGCACTTAAGTCTTGTTTCGGTATTAATCATCAGTGAATGTTTTGTTTATAAACGAAAATTGATTGCAAAAAATTATCTCTCTGGACCAAGTTTTAAAAACTTTGAGTTTTAAATTCAATTAAAAAATGCCCCGAAATCTGTGGGGCGAGTTCTGCGATGACGAAAAACCTGCACAGAATGATTTAAATAAAATTGTACCACTCAGTGCAAAGCGAGTAAAGTTGTCGGAAGTGCAGAACCAAGTACCGACGGAAGTAAACAAAAGGTAGTTAAGCCGTTTAAATATCTTTTAATAGAACCAAAATAAAAATTAATCTTTATTTTTAGTGTAGCGGTTAAAGTCAAGAATCCTTTGGTTACACAAACCATAGAAGTAATGAAACAGACGGAAATGTTACAGTCATTGATTGACACATACTCGAACAAGTCGGTAAGTCGGTAGTCGGTATGTAGAATATCTAATAGTACGTTTATATATAACCGGATTAGGCAAAACCACTGGGTTTCAAATGTCAATTTCATTGCTTATATTTCAAATAAATCCTCATAAAGAAGTTTAACCATGTAAAATATATGAACAGGCTATAAGATACAGTCGGACCTCGATTATCCGTGATGGTCGGGACCGGAGGCATTACGGATAATCGATTTTCAAGGATAATGGAGGCAATGTTTTTATGCAGTTTTTGAACATATTTTTAAGTAAAAATGGAATAGTATAGTACAATAATAATAGAGTCAGTCATTTTTGTTATAATTCTAAAGGTAATCTACAAAATTTTAGATGGATACATCAGATTCATCTGAATTGACTTTGTCCCATGGTGTTTGTGATACAATTAGTATGCAAATTGTGTAATATGGAAGAACTTCCAGTTTTCTTTCATTTACCTTTTGTTTGCTTAATCAAATTTATTGGAAAGTGTGCTTTAACTTCCGGATAATAAAGTTTATAAAGAAAAATATAGGAAATGGAAAAAAGACCAACATTTATTTTCTATCCCGGATAATGGGGGTTCCCGGATAATCGATTCACGGATAATCGAGGTTCAACTGTATAAATTTAACGAAAATGTTTTATTTTCCTCTTCAGTAATCTCCTTAACTTTAGGACCCAGTTTTGCAAACAAATTATTCTTGTCCCCAATTAAAGGTCCTCGATACTTTTGTCGAGGAACATATCCTTAATAATTATTGATTTTATAAAACATATTTTTGTTGGTAATATTCGTTATTTTTTAGGGCACATCTAATTATCTATTAAATCCTTGTCAAATGATACCTGAAGTAGATTTCCCACCGGAAAATGTAGCAGATTTTGTATCAGATGACAAATTTACAAAACCCATTTGGTTTGTACCACCACAAGATACAAATTTTGCCAAAGGAGTACCACAAAATTATCCCAAAATAACATCAGAAATATGTAGGGCATCTCTACGTAAAGCCGTGTGTGGTCAAATGCGTGTAGCTGGTTTTACAGATACAGCTGAATCGGCGTTGGTACTTTTTGCCGATGCTTGTGAAGAATTCATGAGGAATCTACTACAAAGTATACGTGAGGTACATGCCAACGATGAGAAATTGGAAACACAACGTGATATCGAGGTAAAAAATTTGGAAAAAGCCTACTATTCCATGACAAATAATTCGCTGACACAGGTTCATAACTATTTTAAACACCATCTTATTGCAAAGGTAAGTTACGGCAATTGTTGAAAATCTCTAATGAAGCACAATTACATTAAACTGCTTGCTTTTTTTTAGAATCGCATGGAAATTGCCGAATTCAATGGTGTCTTTCAGGAATACGATAAGCTCATGAAAGAAAGTCAAAGTATGCAAAAAGAAGAATTTCAAGAAGGCGATTTCATGAATATCTTTGAAATTCCATCCACGTCAGATGGTAATAACTTGGGAATGCAAGATTTTTCAAACACCACTGGAATGGGCAACAATGTTAATATTGTTAATCAAAATACTCTTATGAGCCTATTGGATGGACAAAATCAAATAACAATACAACAGCCAGATGGTGGACAACAGTCAACTGTTGAATTACAAACATATACAACAGATATTAATACACATTTTCAAAATCAAGAGCAATAAAATAAATTTTGAGTTATTTGGAACAGAATACTCTCAAATTCATCAAAACAATAAGCACGTTGTGTTCAGTATATAAACAATTTCCCAACAAAACTCGGACCGCGGTTTTTAAACAAAATTAAATGGTTGGTGAAAATGCCATGCTTATACTATGAAAATGAAGTGAGTCTTTTGGGGACCACGCTTCTATGAGATTCATAGGTGATTCGCTAAGAATATGTCGGGCCAGATTGCATTTAACCTGGTTTGAATACCGTCTTTGACGTCGAACATTTTGGTGGGTTAGTAGAATAATTGACAAATAATTCGCATAGGAAAGCATTACCATGCAATTATAAACACTATACAATGCCTAAACCATACCATTTTTAGCCAGACTAAGTCCATATTTACATTAAGCAATTTTCCTTGCGGCAATTGTCAGTTTGTCGATTTGAGGGGGTGTTGAGAGACAAAGGGTTACCATTTGCCTCACCTCTCTCTCCATCAAACTGACAATTGCCGCAAGAAAATTGCCTAATATAAATATGGACATACATACATCAACAAAAAAAAAAAACAACTACAGTAGAATCTCGATAATTCGTAATCCAAGGGACTGGTCATTTTATACGAATTATCTAGGTTTTCGATTTAGCGAGATTAAAATGCGAAGGAAATGGCTTCAAGGGACCGAAAGCTTATACGAATTATTGAGAATTTCGAGTTATCAAGGTACGAATTATCGCGATTCTACTGTACTACATTCTGGTCAGGGAGTTAAAGAATACTTTCTATTAAGATTCGGATTTATTGCCGCCGCAGGACATACCTGACCCCCATCGGTTACCGGCCATAGTAATAGGATAAATCTTTTTTAAATTCGCCAAAAAAGATCATTACAGTAACTACTTCATTTCTTTCTTACTCTCTTTACTTGCGTCAATTTTCGGTTGATGGAGGGAGGGGTTTGGCTAATAGAAAATCTCGACTTATCATAACCCTCTCTCACCGAATCGTCGGAGAGGCTTATGGCAAGGAAACAACTATTCTAAATCAGTACATCATGTCCGTAGTAGGAGAAGATAACAACTACCAAAGCAATCACATGTGGAGATGTGCAATGTTGTTTATTAGAAGTACTAGTTGTCACTTTTGGTTCACACGTACGTAATCCTTTCCAGACTTTTTGATGACCCTCTCTTGATTGGAGAACATCGCAATTTTTATAAATGGAATCTTGATCATAATAAATACAAACTAGAAAGTCTATTGTTATAATTTTTATCTATTTCTCAAGAAATCAATGAAACCAAAGATAAAATTTAATATTAATAAACCAAAACTTATGAACTATGGTACGATGATAACAAGGTAGAGCATAGCAAACAGCTGATTACAATTTTTTCTATTGGTTTGCTTATGTTGTTTTGAAGAATATGACTGAATTTTAATATGCATAAAATATTTAGTTGTTACAGTATTTATTGAACTGAAATTCATCAACATTGTGATGAAACAAACTTTTGAACATATACAGAAGCTGTAAAGAATACTTTGCCTTCAATTCATATTTCGCGTTTTTAGTTTATTATCCAGTAATTCTGACAGAATAAGCAAATACACCGAGGCCTTGTTTTCTAGATTATTGCACCATGTTATGAACTATATGCCACGAACCTGTTTGAATTTACATGAGACTTAGCGTATGTTGGTATATTTATGTTTGTAGATTCCAAACAAAAACTATGTAGTATATAGTCAATTCAATCTTAAACTTTCCTTGCCAAAGAAGAATTAGTAACATTAATTAATTTAGAAGTTTAATTATATGCCGGTTCCAGAAACTGCAAGAAGCAACTGTTTTTTACTACAATAACAATTTTTCCTTTATGATATCGAAAAAAAAAGTAAAAATTAGAAGATTTTTTCAGTATTGGAACAGACCATATATGTATACATACATATATACATATGTATGTCCTTTATTATTTGTTAAATAAATGTAATACAAACCATGAAGCTAAATTAATATCATCAAAAAAACTTTGGAAAATAAAATAAAAATTCAACAAAAAATCATAAAACATTGCAATAATCAGAAAATCATCTATGTTCTCAGAACTTCTTTTTTAATAGTCGTCTTGTCTTCTTCGGTGGTATGTTGGTGAACGAGATCTATATCTATAAGATTCGTTGCCATTATCACCTCTTACATCATACTTTGTCCTTTTGTAGTTAGAAGGTGAATACTGTCTTCTATACCTCTCTGAAGAACGATCACGAGAAGATCTTGCATATGAACTATTTGTATATGATCTTGAAGGTGAACGATCTCGAGAAGATCTTGAGTTTGAACTCTTTGCATATGATCTTGATGGTGAACGATCTCGGGAAGATCTTGAGTGTGAACTATTTGCATATGAACTTAAAGGTGAACGATCTCGAGAAGATCTTGAGTTTGAACTCTTTGCATAGGATCTTGAAGGTGAACGATCTCTAGATGAACGTTTTGGAGAACGAGATCGATTCCGGCGATGATATCGATCCTCCTTATCTCTATATGAACGTGAAGATGGTCCATCTTCATTTCTGCTATAAATAGGTGGTGGTGGAGGTGAAGGATTTGCATACCTATCACCATTATAGTAAGGATCTTCATCACAATTATACTGCTCCTCATTTGGTGGCGAGTTATTTCTATTATCAATTTCATCATCACTATCAGCATCACCCAAACGTTTACGTTCTTTCTTAATAAATTGTTTACGTGCTGATGGTGTCTGTCCTTCGGGTTGTCGTATTACTGTTGCATTTTCAACATATTTATTTGGGTCATAATCTTGTACATCGGTTTCATCCCAATTTTCTTCACTTTCTATCGGTTTATGTTTCGGTACTTCTTCATCAACAGTTTCAGGAGCATCGTATTTATATTGTGTTATCAATTTACGATCAGGGCAATTCGTGGCATGATGCTAAGATAAATGAATTTTTTAATGATAATAGGAATCTACTATATAACATTGCAACTTACCGTGAATTCCGGCTCTGGTATCAAGTGTGATAAATTGAACGGACACTTCCTGAGTTCAACATTTGGGTAATTTACGCGACATTTCAGAAGATGTGATTGCAAACGCTTCCTCAGCATTCGATGTGAGTTATTGTATGGACATTCAATCATATCATCATCGCTGACAAACATCATCTTGGGATTTTGGTAGTATTTTCTATTTTACTTTTAAGTTTTGATTGTTAAGCGTTAACTACTAACCTTTTCCTTTGCTAAGAAAGAAATAAATAAAACCCAAGCTAATCGGAGTTGTAAACAAAACCATGACGTGTTGCCAACCATAGCTTTAGCAAAGAAATCAGAGATGGGACTACTATCATCTTTAAATTAGTAATTTGTTTTATGTAGAACAGTCATCATACATCAGTTGTGTCAGTCTCTAGATCAGGGTCGCGCTGTCTTTGCAAAGAAGTATAGTGAGGGCGCCCACTGAGTTGTTTTTGCATTTGCTTCTCTCTCTCACGTACAGTGTACGTGTAAATAAACAAACGATGAATATCATGTGGTTGTTGTTTTTTTCACCCATGCATACACATATGCTGTAGTATTGATGGAAATATTATGGGCGACGCTGCTCTAGATCGACGTCCATAAGGGGAGTACACACTATCATTCAAAACTGACAGTCAACGTACTTTTAGGACGATTTTCCGGCAAATAACAACTTTTATTTAGCTAACCCAATGATTACACATGCAAGTAACTTACAGACAGTTGTGTATACATATTATAGTCGAAACTTCAATTTTTTCGAACTGACACTTGCATGTGTAGACGTTCGGAAAAAAAATTGAAGTTACTTTCAAAGCACTTACATTGATTACTGACAAGAAAATTTTGTCGGCAGTGAGGTTGTTAGTTGGTGTGGCAATGAATATGTGTGAGTGTATTTGTGTTTTTCGAACTGCCACTTGCATGTGTAAACGGGGGGTTAATACGTTTGAAATACAATATATACGGTATTATTTAGAGACTACAAAAGACATTTTTCAGTTAGGCTTTGATATTCACGAAATAGACCTCGATGACTGTCAGTTTTGCTTGTCAATGTGTACTATACTATAGTAGAGTAAAATCATAAAATTGCTGTAGTGGGGAATTCGATTTAAGAACACCTAATTTCATGAAATTTTTTAATGAAATTCACGCTAGTGTGGACCGGGACTTACTTACGTGAGGCAGGGATGGAAAATTAAAAAACAGGGACGCACAAAGAGAATCTGACACATTTTCTCTTAAGTGTGTTCTACACGGTATGTTTTTTACATATTTGTGCATACCAACTGTTACTTTTTACAAATCTGAATTTTGTACACATAGTGTGAACCATACAGAAATTTCAATGCATCAAAGTGTTATGTGCATACATATGTATATTTTTCGAATAGAACGCGCTCTATTCTCGTCTGTAAAACCAATGGTAAGCAGCTGTTTTGTTTGTACGCGATATAAATAAAGAAAACAACAGAAAACGAATGAAAAATAAAATTTTTTGAAGGAATTACATATGGACGAAAAAAAGTGACAGTTGCTATGCATGAGTATGTAAAAAACATACCGTGTAGAAACCCCATTAAATATTTCACACTGCATTTTGTTGGCTTTTCTTAACTTGTTTATGTTTTTTATTGTGTTGCGTGTGTTTTTATTTAGCGTTGCTAAACGAGCGAAGACCAGAAAAAAAACGGACGTGATGAGTGGCCGGTTGACATCATTGATAGAGGTGTTGCCATTGATAGATCGGTCAGCTGACAGTTACCGGTTATTGGGCGCGTATCGTAATTGGTAAAATACAACTCTACCCTGTCGTAAATTCAGCAAGGGAATGAGCCAAAAGGAAAATAAATAAAACAAGAAAATTGTGGGAAAATGCCTGAGAAATCTCATGCCGGCGCCTGTGTTGGCAGTATTTAAAGAGAAAAGTCCAGGAAATTGCCATTATTGTCAAGCGTCGCCTGTAGTAGTCTACACCAAGTGTTACCAATACTATATTAAAACACATTTAAACCCAGTTTAAAACAAAGTGAAGTGCAGTTTATTGGTGGCATATTTTGTTCAAAATTTTGCCTTGTGTGATTTAAGTCAGGTGTATGCAAACAGATATGTGAGTTTTTTTGTGAGGGGAAAACCAAAAAAATGAAATTTACAAGTAGTATTTTCTTTGATTTTAAAGATTATACCAGCCACCAAAGCAAAAACTGGCCTCTTCGGGAATAATTCCAGGGGGTCAGCTGTGTTTTTTCGTCCGGAAGCCAAATCCGATATTGGGTGTCAGTGGTGCCAAAAGGAATAATCTGAATTCTTGGATATCTACTCCTCACTATATGGCCAAAAATTATCTGCAATTCCTTTACGTTATCCTGAAACAAGAATAAAAATCAATAAGTATTGTGGAGACCAGGTAACGATTTGCTTAGTAATATACTAACCGGATGAAAAGCTCCAGCTGAGAAACATTAATGGCCTGTTCCCGTACTTTATAAAGTGGTAAAAGTCGTAAAAGTTGTAAAAGTCGTAAACGATTTTCATATAAATTTTGTGTACGGGAACGCAAAATGTGTAAAAGTGGTAAAAATTGTAAAAACTTTTTAGTTCTGGAACAGAGCTTAAATTAGCATTAATTGCCGCCGAGAAACTCGCGCTTGAACGCGCTTAAACTCCAAAAAAAAACCAGCCTGAAACACAAACAAAGAAAAAATTAAGAATTAAAAATTATGATAAAAAGATGCTTGCTAGATTTTAATTTTTTTGACCTACAAGAATTTGAATTTAAACTGCAACGATTTAAATATTGATTTTTTCTAATACCAAAATTATCTAAACTAAAATAACTTAAAACTAAAAAAAATAATTAAAATATTGATTTTTTCTAATACCAAAACTATCTAAACTAAAATAACTTAAAACTAAAAAAATAATTTCAATTTGTTGATCTTTTATGTTAAACCTAGTATAATGTGTATTGTCCCATTTATTTAGTGTGTAAAATTTAGTATATATATTTTTTTTGTAAGGATTATTAACGCCGTATGATTCCTTTATTTTTTTTTTTTGCGAGAGTAGGATTACCCTGTTGAGAGTGAACTGTTAAATACCTAGGAAAGCGTAATATGGGACCTTTAATGGAGAGGTCCAATTAACCCTTAAGAGAGCTCTTTTTGGAAGGTTTATCCCAGTTTTTATTATAATATATAGCCGCTTTGGCTTACTGCGTTCGCTTATTGTGAGGTAATCTGAGGCAGTGGCTCGCAGATGTTTTCTTTTTATCGGTGTTAGTGATTCCCCTATTTTTAAATTCTGATGTTAACCTGTTCAATAAGATAAAAAAATGACTTTGTCAAATAAAATACTTCTATGTTTAAAGTTGTAAGAAAATCTAATATGTCGTGCTAAAGTTATTTGTGAGAGAGGGAATTAGGGGATTGTTATAGGTAGGTAAGTGTGTGTGGCAAACGGGGCCCTTTGTAAAGAAATCTCTATGTCGTGGAATAAAAGGGTCATGGAAGGGCGGGCGCAGTGTGGGAGCACTTTCCATCAAGCTCCAATGTCATAGGCGTATGTTGTTTTTTTTGTAATCGTTTTGTTTTGTGTTGTGTTTGATCGATTCATTCCTCTTTTATTGTTATCCCGTCTTGTGCTAGTGGTGGTAGGGTTGAGAACCCCCTGAAGAGGTCCACCGTCTGAGCTGGTTGAACCCCACCGTAGCGCCACTGTAGTCGGAACATAACAATTGTTTAAAAATATTTATAAAACAATTGCTCTGTTCCAGAACCTGCAAGAAGACACTATATTTGACTACGATAACAATTTGTCCTTAATGTTATCAAAAAAAAAATAGTAAAGATTAGTAGATTTTTGCAGTACTGAAACAGACCAAATGTGTATATTTTTGATTGTACTTGTGTCATGGTACAATTACAAAGGTAGATGCATCGGCGAATTGCTACAACAAAGCAACTTTTTTTGTAATGTAAACTGTCAAAAATTTCGCCAAATGGTCTCTTGTTGTCTCTCTTTATCACTTGTGTTTGTCTGTAAAGTGTAGACATGTTATCTCTTACTTACCGAATCATACGGTTTTTTGTTTTGATTTTTCATGGCGAATTCCTAGTTTTTTGACGTTTTAAATTCGATCAGCTGGGTTGGTAGATGGTAGATGCCACCTATCTAATTGTACAATGACTTGTGTCAATTATGTGGTCTGTTCCTTTACTTTTGAAAAAGGTAAAACCGGCAAAAGTAGTAAAAGTTGTAAACTGCCCGCATATGAATTGTATGGTGTCAGAAGTAAAGGAAAGCTTTTCGAGTAAAAAGTGGTAAAACTTTAAGATTCTTGCACGTAAAGGAACAGAGCTATGGCTGCGATTAAGAGTAATCGAAGCTAGAGTACTCTTTTGTTCATCAATGAACTGGAACAGAGCTGAGAAAAATCGAGAGAGACGCAAATTTAAGAGAGAATTAATATTTAATTTTTCTTGATGTTTCATTACTTATTTCAAAATTTTTTAAACATTAATGTTGTCTAAAATCGTCCACAATGCAAATTATTAAAAAATATAAATAAAAAATTTCATAAACTTTTAATTGTTTATGGTTCACAAAAAACTAAGAGTACGTTTTCACAATTTGCCTGTGTGCAGCCATGCACGCGCCTTTACGAAAACGTTAAACACAACTCTCTTTCCCATACAATTGCCAAGAATAGCATGCTCTTCGTGTGCATCTCTGCCTGTGTGCTAGCACACAGGCGTGCTCACCCCTAAACTGGAAGCAATTTTTAAGAGAGAGGGAGAGGAGAGAGTGTGCAAATATGCCTTTCTCTTCTTCCACAGGCTACCAGACAAATTTCTTAGGGTAAAAATGGTAGAACTGGGGCTGGATTCTTGTTCTATGAAAATTTCCTTTATAAAAGTTTTCATATCAATTTTTCATAAAACAAGAATTGAGCCCCTGATTGATTTTGAGCGATTTTGACAGTTTTCTCCTTTACCACTTTTACCATTAAAAAAGTAATTGTGATTGTTATGTTATGTCCCGGGGCTGAATTCTTGTTCTATCATAGACTAATGAGCATATAGACGACGGATCACTCAATTTTTCTGCGGTCAAGTCTCAAACCCGAAAACTAAAAAAAGTTCGAAGACGATTTTTGGAGGAATATTTTCTTCGATATTTTTATCTGAGGATATAGTTCCGATCAAAAGCTAACCCTATGTAGTCTTTTGTTAAGCTGTATTTTTTTGCATTTTAGGGGTCGATTTTGCATTACCATTAAACTTGAGTTGCGTTATCAATGTCAGCACAACTGAGATGAAATGTTGTATTATTGATGTCAACCCAACTGGGTTGTCGATAAACGTGTTATCGATCAATATTTTCTTCAAACTTGTGAACTCTAAAATCTAAAAAGGCACAATTCGCAAAAAAAAACTATTTTAAAACAGGCATGACCAAAAAGAGAACGGAGAAAATGTGAAAATGTTGGCCACTTATAACAGTGTGTTAGTAAGGGGTAGTTTACACTATATGTAAATGTCATATGACATGAACTTTTCCATCGTTATATATTCGCTAATATGTGCAATATTGGAGATTTTCCTTACGCAATTTACTCTGTGCGTCCACACAAGCAATAATGTAAAAAACTACGTCTCCACATTGCCTCCGTGGGTAGATATTGAATGATTTTATTTTGTGTCATATGACATTTACATATAGTGTAAACTACCTTTAAGTTTGTATTCACGCAAGCTATAAAACAATAACAAATAAAAACATTTGTTCTCTTTGTACGCTCTTTCTGTGCATTCGGGTCGTGTGCGTGTAAATTGCCGAAAATCATCGGCACCGCCGCACGGTGGTCGAAAGCACTGATCTAGCGGTGCGAAATTAATAACTTGCAAACGAATTGAGATACGTCACTGAAATTTGGCACAAACTCAGCGTGTACCTGTGGGTAGTAATGGGCCAAATATGAACAATATCGGCTGATGTTTTGGTATAGCCCCCATATATCGGTACCTTAAGATTTTCGGTATTTTGAGGATTTAAGCCACAATTTCGTAGCAAATTACCTGTAATTTGGTACTTAGGGTTCCTAGTGGTCACAAAATATTTTCACCAAAAATTATGGACATAGGTGTATGTTTTGATATAGCCCCCATGTAACCGTACCTCCCAATTTAAGGTATTTTGAATATCATGACCACATTTTTAAACCAACTTGGCTGTAATTTTGCATTCCGTGTTCTCACTGCGTATAAAATCTTCTAACAAAACATTTTCAACACAGATTTATGTTTCGATGTAGCCCCTTTTATGGTACCCCCGATTCGTTGAACTTTTACTTGTTATCCCATATTTAATAGCATATTTATCTATAATATGGTATTATAGTGTCTCCGGGGGTAGAACTCCTCCTTGCAAACATTTCTCAAGATAAGCCCATATTTTGATGTAGCTCCCACACAAATTCACAGCTAAATTTGAATTTCATGCAAAATCGTTTATTTTAAAAGTGCAGTCATCAAAAGATTTGCAAATATTTGCAGTCCTAATGTGGTTATTCCGTATCCAGAGTCCAATTTCATTCCCCAATAAATAATCGAACCTAAGTTCGAAGTTCGGCCAAGTTTACAAGATGCGCTCTATGAAACAAGCGCGTACAACCCATAAAAACACTAAAAAATTGAATTTTTTGAAAATTTATTGCTATATAATTAAGTACCTCCAGACCCCAAACTAATTTTTATAATTTAAATCACACCCTCTGCTATTAATTAAAAATAAATCCTGTCCAGTTTCATTACGAATTTATTTAACATTTAAACAAATATGAAGTTAATTTTTTGCAACAATTTTTTAAAATCTGATGCAACAAAAACTCTTTTTTGATATCGAATAACTGAGAGAATATTTACAACAACAAAAATGAAAAAACAAAATCTTTGTCTGCAAAGTGTCTGTTATCGATACAATGGAAAATATTTCGCAATTTTATAGTTCGATTTTTTTTCTTTCGCGCCGCTAGATCAGTGGTTTCGACCAGTGTGCGCCGTGCCAAATGTGATGATAAAGAAAATGTACAGGACATGACATCAATTAGAAGAAATTTGAGGGACAAGTCGAATCCATTGGAATTACCATCTTCACTGTAAGTTGAAGCTCATGTTGGAAAGATCAGTATAATCAGTAAAGTATTTTAGGTTTAAGGCGTATTTTCGATTGAAAAGGATGCCGTAGTTCACATTGTGGAAACGTTAAAGGATGACTTCAAAGTTAGATCAACAGCAATACCCCACTTTTAAAAGTGTGCGCTGCGTTGAGATTTTTTGCAGAGGGAAGTTTCCCATGACAAAGTTGTCCACTTGATAGAGGATCGTTTCGAAATTGTCGAAGGAAAAAAGACAAAACAAAAGTCATTTTTATTTAAAAACGAAATTCCCTAGTGTTGTCGGCTGTATACATGGAACCCATGTGCACATTGGCCCCTTATATTCAGTTTCTTAGTTACCACACTCAATTCGAACATACTCGGTGAGAGCATTCCGACGTCTATGCATAGATTAATGACCCCGATCCAAGCTTAATGCATAAACCTAAGTCCATAAGAAAGGCATAATACCCCGGTTACACTTAACCGGATTAACACAGTGGGTTTGGGTTTCAAATGACAAGTCCATAGCACAAACGTCAAACAAATCCTCATGAGGTGAGTTAACCCGACCAAAACTCTAATGTAACTATAGGATGAATGTAGTGGACTCGGAACATTTTGAAAATTTGTTCACACAAAGGCCTCGGGGATACTAATTACGCTAATATAGTTGGTTTTCTCACTTTCTCCTTTAAGTTAAAATGGCGGAAGGACAACACTCATGGGAAATTCTCATTCAGAATAACCCACCTTATCAGGTATGTGATGAAAATCGATTTCGATTTCAAAACGAGTCGAAAACGATTGTAGGTGTGATGCATGTACATTTTTCGATCTCGAATTGTTTTCGATATCGGTTTCATATTCCATTGTGTTCTATGGAAATTTGTTAAAAAAAAAGGGTGTGATGCAATCCGATAATCGTTTGTTTTTCTCGTTTTGAAAACGGTCATATTTTTGTGGTCGATTTATAAACGATGTAATGAATTTTAAGAGATTTTTAGGAGAAAAGGATTGAAATGAAAGCTCGTTTAGAGAATAGATAAATTTTGATTTATTTTGCCTACTTTTGGCATATTTTGTTGAGAAAATTTTTGATATTTTGATAAAAAAGCATAGAACAAAAAATGTACTTTTAACATCTGTGTTTTCTCCAAATTGGTGAAGGCACCCGCTTAATATGTTGTTATGCACTGTTTGTAGTTCTCATCATGTAATAGCACAAGAATTCCCTCACCAAGCTTCCATATAGGCACATTTAAATAAGAACACACATTTATCTTATTCTTCAGTAAATTTATTTCGGTTTTTGCTTTCGCCACAACAAAACAATTGTATGCCGCTTTCATCTGAGGATTTGGGGTCACTAGTCTGTTTTTTGTTTGGGGGAATTTATGGGTCTATCTTGCATTGCCACTTAACTTGAGTTGAGTTGTCAGTTGTCTGCGCGACTAAGATGAAATGTTGTACCATTAATGTCAACTCAACTGGGTGGTCGATAAACATGTTATCGATCAGTGTTTTTTTCAAACTTGTGACCTCTATTCGCCAAAAAAAAAAAAAAAACTTTAAAAAATAATAATTTGCGCTTTGGATAACTCTTTTGTGTATTCTGGACAATATTTTAATATTTTGGCTGAGTTTTCGAGCAAATTTGGAAAACAACCCAAGATTGGAATATAACCTGGCCATTGAATCTTCGGATCGTCAAGTTTTATTTGCTGTCCCAAAAAATGATAAGTTCGGTGGAATTATTTTTTGATGATGAAGAAAATGTACAGGACATTGCATCTATTAGAAGAAATTTGAGGGACGAGTCGAATCCATTGTAATTGCCATCTGCACTGTAAGCTGATGATCATGTGGAAAGATCTGTATAATCAGTAAATTATCTCAGGTTTAAGGCGTATTTTGGATTGCCAAAGGATGCCGTAGTTTACATTGTGGAAACGTTAAAGGATGACTTCAAAGTTACAGATCAACAGCAATACCTCCACTTTTAAAAGTGTGCGCAGCGTTGAGATTCTTTGCGGACGGAAGTTTCCAAAAGTCCCATGGCAATGATTTCAACAATTGCATGGGTCAATCTACAATGTCGAGCGTATTGAAGGAAGTTATCCGCTTGATAGAGGACAAATTGTGCCAAAATTGGATCTTTCGAAGTTGACGGAGGAGGAAAAAAGACATAATAAACACCATTTTTATTCAAACACGAAATTCCCTGGTGTAGTTGGCTGTATAGATGGAGGATGTTCCTCATTTGTACTTAAACTGAACCTACTGTATTTGTCACCAAATTCATTTGCAAAAGATTTGCTGCTGTCCGCACCAAAGGCGATAAATTCACTTATTGTGATGGACCACCACCAGTGTCGTTGAAGTTTATTTTATTTTGAGGCATTTTCTTTTTCAACTTTGCTTTAAAGTGAATCCAGACTCTGCCACTCTTCAGGTGTTCGTGTTGGAGGTTCATGGCTGTTTAAACTGTCCGAAATGGACCTCCACGCTTCATCCGCTGTGGCTTTGGTTTCACCAAAACTCCCGAACTCTTCGGACTAAGTTTGGATTTTCACTCAGTTTATCAATTAATATTTCGAACTGCTGCTTTGTCGTTATTTTCACCATATTGATACACAAAATTAATTAATGATGCAAAGAATCAATAATTGTTAATAAAATGTTTATTTTTCCTTCTATTTTACTTCTTGTTTCTTCGAAAATGTTCACTGCAACTGAAAATTTGTGGTTGCTGAAAAACAGCCGCTTCGTCAACTGAGATTCGCAACTTCAGTTGAGAGTTGCCATACGTGGATCAATTTTGACAACTGGCAACGCCACTCAACGATAATTGTTATCGATGATCGACCCCTTAATGAAATTGAAACAACGTGGAATTGAAATTCGATGCGGTTTCCGTCACATCTAAATACGATTCACTCGTTTTGGGCAAATCGTTTTTATCCCAAATCGATTCGGAATTCATCACATACCTGTATGTCTGGGAACAAGTCCATATTTCCTTCCAATGTTCCACAAAATACGATTTTTGGCAAAATATTAATTTTGAAAAACTGTGGGACAGTTAGCCATTAGAACCCATCCAAGAGAAGTGCAAAAATGAACTATTGGCAAAACAAATTAACTGATGTTCTGTCGCCACTTGATGTTGTAGATACATACAACAGCAGCAGCCCAAATAAATATACATTTTTATATACATAAATTGCTTTTATTTAGTATGAAGTTAATTAAAACAAAACTAGAATTCATTAGAACATTTTTAATTTCAGAAAACTAAACTAAAAAATAATTCATGGTATTCTATTAAAAAAAGATGATTTATCACATCTCAAATTTACATAAGTAAAAAATATGTATCCCCTAACCTACTTAGCTAATGACTGTAAACGCTTTCGCTCGGCCAAGCGAAATGCATTTCTTTCTGATGGTGTCATACCAACTGGCATGCGTAAAATATCAGCATTACTAATATAATCGCTAGGATTATAGCTGGCTACATGTGGTTCATCATCCCAAGTTTCAGATGGTTCCATAAATTCTCCACCAACTATGGTAACATCATTGCTGGCATAGCTCATTGTTAGATTACGATGAGTGGTATCACTTTCACAGAAAGTGCGATCGATTGATGAGCTTAGTCCAACTACAGGAGCCGGACGATTCCGGAAATTTTCAAATGATTTGCGATCAAAGCAATTCGAGAGATGCCACTGTCAAAAAGAAAATAATAATTAGTACATTAAAAACACCGTGCAAGTATCATTTTACCTCCAATTCCACTTTATTTACACGATGAGTCACGTTAAAAGGACAAGTGACAACTTCAGCTTTGGGATGATTTTTGCGACAGCGAACCAAGTGAACTTGAAAACGTTTGCGCATAATCATATGTGAAATTTCGTATGGACATTGCAGCAATTCAGTTTCCGAAAAAATAGCACTTTCGGGAACAATATTCATTTTAGTTATAACTTCTTTTAGAATTTTCCGGCGTTTGATGTGAATTGGAAAAAGCTGTTCTCCTGTCCTGCTTCACTGTTGTTCAGAAAAATCCAACGGTAAATGGGCAAAAACAAGCAAGCAGAGGCAATAGTGCTTCTCAAACTGTATTTAGAGTTACCATATTTTAGTTAGATTATAATGAAGTTGCCAACCCCTCAACACTTTTGATATAGACGAGTGATGTCAACCAGTTAAAAATAGGTCTATATAATAAGAGATTTGTACATGTTCATAAAATGTTTTAAACTCGCCTAAACTCGCCTAATGTTTGTTTATTTGACATTTCGAGTACAATCAGTGTTACAAATAAGAATACAAAGAGTTTAGAAAATACTATTTCCTTTTCTGCTTAAATATTATATTTAGTTAATAACATAATGAGCAATGATTATTCATACTGTAATTTTTATGTAAGGAAAAAAAAAATAAAACCTTAAATTTAGTTGACTAGAAGGGGTGGATATAAATCCATTTATGAAACAAGTTCATTAATATGGACATAACACGAAGAAATACATCGATTATCAAAGTTAGTTCTGTATATTTCGATTTTGTCTTTGACGAGATGGAATCCAGACAGTGCATGGAGCCGTTGTGTTGAATAATGCCATGGGAGATTGAAAATTAATTTCAGTAACTTGTTTTGAATCACTTGTAATTTCTTTATGTGATTATTTGCCGCTGGTGAGAAAAAAGGCGCGCAATAGAAAATTATTGGCAAAAATATTGATTTCAAAATAAGTTTTTTGTTTTCAATATTCAGGTCCGATTTTCGATTTATTAATGGGTACATAATTCGTATGATTTTATTTATTTTATTGACGATATAAGATATATGATCAGCAAAGATTAGTTTTCTGTCAAGAATGACTCCCAAATATTTCACATTGACTTTCCATTCTATGTTGTAACCGAGGAAAAGAAGTGGAGATTGTGGCAAAAAGCATGGTTTTCGTTTGCGGGAAAAATAAATGGCTTGGGTTTTTTCTGGATTTACCATGATTTTCCATTTTTTAAAATAGTCATTTAATGTATTTAGTCCTTGTTGGAGATGACGAGATATGATATTTGAATAAAGCCCAGCACTTAATAATGAAGTGTCATCAGCAAATACAGAAACAGTGCAGTTTTCTATATGGGGTATATCGGCAGTAAATATATTATATAAAATTGGGGATATACAGGAACCTTGCGGGCAACCATTTGGTATATGCACAATTCTAGATTTAGTTTTTCCAATGTGTACGCAAAATCGTCGACGATCAAGGTAACTGCTTACAATTTTAATGAGTTGAAGAAGAAACCCAAATTTCTTCATCTTATATATAAGGCCGTTATGCCAAACTCCGTCAAACGCCGCTTTTATATCTAACAGTACCATGCCTGTAGACAATGACTCATTGAAATTGTTTTTAACCATGTTTCTGATTTTTACAAGTGGTTGGCAAGTGTTATGCTGCCTTCGAAAACCGAATTGTTGATGTGGTAAAATATCATTTCTTTCGATAAACTCATTCAGCATTTCCTGTATAATTTTTTCGTATATCTTACTGACGGATGATAGCAAACTTATTGGTCTGTATGATTTCGGATCGTCACAAGATTTGTTTACTTTTCGGATTGGTATAACTTTAGAAAGTTTCCATTCTCGAGGAAAATAGCAGTGTTTTAGACAGGCATTGAGAATTTTTGTCAGATATTTGATTGCATTCCTAGGAAGCATTTTTAAGCATTTATTGCTAATTTCGTCAACTCCTGGTGCTTTCTTGTTCTTTAGTTTTTTAATTAATTTTTTTACTTTATCTATTGTTGTGAACTTTAATCTTGATGGTTCAGGTATCGAAATATTTATATCATGTACACCGTTCATTACCCCTCTGATAGTATTACTATCACTAAGCGATGTAGATACTGTATGATTTTTAAGAAAAGTTTCTGCAAAAACTTCACACTTTTCTTCCGGAGTAAAAAATACTTCATTTTCCATTCTAAGGGCTGGAATAACGTTGATCTTTTTCTTCAGCACCTGAGATATTTTCCAAAAAGGCGAAGATGCTTTATCCAAATTAGATAGCATTTGGTTCCAATTTTTATTACGAAAATCAGTTAACTCTGCATTTATTCTTCTGTTTAGAACGTTCATTTGATGCCTATCAATTGGGTCTCTAAAGCGTTTCCAATTTCGTTTATAGATATTTCGAAATAGAATCATTTCTTTTACGTTTCTGGGAATTTCATTACTCTTACTTTTAAAGTAACATTTGGGGACACTTAATTCAACAGCTTCTTTGATGCTGTTGGTTAGATTGGTTACCAGATGGTCAATATGATCAGTATCAATGTTAGACGTATCGACATCATGATTTAAAGACGGATTTCTATTAATATGTGATTTGAATCGATTCCAATTGGCTTTACTGAAATCATAAAATAAATTTTCAGATTGATCAACATTTCTATTGACTTCGATTAAAATTGGTAGATGATCTGATCCCAAATTATTGACGGCCTTAACAGTTTGTATATATGTTGGCACATCGGTCAACAATAAATCAAGAGTAGAAGGCTGTCGCCTTGCGTCTGCCGGTATGTAAGTGCTAGTTGGTGGGAACATTATGTCGTAGGAACTAGTTTGATATTTATCGTAGAGCAAATTTCCCCAACAGTTATTCCTTTGGCAACCCCAATGATTATGCCTGCAGTTAAAATCTCCGCCGAGAATATAGCTTTTACTATTAGTTAGTTTATGAATATCATACAAGAAGTTTTGTTTTCTTTGTGCATTACGAGCACCACCTGGAAAATAGCATGCATATATATTGATTTCAGAATTATTAATATAAATCTGAACACCAACATTTTCAATTTCAGATGTATTTTTCGGTTTCAAAAATTTATGACGTATGCCTTTTCTTATAATAACTGCGACTCCACCCCCTCTTCTCTCAGGCCGATCATTTCGATAACATATGAAGTTTTGATTTTTGATGGAAATATTTGAATTAAGCCATGTTTCACATAAAAGGCATATATCAACTGCATTTGAGTTTAGAAAATTAAAGAACTCATCTTTTTTATTTCGAATTCCTCTGGAATTCCAAGATATTATTTTGATTGATTGACTCATTTTAAAAATTTGAAGGCAATACTGGTGACAACATCAAATTGTTCTTGCTTTGTCTTGCAATTTCTTAATTTGGAAATTAGTTCAGATGTTAAGTTTTGCAACTCCTCAATTGAAAATAGGTCTTCTCCAGTTTGTCCTGATTTTGACCAATCATTTACTTTAGGCAATGTTTGATTCAACCTGTTTGGAAATTGGTTTTCATAATTCTGATGATTCTGATAATTAGCTTGAGTTCTAATTACTCTTTTCGGCTTGAATCGTTCTCTTATTTCAATATATTTCAATCGACTGGGACACTCATTAGATATAGATTTATGATCGCCACCACAATTGGCGCATTTCAAAAGGGTTTCCTTACATTCCGAGGTATTATGATTTCCAGCGCAGTTTGCGCAGAACGTTTTAACTCTACACCTACTCGATCCGTGGCCATACATTTGGCAATTATGGCATTGTGTAAGTTTGGACTTATTGGGTTTTTGATATTCCCATTTAATTCTCGAACGTTCAATATCGGAATGATTTTCTCTAAGTTCACGCAGAGTTATAGATTTCCTTTCGAAATAGACGACATAAATAATATGTTCTTCATTATTTATGCGTCTAATGACGATTTTAACATCTATACATTTCAACCCTTTAGCAATAAGCATATTTTTAACTATTTTAGGGTCCTTTTTCTCAAAATTCAAAAGGATTGCCTTGTATGGTCTATCGAATTTCGTTCCATATGAGAAATACTGAAATTCAAATTGAGATGCTGCTTTCTCGCAGACTAATTTGTAATCTTCCTCCTTGGTACAATACAATTTATGTCCAATAGAAATTTTTTTGACCGAATATTCGGTTATATTTAACATTCTGCACATTTCATGCAACTGTTCGATTTTGCATTTGAGCAATGTTATTGGTGGTACTCTCACCTTCTTAATCGTCTCATTATCGATAATTATTTCTTCTCCAGCGTTAACGTCATCATTGTCGTCATCGATTGTTTGCAATGGATGATAATAGTTTTGGTTCTCTGTTCGCAGAGAGTTTGGTTTGTTTTTTTTGCTCATGTTGGAGCCATGAGTAACGGCTCCTTCACCGTGAGAGCGCTTAATGTTGTAGTTGTTTAAGAATTAACAAAAGATAACTGTGTGATGATGTTTGCAAAGAAACGTCACTTGTTAATGCGAAAGAAAAACACACGTCTGTAGTCGAGTAACAAGTGAACAAGACTGAAAAAAATGTTTTAATGAATGTTGTTCCATAGTCCGTGTTTAGACACACAAATTTCTCGGGAAAGTAAATTCAGTTTTTTAGGCAATAGGGGGTAGGAAAGAGTATTGAGGAGCTCTTTCCTCTCCGCTCTCTCCCAAAAAACTCAATTTACTTTCCCGAGAAATTTGTGTGTCTAAACACAGACTTAAAGCGTCGCGTTACAACAACCATATGAAAACTTCATGAACAAACTTGGCATCACTTACACATTTTTCATGTAGTTGTTGTTTTTAACGCGTGACGCGACACACAACGGACCATATGTATTTGGCCCATAAGTGGCTGTCCACACTAGCATGAATTTCATTAAAGAAATTTTTGAAATTATACGTTTTTAGATCGATTTCCAGTTACCATATTTTAGTTAGATTATAATTAAGTTGCCAGCCTCTCAACACTTTTGATATAGACGAGTGATGTCAACCAGTTAAAAATAGGTCCATATGATAAAAGATTTGTACATGTATAAAATTTGTTAATGAATGTTGTTCCATAAAACGTCACGTTAACAACCATATGAAAACTTCATGAACAAACTTGGCATCACTTACACATTTTTCATGTAGTTGTTGTTATTAACGCGTGACGCGACGGACCGTATTGGGCCAAATAGATACGGTCCGTTGTGCGGCGCGTTGCGCGTTGAAAGCAACAACCACATGAAAAATGGCTAAGTGATGCCAAATTTGTTCTTGAAGTTTTCATGTGGTTGTTGTAACGCAACGCTCAACGCGCCGTATGTGCAGCGGCCTTATGTGCCGCGACCTTAAGTGGCTGTCCACACTAGCATGAATTTCATTAAAAAAATTTTTGAAATTATACGTTTCTAGATCGATTTCCATAGTAGAGTAAAATAATGATATTAGCTTTGTTCCCGTACTTTTTAGTAGCAAATTTTGTAAAAGACAGAACAATTTTTTCTTTTTTTTCGTAAGGCCAAAAATAGAAAAAACTTCAAAAAGCTGGAATAAATGTCAAAGTCGTCGTACCAGCCAATAAGACGCCAGCAACCATGTTACTACTTTTTACTCGCCCAAATTTGTCGTGTAAAAAGTTTTTAAAGGGAGCATCATTCGGTGTCATCTTTGTTTCAAGAGAAGTGAACAGTTTACAACTTAAAATGTGTAAAAGTGGTAAAAATTGTAAAAACTTTTTAATTCTTGAACAAAGCCATTTGTAGAGAGGAATTCGATCCAAGAACGCATATTTTCATGAAATTTTTTTAACGAAATTCTCGCTAGTGTGGACCGGGAAAAAAAGGCCCCGGCACATACGGCACGTTGCGTGTCGCGTTACAACAACCACATGAAAACTTCAAGAACAAACTTGGCATTACTTACACTTTTTTCATGTGGTTGTTGTTTTTAATGCGTGACGCAACGAACCGTATGTGCCGTAAAGCTGTAAACGCATACAGCGTTTGAGTAAATTTTTGTGTCATTTCTGGTACATGAATCATGGTAGAACAATATAAGGTAACAGCAATACCCAGCTGACTGAACTGGGCTGTAACGTTAAGGCCGCGGCACATATGTTCCGTTGAGCGTCGCATTACAACAACCATATGAAAACTTCAAGAACCAACTTGGCATCACTTACACTTTTTTCATGTGGTTGTTGTTTTTAACGAGTGACTCGACGCACAACGGATCGCATGTGACGCAGCCTTTAGTGTCAAATTCATTACATTTAATACATTTATTTGTATTTTCGATGTACATTAGGGATATATATTTTTTGAGGAAACAAATATATCATTCCGAAAAAAACTATTTCCCATAAAGACTTCTTCATATCAATATCATTTAACCTCCTCCAAGTCTGAACAACGAGCCGCGCACTATAACACCACTTGTAGAGGCGGTAAAACATTTAATATATGTGATATTTTGTTAAATTTGAAAAAATAAAGCCCTAAAGGCCTGCGTACATAAGCCGCTCGGCTTTCTTACTTAATTCATTTCTGGTAAAGCAATAAAGAAATGTCAGAACCACATTTCAATTAGGTCGAACTTGGTCTTTGGTCTTTTACCAGAAATGAATTAAGCAATAAAGCCGAGCGGCTTATGTACGCAGGCCTTAATGGCCTGGCCTACATAAGCTGCCTCGCCTGCTTACCTTGCTTGCTTCTGGTAAAAGAATAAAAAAAGAAAAGGGCAACCAATGCTTGGTTTACATTTACGAAATCCACTCGATTTCAACTGTCAAATCCATAGGTTAAACGTCAAATGAAATCAAATCAAAATGCAAACATTTTGCTGGGATTGGTTTACATTTACGAAATCCACTTAATTTCAACTGTCAATTCCATTGTTTAAACGTCAAATGAAATCCAATGGATTTCAGATGAGATTTCATTTGACGTTTGAGCAATGGAATTGACTATCTATTTCCTATTTTTGTATTGTATTATTTTTTGTATAACAAAGTTGCAAAGTGGAAAAATATGCCGCTTTTTCACGTCCAGTTTCATGTAAAAGACTAAAGGCCAAGTACTACTAAGTCCCGGTCCACACTAGCGTGAATTTCATTAAAAAATTTCATGAAATTAGGTGTTCTTAAATCGAATTCCCCACTACAGCAATTTTATGATTTTACTCTACTATGGACGTTGATCTAGAGACGCATAATTTCATATCAAAATTTCAGTGAAATTACTGTAGTGTGGCCCGGGACTAATTCAAATGAATTAGGCAGTATTTGAATTAGGTAGTACTTGTCCTTTAATCCAGGCCTGCTCAAGGTGCGCACCTGAGCTGTCGGTGTGTGTCAATTTTCTCACACACACAATTTAAAAAGAGAGCTTTTGTTTTTGTTTTGAATATTTTCAAAATTAAAAATCAGTCTCTATTGAACATTCAATGAGGAAGGTTCTGTTTTCGAATTTGTCTATGAATTTATATGCGTACACTGAAAAAATGAATGAAGATACTGAATACGAATTTTTATTTGCCTAAAATTTTTACGGCAAATTAGAGTGTTTGGTTTGTCAACGCACTTTGGTTTGTCACGAACTTGATTTGCAACAAATTATAACATCAACAGTCACATTTGGTCAAAATAAAATAATTATTCTACTCTATATTTTGAAATATAAAATAACAAGTTAAAAAGTATCAGTCGGCTTTGCCGACAGAGATATACCCTCAGCCTGTGCAAATTGAAACACTTTTTTCCCAAAAACCTATGTATTTAGGGGGTTTCAAAATTTTGGTCGTATGAACCGACAAAAATGTTGATTAGGATTAAACTTCAAAAAATTTGCGGAAAAGGTACTTAAAGGAATGGACTGACATAGACCATGGGGGTGCAATAGGGGGTTTTTACACCCTTCAAGAAGTATGGACTTGCCCCTGAAACAACTTTTATCATCGTAATTGAGGCAGTGAATGTAAGTTGCTTCAACAAAAATCAAAAATTCAATAGCAGGTCTTAAAGTGAACTTATCCAAAATTTTGTGTGGAAGTACGGGATGGAGTGGACAAATATAGTCCATATTCGAGCCTGATCTATATCTGGTAGATATTATGAGAATGTGTAAAGTATGGACCAAATCGGTCACTCCCATCAAGAGTTATGCGCACAATTTTTTAATATTTTTGAACTTTTGTGGGGTAGGTACCTGAAGGAGTGGACCGATATGGCTTATCTACGAACTTAAAGTAAGTTTGGAAACAATATTACGAAGGCCAAATTTTGGCCGGAATCGGCATTTCCGTTCGAGAATTATCTTGCGCTTCCACCAATAAACATGGTGTCATAGGGTTTGTTTTTCAACTTTCAGGCTATTTTTTCAGGAAGTATGGACTTGCCCCTGATGAAACTTGTACCTTCGTATAGGGAACAGTGAATACAAGATGTTACAACAAAAACCAAGGCGATTCGAGAGCAGCTCCTAAACTGAACTTTTCCGAAATTTTGTGTGGGAGGTACTCGAAGGAGTTTACCGATTGAGTCCATATTGGAACCTCATCTAAGTCTGGTAGAAATTTCATAATGTGCAAAGGATGGACCAAATCGGTTACTCCCTTCAAGAGTTATCGTACGCACAATTTTTCCGAACATTTTCGAAGTTTTGTGGGGGAGGTACCGGAAGGAGTGAACCGATATAATCCATCTTTGAACTTGTACTAAGTTTGGACAAAATATTACGAAATCCAAATTTTGGACCGAATCGGCAGATCCGTTCGAAAGTTATCTTGCGCTCCAACCACTACACACGGTGTCATAGGGTTTTTTGTAACTTTCAGGCTATTTTCTCAGGAAGTATGGACTTGCCCCTAATAAAACTTACAGCGTCGTATAGAGGACAGCGAATACAACTTGCGTAAACAAAAATCAAAGCGATTCGAGACCAGGTCCTAAACTGAACTTTTCCGAAATTTTGTGTGGGAGGTACCCGAAGGAGTGGACCGATTGAGTCCATATTGGAACCTCATCTAAGTTTGGTAGAAATTACACGATGTGCAAAGTATGGACCAAATCGGTTATTCCCTACAAGAGTTATCGCGCGCACAAGTTTTGCGACAATTTTTGAACATTTGTGGGGGAGGTACCTGAAGGAGTGGACCTATATGGCCCATCTTCGAACTTAAATCGAATCTGGACAAAATATTTCGATACCCAAAATTTGAACCGAATCGATTGATCCGTTCGAGAGTTATCGTGCGCACCAGCCAGCCAGACAGACAGACAGACGGACAGACAGACAGACAGACGGACGGACATTGCTAGATCTACTCAAAATTGTCTGAAACGGATATCGTACAAACATACTTGGGATCTAAAACCATTATTTCGATGAGGCACATTTTTCGTCGTATCAAAGTGTAAATACCCTCTTTAGCCTAAAGGCCTGCGTACATAAGCTGCTCTGCCTGATTGCCTTGCTTTGCTGCTTCAATAAAAAATAAAAGAACAAAGAAGGCCGACCCAATTTCCAACTGATGGCAACCCAGTTCAAAATTTCGTCTTTATTCTATTATTTTTATTACGTCAGAAATGAAGCAGGAAAGCAAGGCAATCAGGCAGAGCGGCTTATGTACGCAGGCCTTAAAGGCTGAGGGTATAAAAAAAACTGTTACGATATTTCTCACAGTATACAGAGAGACAAAGGAAAATTGAAATTTGTGTATTTCAAAACCAACACAATTACAAAATGTGTTTGTATGTGTCTGAGCAGGCCTGCTTTAATCTTTTACAGGAAACTGCCCTGCAAACCATTTCTATCGCCTAAGAATAATACGCGATTTTCCTGGGCGAATAATTTTTCGCAGGCGATATCGCGTAAAAATCTTCTGCGTAACACCAACCTAAAGTAAGTGTTTCTGGAATGCGAATCGCGACCAAGATTCGCTGACGAATCATTTGGAAGATCTTAAGAAGAAGAAAATATAAACAAAAAATTAAAGAAAATTTATTTTTCATTTTTCTTTGTTTTTTGTTTCTTTCATTTTTTGTCTTTGATTTTTATACTTTTTGTTTTATTTTCTGATTTGTTACAATTGTTTATCATTCCTTATGACATAGTGGTTTATACTGCTTCTCGGGCCTTTCTTAATTCCACTTGGCAAAACCCAGACATGTACTATGTTTGTCAATACTCATAATATAATACGTGCCATTTATACCAAAGTTATGCAGAATGTGTATATGAGAATTATAAGCAGCCAAATCAAAAATTTTAGTAACAATCCCGTGATCGAGGTTCGGAAGAATAATATATTATTCGCCTGCTCTAACAATAGCGGAACATAACACAATTTCGCGGAAAGATCGCCGGGAAGCATAACAGGTAATTTGTCGAAGCGATTGATTATAAACAATAATTTTTGAGAATCGTCTACGAATGGCAAATTACTCGCATGGGTGAATTTTATATAAAAATTCGCTAAAAGATCGCCGGAAAGAAGCGTTGAAGAAAAATCTAGTCGAAAAATCGTCCAACAATCTTCCAATGGTTTGCAGGGTGAGCGTGAAAAAGTGGCATATTTCATTCTGTTCACACCTTTAGTCGATGCAAGGCGAATTTATTCTTGTCTAATGAAAAAAATAAAAATTACATCTTTTTCATTTCAAATTTTGATAAAACAAAAATCGACCAGCCGTACTATAAAACGTTTCTTCTTCTCTTTGAAATTTCATTGGTGTCTATACACAAATGTAATTTCTTTGATATATACAGTCCGGCACAAGTATTTTATATGAGATAAGAAACTACGAAGGATCTAGAATAAAAAACATCGCATTTTATTTGGGAGTCGTTCACCACTTTTGTCTCAGTTTCACTGATATTTTAACATTAAAGTGAAAGAAAATGTAATTGAAATGTATTTGTTCGCGAAAAGATGTGATGTTATTTATATCAAAAAATTAATTCGCAGAATAACCGTACAAAATCTATAACTAATTTTAACAAAAATCGCTCAATTGACAACACTTATATTTTTGCTAAAAAAATATAACAAATTTGTTATTCATATTACAAACTACCATGGATATTTCATATAACATAATACACTTAAAATATGAAAAAGACAATAAAACATTAGCAACATTTTAGCTTATCTTGATTTTTTAATTAATTTTTATTAACAAAATCAAACATTTTCAAATAGCTATTTTGGCGTTGCCAATTTGTTTTCTTTATTCACGTTATTCTGCCATGAAGTTGGTTGCAGTTAAATTTTGACAGCCATAAACGTCATGTGAAGTTGGCCGTATTTCGGCCCTTTCTTTGTGTCGCTCTTTCTTCTGCGGTCTTTCGATCCAAGATGGTAGGAATTATTTATAATTGTGTGAAAATTTTTTAAATCTTGAAAATTCTAAGCCATCACCAATGAAAATTGTTAAAAAATGTATGAAATATGTGAAGAATGAAATAAAATGCAAAATTTGTGGAAAATTATGTGATAAAAGCCACTATATGTGTGTGTAAATAATGTCCAAAGCTGAACAGTGAGTTGGTTGGTGGAAAGAAATAATATTCGTGTATTTTTGTGTTAACATTAATTAGTGATGGTTTCGAACTCTAGCAAGATTTAAAAAGTGATCAATTTAAACAATGTACGCAATTGGAAAAATGTATTAATTTCGTTTTTTCTTAAACATTTCAGACGAAAGGTACATCCAGCTTTGGTAAACGCCATAATAAGACGCACACTTTGTGCCGTCGTTGCGGTCGCTCCTCATACCATATCCAAAAGTCCACTTGCGCTCAATGCGGTTATCCTGCTGCTAAGTTGCGTTCCTGTAAGTATTATTGAAATGCAAAACTGCATTAGCATTACGCAGGAAAACAAAATTCCAAATATTGTAAAAAACAAGAACATTTGTAATTTTACTTTCTTTGCGTGCCTGTGTTTTGAAGATCTTAGTTTTTTGCCATAGCTTTTGGTCCCAAGCACACAGGCAGATTAAAACAAACATGTAACATAAATAATGAATGGATTATATATTGTATCCAATTATTTGTTGCCGGTTTGGATATAGCCAACAATACCCTGTTTTTCGAAAGAAATAGTTACTAATTTTCTAATTTTATTTTTCAGACAATTGGTCCATCAAGGCCAAGAGGAGGAAGACCACCGGTACCGGCCGCATGCGTCACTTGAAGGTCGTCCGTAGACGTTTCCGCAACGGTTTCCGTGAAGGTACCCAAGCCAAGCCCAAGAAGACCGCCCAAGCTAAATAGATACCATGTATCTAAATAGTAGCTGGTCATCGTAGGTGTTGTGGATTGACGTTTCATAAAACAAGTCACCTTCGTCTTTTTTTAATAATGTTTTTGTATATTTCCGGGTTGTTTACTGGATAAAACAACTATAAAGATAATGTGAATATGTTTGAGAAAAGAATAAAAAAACATCTGTTGTGACAAAAATATGGTGATTGGAGTTTTGAAATTTGATCAACAATATGTGGAGTGAATAGTTTGAAAATCAAAACAAAGTCTAGTAACTAAGAATCAAATTTGTGGCAAATGATTGTAGTGGACATAATTTACAAAATACTTATTCAAGAAACAAATACTGAAGAGCTTTACTAAAGTCAGATCAGCGGTATGCAAATTTTAGCAGCTACAGTGCTGCTCAAAACATTTGCAACTCAGATGCCTATTTCACATTTAGACTATTTTTAAGGACATTTTATGTTTTGAAATATATTTATTTTTACAATTTGATTCTTTATTGACCCAACTTTCAAGATTTTAAAATGATTTTTCAGTTCTTAACACTTATGTTACAGAAATGTGAAAAATGTCGGAGGATCACGTGTTTTAGCCTGCTCAAAACATATGCAACTCCGTGGTTCGTATATTCATTATCCAATTTTTGTTGAGTTTTTTGTATTGTTTGGCATAAGATGGTTTTTAATCAGAAGAAGGGTGCAAAAAGCTTTCATGAGAAATACATTCTATGCCGCCTATGTTTAATTTTGACAGACAAGTATCCCGAAAAGAAGACATTTCTAATTTTTTAAAAAAAACAAAAGTTATGGTCCGAAATTTGTATCAAAGATATGAAAAATGTTTATTTCTGAAAATTGTGGATTCAACGCAGTCCAGAAATAAATATAAAAACATCACAATATTTAAAATTGAGCTGTATACCGCGTAACAAGTACTAAAATTGCGATAAGATGGGAAGGAGATGAATGTACAACTAGATCTACTGCAGGGGATAATCAAATAATGATGCGAATTATTTAGCAGATCCCCCAGAGGACATCAACAGATGTTAAATAAAGAGTTTACATCGATAAATCTATACAAAACCCTCTGATACATACCATAGATACCGGTGTACCAATATGGGCAAATTTTAGGAAAACAGAAATTTCCAGGAAAAGTTCAATTTTTCATATAAATGTTGCCAAAAATGTTTGGAATTGATTTTGGAATTATAAAGTCGAGTATTTTCCGTCGACTTAAATCAATATTTGAGTTATATGACTTGAAAAAATGTACTTGATCACCAAGTTGAATTTGTCCCCTTATACAAAAAAGTTGACCCAAAACGAAGATGGTGTTTTATATTGACCTGGAGGTATTTTTATGGACAGATATGGTACTAGAGGCATGAGGTCGATATATTTATTGGATTTAAAAACTAACCAGACATACAATATGTCGAAATCGCACCACGTACACATCACAGATGTCGTATAAGAGAGGTTTTTGGCATAATGCCGCCACTAAACTTATGTATAACCACGTAATACTAGCATTTTTTTGCAAATATGTTTTGTGTTCTTATCGGACCCAATCAGCTTAAGTGATCTGAATTCATATAAAAGGTCCCGGGACCCTAAAATGGACTCTACACTATTAAATATATAATAAAACTTTTGTATTTAATAATTATCTTTAGAGACAGGATTCAAAAGGATATATTAATTTATTTAGTTACCTGAATACCTTTGTGATATGTCCAGATAATAAATAAAAGGTTAAACTCACAATATATTATCAAAACACAAATCATATCTTTAGATTTTGAATCAAACTTTCTAAGTTGCAAATGTTTTGAGCAGGACCAAAAGTGAGTCCGACCTTTGTTTCGTGTATTTTTGAAAAATAAGTGCAATTATTGCCAATTCTTTTTTAAATATTTAAAAAGGGGTCAATAAACAATCAACCTACAAAAATATTTGCATTTCAAATCCATAAATTACCTCAGAACTATATAAAAATTGAAGTAGTCATTCCAGTTGCAAATGTTTTGAGCAGCACTGTATATGCAATTTTTAGGAGCCCTCCATCCCTAATAAAAGTAAGATGAATATACTATATTTTCAAATGAACGTCAGTTGCTTTGCAATTTTTATATTTGTGTGCATTGTTTTTACATTGCAAATGCGAATGCATCAGAAATAAAAAGTGATGTTTGAAATACATATCCAATAATAGTATAGGGTCTATGCTAGTTTATATATCTTGTGGAGCTTTGGATTACTTTTTCATGATATCTCTCTCAACTTTCTAAATTGTGTATTGTAGAACATTTTTCCACAGATAGTTCTCATTGTTTTCAATACAATATATTTTATCTATGGGAAGACAGTATTTCCCCCCAGATATGGGCCTCTATAGCTCACACTAATCCAGTAGCTAATTTTTGCACCTGTCCTTACGTGAAGTTCTAACATTCTCTGAGGCCTTTATCAAGGGAATTTTGTGAACCTCAGATTTCCATGTCTCGGGAACTACACATTTCCCAGGAAAATACATATATCGTTGAAATCAGTACAAAAAACAGGTGTTGTAAAATAACCCATAGTGGTAATGGACTTAAATGTGCTATGATCCCTAGTTTAAAAAATAAATAGCATTTTATGTAGGGTTTAAAACAAGTTTTTGAAGTTTCCAGCGTATTTTTATGAGTAGGTGGGGTAGGTGTCAAAAAACAGTGGGCTTTTGGCCATTTTGTCCGGGAGCATGGTCGTATCTATTTTTTTTCAGAAGCAATGAGTACCTTCGTTAACAATTTCAAAACTATCTTTGAACAGTCCTCAGAGCAGTTCTCAGCTCAAATTAATAACTGAAAATCAAGGTGATCCATTCTTATTCATTCCCTATAATCATGGTAGAACAATATAACACAGAAATAAAAAAGCAAATTTTAAATAAATTCCAACAACTCATTTACAGGCAACTGTGCTGATGTCTGATGTTTGCTGATAGTTCTTTACAAATATTTTTGTTCTGTAGTGCGATTCTCTAACTTATTTTTTGAGTTACCGAAAATTGTCGGTAAAATAATAAATAAATAAATAAAATTAAAATGCCTATAATTTCGGTAATTAACGATATTATTCGGTAAGTTAGCGACCAATAAAAAGTAGTCGTAAAGTTCCACCGATAGCAACAGTGCTGTCAACTTTTATTTGAACTTTTCATTCATAATTTTGCGTTTTAATGTTACCGATTTCTGTCGGTAACTCAAGAAATGAGTTAGAGAATCGCACTACAGATGTTGTTTGGGAAAGACGAAAAGTGAGTGTGAGTCTAATTTGTATGGGAATACTTAAAGAGTTCGGGGTTTCGCTAAAAATGACATAATTTCAAAAAAGTTCAAAAGATATTTTCATGGAAGAGTCCGAACCGCGAGTCCTACGACTTGTTATCTACAAGCAAATACATATCGCAAATATCACCAAAATCACGTTGAGCGGTATTTTTGAAAATGTGATGTTTTCTCACCTGGAAATCGAATCCGGGTATAAAGTGTGCAAGGAGGTAGAACTTACCATTATACAACGGTATAATTTTCCTTCAAATTACGTCACACTTATCCATCAAAAGGAAGACTTACGCCTTATTGTCAATAGAAATAATTGATTCCAATGATGTCATTGGGGAAAGGTGCATTGAAGTCTGTTCTCAGACTAAAAATAATCAAAATCTTAACAGTTTATTACAGTTTATTTTTTCAAATTTGTATTTATATACGACTTCGTTTATGTTAAATAAAATATGTATATAGATTATTATTAGATTTTGCATTATTTACAATTTAAACTTAAAATAGCGTGTTTTTCATGACTACTCGGTAATCCGGACATTTCGATAATCCGGAAACCGCCAAAACATGTGGTGTGGTGTGGGATTATCGAGATTATACTGTATTAGGTTTGTCCTTGTAATTTCTCAGTAAATATTACCCAGTAACTTCTTTTTAGAGAGTTAAGCATTTTATACTCTTCACTCTTTTATACTCTTTCAAAGGAAAAAAATTAATATTGACGATTATGATATTTGAATATTTTAAACTTTTGGCAACTGCTAAAGCTACAAAATGTTACTGAACAAAATTCCTTCAGTAAAAATTATAAGTTCTCAGTAATAAAAAATTCAAAATAAGTCTCTCAATTTATTCTCATTTACTGAACATTTGTGTAAAAAAAACTTTCAGTAATAATTTGTAATAATTATTACAAATTATCGAGTACGCAGACACTTATCTATTGCTATTTCCGATATATATTAGGGATATATATTTTTTGAGGAAAAAATATAACATTCAGAAAAAAAATTATTTCCCTAAGTCCCAATTTACATTAGGCGAGTTTACTTGCGGCAATTGTCAGTTTGAGGGTCAGAGAGGGTGTTGAGAGGCAAAGGGTTACCATATACCTCACCTCTCTCTCCAGCAAACTGACAATTGCCGCAAGTAAACTCGCCTAATGTAAATTGGGACAAAAAGACTTCTTCATATCAATGACATGTAACCATGGTAGAATCATTACAAGGTAGGGCATAGCAAACAGCTGAATAAAATTTTTTTCTATTGGTTTGCTTATTCTTTCGAACCAGTCATGATACAATAAGAAGGTAGCAGCAACTGCCGTTTTTTGGTAACATCAGATGTCAAAATTTGACATAAATTCAATGCAATTGACATATTATGTTACCATCAGCTGGGCTTTAGCTGGGCTGATAATGCTACCTTCTTATTGTATCATGAAACCAGTATACACAAATTTGGTCTGTTCCAGTACTACAAGAATCTACTAATTTTTACTATTTTTTCCGATAACATAAAGGGAAAAATGCTATCGCAGTAAAAAATAGTAGCTTCTTGCAGGTTCTGGAACAAAGCAATTGCGTATGTATGTGAATGGTTTTGAAATATATGACAAAATATTTTATACATATTAAAATACAGTTGAAATGAAAATTGTTATTACAACATTTATATTTATTACAACATTGTGACGAAACAAACTTTTGAACATATACAGAAGCTGACTCTGCAAAGAAAACTTAGCCTCCCATTCATTTTTCGCGTTTTTAGTTAATGATCCAAAATATCAAATAAACAGTACAACCTGTAGCATATTAAGTTATGGTAATTCTGACAGAATAAGCAAATACATCCAGGCCTTGTTTTTTACAATTTGTTCGAACCTGACCTACCTTCCAAATTATTGTACCATGACATGTAACCTCCTCCAAGTCTGAACGACGTGCCGTGCCGCACACTAAAACACCGCTTATGGAGGCGTGATTTTTGTTAAATTCAAAAACAAAAGATTCAAACACCTCTTTTTTCAATGATTTTCAGTGACCCCAAACATTATGCAAGAATTCTACTATCTGCGAGCTATTATCCATTTAGTGGAATTATATGAAAACATTCAAATTGAAAACGGGACGAATTTTCATTCATGTTTTTCAAAATATTAATCAAAAGTGAAAAATATTATTTTCTTTAAATTCCAATAATTTAGACATTTCCTTTTTTATTACAGCTCTCGGCACCGAATATATAAAAATATAAACATTTTTTCAAGTTTCCCAATGGGATTTTGGATTTGTGGATTTGTACAAATTATAGTAATGTCTTGTTCATACTAAGGCTAATTCGCTCTCTATTCGTTGTTCGAACCCAAATTATGATATATGTATTTACTTCATTTCCCATACAAAATTTTGAGAACGAACAACGATTTTTGTACATTGTTCAATTTAAATTACTCTCAGAACGACGATAAAATATGCCCCATCTCTAATGTCTTGTTCAGGCTGACGGTAATTCGTTCTCTATTCGTTGTTCGACCCAATTATAATTAAGGGGAGTACACATTATCATTCAAAACTGACAGTCAGCGTACTTTTAGGACAATTTTCCGGCAAATAACAACTTTTATTTAGCTAAAAACTTTTGAAATACAATATATATATGGTATTATTTAGAGATTACAAAAGAAATTTTTCAGTTAGGCTTTGATATTCACGAAATAGACCTCGATGACTGTCAGTTTTGCTTGTCAATGTGTACTACACTTTACTTCATTTCCCATACAAAATTTTAAGAACGAACAACGATTTTTATACTTTGTTCAATTTAAATTACTCTCAGAACGACGATAAAATATGCCCCATCTCTAACAAATGAGAGAATTTATCGAAATAAATTAATTATGACAGGAAAAATATAAAATTTAAAATTTATTAAAAACCCAAAATTTTTTAGTAAAACTGCAAAACCTGAATGAGGTGTAAATGGTTTAAGGACTAATAAACATTCAAATCATAGGAAATTTTCTATTTTCGTTTAGTGCAGTTGCATTTCTTGTCCATCGTTTCAAATTCGTGTACAAATTTAAAAACAAAAATCAAATGCCTGCCAGAAAGTCTGTATACCAAAAAGTTATTTTCGCAGGATTCTCTCTCGTTAATTTTGAAAATAGAAAAATATTTTTATTTGCTGAAAACACCAAAATTGTGAGAAAAAATAGAAAAGATGAATGAAAATAATGTAATTGAATATTAAATAGATATCTGAAAGAAGGACAAATAGTTTTTCAGTTCATATCAATTAATTTTACTCGTCTTTTGGACGAAACTTTCTTTAAAATCAGAAAATAAAAAGTATGAAAATATGAATCATGTTGCTATGAATTGTGTACCATGTCGTATGAACGGGTTAATTCGTGTACGTAATTATGAGAACGTGATTTGAACTACGTGATTCAAATTCTAGTATGAACATGGCATAACAAATGAGAGAATTTATGGAAATAAATTAATTATGACCCAAACATTTTTAGAAAAACTTCAAAACATGAATGAAAAGCAACCGGTTTAACGACCAGTATATACTGAAATCATAACAAATTTTGTCTTCTCTTTCATTGCAGTTGCATTTCTTGTCCATTGTTACAAATTCGCTTACAAATCTAGAAACAAAAATCAAATGGCTGCCAGAAGGTCTGTATAGCAAAAATTTATTTTGGCAGGTCTCTCTCGTTAATTTTGAAAATAGAAAAATTAAAAAATATACTGAAAATACCAAAATTGTGAGAAAAAATGGAAAAGTTGAATGAAAATAATATAATTTCATATTAAATAGATATCTGAAAGAAGGACAAATATTTTTTCAGTTCATATCAATTAATTTTCTCGTCTTTTGGTTGAAAATTTCTTTAAAATCAGTAAATATAAATAAAGTAAATATGAATCATATTGCTATGAATTGTGTACCATGTCGTATGAACGGGTTAATTTGTGTACCTAATTAAGAGAGCGAACAACGTGATTCAAATGCATGTATGAACATCGCATAAATGAACACCTAATTTTTCTAGAAGCCCTCTTTGAATGGTTAAGACAAAACAAAACAACTGACCTTTCGGATGTTAGCCATCCTGTAGCGATTGTAAAGGACATATGAGCCGCTTAGCGCAAAACGGCCTAACCCACATGCCGAAAAAAATCAAACCAATTATATAGATCTAACCGGAACCTTTTGAAACCGGAATATTCATGCACGAATACAAAGCAACTGACGTTTCGGATGTCAGCCATAATTGTAACGGATATTTGTTGTCCCATAAAACATTTAAAAAAGTTAAGTAATCTATATTCTCTTCGATTACTCAAATCTAAATAACCATTACTACAAGTTTATGCAACTGCTCAAAAGAGCTTTTGCTTGCTATAAAAACAAGAAATGCAACCCTGTTTTCTATTTGTCATTCTAACAGTAATTCTCGTTCTCTGTGCTTCATTCATTTTTGTGTGAAATGTATTTGCAAAAATGTTAAGATTTATATTTATAAAATCATAGTCTGGTGAAGAATAACTAACGTCCTTAATATATATAATCCATATGAGTGAAATTCGCATATATGAAACAAAAAATGTGATTAAAAATTCATTCTCAAAATCATTGTAAACAAACAAACGTAACTGTTTTATAAAGGAAGACAAGTGAATTTGGCGGGAACAGCTTAATGGATGTTTCCTGCTTCTATCGCCGTTGTTTGTGAAATAAAATACGGAACAAACCTGTGGATCAAATAGAGCAGATTTAGGGCTCTGTGATTTATTGCCTTAAATGCCAAGTTTGGAAATTATATAGTGTCCGATTTACTTTAAAGATCATACGTGAATAACAAAATGTAGATACGGACCCAAACCCAGTGTAAGTAAAACAAAACAAAACGAACAAAATGAGAGAGGGGGGAGTGACTCCGTGACCAATAATCATGAAAATTGGAAATGTTCTGTATCGTTAAGTAAAGCTTTTTTAAGGGTTATGGTCCCTTATTGGTTGCCACCGTGGTGCAATGGTATGCACACCCGCCTTGCACGCTGAAGGTCGTGGGGTCAATTCCCCGGCCTGACAACATCAAAAGTTACAACGGTGGCAAAACACCTCAGTAATGTAAAACTTCTCTAGACAATAAACTGTAGGTCCCATATCATTGAGTTAATATGAAGCTTGGTGCACTCGTTGATATAATGTTGGGATGTTTGTGGAGCAAATAATTTATTTTATTATAAGAAAAATGCTTAAGGACACTAAGGCTGGGACACTGTATTTTATGGACGTCGATTGGTTATTTTCTTAACCCAGATATGCCCAAGGCTTGATAGTAGTGACCATGATCATTGTCTACACATTTTTTCTATATTTTTCTCAAAAAAAAAAAAAAAAAAAAAACAAAAATAAGTTGTTTGTACTGGGCCCCTTCGAAATGGTGTCCAGATGTATTTCTAGCTATATCCTTGAGGTCAGGAATAAAAACGTTACTTTGATAAAGCTGATATGTAATGAAAACAAGAATTTTTTGTGTCCTATATGTAGGACATTGGGCATATCTGGGTTAATGTTGTTATTTTATTTCTCTGTCGACTGATAATTTTTGCTTGTTTTCATTAATCTATCTATATATATAAAAGAGTAAAGTGATGACAGACAGATCTACAACGCCCAGACGAAACGGCTGAAGCTAGAATCCCCAAATTTTGTGTGAGGATTAGTCTTGGGGCAAAGGTGCTCGATAAGGCTGGGTTTTTGGAAATTCGTCCTACAAGGGTGCGAAAAGCACTAAAATGTACTAAAAATGGTAACATTTGTGTGGCTGACTGATTAATAATCAACGCTCAGACGAAACGGCTGAAGCTAGAATCTTGAAAATTTGGGTGAGTTTTAGACTTGTGGCGAAGGCGCCCGATAAGCCTGGGTTTTTGGAAATTTGTCCTAGAAGGGTGCGAAAAGTACTAAAATGTACTAACAATGGTGCTTTTTGTATGGCTGACTGATTAATAATCAACGCTCAGACGAAACGGCTGAAGCTAGAATCGTGAAATTTTGTGTAAGGGTTAATCTTGAGGCGAAGGTGCTCGATAAGGCTGGGTTTTTGGAAATTCGTCCTAGAAGGATGCGAAAAGCACTAAAATGTACTAAAAATTGTCTCATTTGTGTGGCTGACCGCCTTATAATCAATGCCCAGACGAAACGGATGAAGCTAGAAGCTTGAAATTTTGAGTGTAGGTTGGTGTTGGTATGTAGGCGTGAGATAAGGCACGGTTTTTGGAAATTCGAACTGGAAGGGGAAATAAAGGATGGGAGGTGGTGTTTATGAAAGGAAATTCGTTCTCATGTGTACGAAAAACACTAAAGTGTACTAAATTTAGTACAATTTGGATTTGAGTGAACGGATAAAGCTGGAAACTTGAATTTTAAAATTAAGACTACTATTGAAGAGTAGGATTGAGATATGAGGGTTATTTTTGGAAATTTGACTTATGTGTACGAAAAGTACTAAATTTGGTACAATTTGGATTTGGGTGAATGGATAGAGGTGGAATCCTGAAATTTTGAATTATTATTACTGTTAGAGTATAGGATTGAGGTAGTTTTGAAAATTTGTACTTATTCGTACGAAAAGTACTAAACGGTCGTGAATTTGGTACAATTTGGATTTGGGTGAATGGATATAGGTGGAATCCTGTAATTTGGAATCAAGATTACTGTTGGACTGTAGGATTGAGTTAATCTTGGAAATTCGTACCTATGGGTACGGAAAATACTAAATTTGGTACAATGGTACTAAATTTGGTACAATTTAAATTTAGGTAAACGGACAGAGCTGAAATCTTGAAATATTGAATTAAGATGTCTATTGGGCTGTAGGATTGAACAAGTTGTGGAAATTTGTACGAAAGTACTAAATGGTACTCAATTTGGATTTGGGTGCACGGATAGAGCTGAAATCCTGAAATTAAGTTTACTGATGGAGTGAAGGATTGAGGTAGTTTTGGAAATTCATACTTATGGGTACGGAAGGTACTAAATGTACTAAATTTGGTACAATTTGGATTTGGGTGAACAGATAGAGCTGGAATCCTGAAATTTATAATTAAAGTTACTTATGGGGTGTAAGATTGAGGTAGTTTTGGAAATTCGTACGTATGAGTACGGAAAGTAGTAAATGGTACTAACTTTGGTATACTTTAGATTTGGGTGAACGAATAGAGCTGGAATCCTGAAATGTGGAATTAAGATTACTGTTGGACTGTAGGATTGAGTTAGTCTTGGAAATTCGTACTTATGTGTACGGAAAGTACTAAATTTGGTACAATTGAAATTTACGTGGACCGATAGAGCTGGAATCCTGAAATTTGGAATTATGATTACTTATGGAGTGTAGGATTGAGGTAGTTTCGGATGTTCGTACTTATGGGTACGGAAAGTACTAAATGGTACTAAGTTTTGTACATTTTGGATTTGGGTAAACAGATAGAGCTGGAATCCTGAAATTTATAATTAAGATTACTTATGGAATGTAGGATTGAGGTAGTTTTGGAAATTCGTACTTATGGGTATGGAATGTACTAAATGGCACTTAATTTAGTACAATATATATTTGGGTGAACGGATAGAGCAGGAATCCTGGAATTTCGAGTTAAGGTTATTGTTGGAGTGTAGGGTTAAGGAAGTTTTGGAAATTCATACTTATGGGCACGGAATGTACTAAGTGGTACTAAATTGGTACAATTTATATTTGGGTGAACGGAGAGAGCTGGAATCCTGAATTTTAGATTACTGTTGGAGTGTAGGACTGAGATAGTTTTGGAAGTTCGTACTTATGGTTACGAAAAGTACTAAATGGTACTTAATTTCGTACAATTTAGTTTTAGGTGGACGGATAGGGTAGTATCCTGAAATTTGGAATTACTGTTGGAGATAGTTATTGAAATTCGTACTTTCATACGAAAAGTATTAATGGTATTATGCATAGAGATGGAATTCGGAAATTTGGTATCTTGATGTGTAGGGTTGAGATATGGATGTGGTTGTGGATATACTTACAAAATTACAAAATGGCACATAATTTGGTTCAAACTGTTATTGTGTAAATTAGTAGAGTTGAAATTGTGAAATTCGATATTATGTGTACTTATGTATACGAAAAATACTAAATGGCGGTTGGGATTATGTTTTGGATAAAAGGCAGTAGTTTTTTAACTTATACATATTATAGGTACTGAATTTGGTACCAGTTTGGCGTTGAAGGGATAGTGTTGGTGTTTAGATTAGAATTTTTTTTAAATGCATACAAATTCTGAAATTAGGCTTAGGGCTGGCTGACTTATTGAGAAATACACAATGGTATTAAATTTGACGTTGGTGTAGCAATGAAGCTGGAATAATATAATTAGTGTGTGAAAAGTACAAAATTGCAATCAATTTGGTATTGGGCTAAGGAATAGGTATATTATCTATTTGACAGGTTCATTTTTAGAAGTGGTCGTACAATAAATGTACTAGGAGTATTAAGTAGTACTAAATATTGAAGCACTGGTATTGGGTGAATCGATAATTGAAATTTTTTGTGAGGATCACTGTTGAGATTGGATCAGAATGTTTATTAAAATCCACCTTTAAATGTATGAAAGGTTTCCACATGTAATACTATTGACATTGGGTGAACAATTAGAGCTAAAACTGTAACAAGCTAATGAGATAAGGGGCCTAATTATGTTATTCGATTCGAATACTCGTGAATAAGTTTTCGACACGAGAAAAAAAACGGTATGATAAGACTCGATCGAAATCGTTGGTCGAATGTTTCGAGAGTAACCGGTAATCGAACAATGTGTTCTTCAGGGAATGTTATGAAGGTAGATGTCAAAAAAATGTGTTTATTTAAAAGCACAAACTAAAAAACAAAATTATGAATGAAAAAATGTAAATATTTGTGGAATTTTTTTTAACAATACATTGAATAATAATTTCGGAATGAAGTTGGGCCAAGAAAATATGAAAATTATTAATGGTTGCAAAATTGTTTTGACATTCTTGCTACAGATTGCTAAAACATCTACCTTAATAATTCTCTCTCAAAATAAATGAGAGAATTTGGTGGGTGTGTTGCTTTAGCCTCTCTGAGAGAGTATTTCCTTTGGTAAACAACGGGGGATGAACTGTTTAAAATGCACTTTATTAAACTTTTATGAAAAAAATGCTTATTTTTTCAACTTATATTTTAACGACTGCAAACACTAATTCTTGGTTAATGATAGCATGCATATGTATTTATTTCAATTCTAATTTTATCACAATTTCTCAAAACGACTGAAAAGGACTTTTCCCAATTTCTCTTGTTATTTTGTGTAAAAAAATGCTCACAATTATTCACTAATATCATTTTCCTCTATAAACCGTCAATAAACAACAATTTTTTTACATTTTAAACAAAAATACAATAAGAAATCTTTCATTTTGTATGTTTACGATAGGTCATTTGGCTACGAGAAATTACTCGCAAATTTATGCTCAATTTCTCGATAATTTTACTCGATAACGAATGTTGTCATCCCAATTTTGAGTACTCGGGTTGAAACAACTCGATATCGAATCACGTAATTAGGCCCAAGGTTCTGGATTCTAAAAATTGTACTGAATAATGTTCTATTGTTTCTATGTTAACACGAATTCGGTTTCTAATGCCATGTGCAGACTAGCGGTAATTCGCTCTCTATTCGTTGTTCGACCCCAAATTACGGTACAATTACTTCATTTCCCATACAAAATTTTGAGAACGAACAACGATTTTTGTACATTGTTCAATTTAAATTACTCTCAGAACGACGATAAAATATGTCCCATCTCTAACAAATGAGAGAATTTATCGAAATAAATTAATTATGACAGGAAAAATAAAAAATTAAAAATGTATTAAAAATCCAAAACTTTTTAGAAAAACTGCAAAATATGAATGAAAAGTAAACAGTTTAACGACTAGTATACATTCAAATCATAGCAAATTTTGCCTTCTCTTCCATTACAGTTGCATTTCTTGTCCATCGTTTCAAATTCGCGTACAAATTTAGAAACCAAAATCAAATGCCTGCCGGAATGTCTGTAAACCAAAAAGATATGTTGGCAGGTCTCTCTCTCTCGTTAATTATTGAAATAGAAAAATTTGAAAATATACTGAAAACACCAAAAATGTGAGAAAAAATGGAAAATATGAATAAAAATAATAGAATTTAATTTTAAATAGATATCTGAAAGAAGGATAAATATTTTTCAGTTCATATAAAATAATTTTACCCTTATTTTGGTTGAAACTTTCTTTAAAATCTGTAAACAAAAACCATGAAAATATGAATCATGTTGCTATGAATTGTGTACCATGTCGTATGAACGGGTTAATTCGTGTACGTAATTATGAGAACGAACGACGTGATTCAAATGCTGGTATGAACATGACATAAATAATGTAATAATTGTTTCACAAACATCCCAGACGGGACAAGGGAGACTTCTCTCATATCAATGAGTGCACCCCGATTCATATTAGATCAATGATTATCGCCGAGTCCGAACGGCGTGCCTTACGACACCATTTGTAGAGAAGTTTTACATGACTGAAATACTCAGTAAATGTCGCCAACATTACTGAGGGGTATTTTGCAACCGTCGAAAATTTGATGTTGCTACATTTTGATATCACAAATTCCAAAATTCGGACTGAAATTTAAAATGTAGGTCGCTGTTGAAGTGTAGAGGTCTTTTTTTTTGAGATTCGAACAAAACATGCACGAACAGTACTTGAAAGAAATTAAATATCAATTTAAATAGCTATAAGTACATAAAAATGTTCAGTGTTCACCATATTAAATGTTTATTTGAATATTATTTCTTTTCCGCATACGAAGTAGCGGGCATTTTGCTTCTTCTTCTTCTTCTTTATTGCGTATTCGATTTTCGAATGTTAGCGATCATATTACAATTGTCAAAAAAATTACATATTTATGTTTTTATAAATTATTAACAAAATAGGAAAATATATCTCTATTTCTCGCAATGCTTATTAAATTTTCGGCGTTCTGGAATTCTGTCCATTGCTGGATATTTTGAATCCATGACATTTCTTTTCTTCCTCTGGTACGTCTTCCTTCTATGTTTGCTTGAAGTATTTCCTGGAGAATGGTGTATTTACGGTTTCGCATAATGTGCCCTAGATATGCTGTTTTCCGTTTCTTTATGTTGTTTAATAATACTCTTGTTGTATTCATTCTTCGCAATACTTCAATATTTGGTACATGCAGGACCCATGGTATTTTTAGTGCTCGACGGTACACCCACATCTCAAATGCTTCGAGTCGTTTGATATCTGCCGCTTTTAACGTCCACACTTCGACTGAATATAACAAGACTGGCCATATATACGCTTTTATGAAACGAAATTTTGTTGCAACATTTATATCATGGCTTATTAGGACTTTTTTATATTTATGAAATGCATCTCTTGCCATTTCTATGCGACATTTGATTTCTTTTGAGTAGTCCCATTGATCATTTAGTAAAACTCCCAGGTATTTGAAACTTTGTACCCTCTCAATTTGGAAATTTTGTATTTTTAAAATCAACTCGTTATGAGCGTTGTTCTTACTTATTATCATAAATTTTGTTTTGAGGGTGTTTATTTTTAGCCCATACAACTCACTACTTGATGTTAGTCTATCAACAAGATTTTGTAGGCCTGATATGCTGTCGGATATTAAAGTAGTGTCATCAGCATATCTGATATTATTTAGGTAATTGTTGTTTATCAATATACCTTCTTGGATGCCATCTACTGCTTCGTGAAAATTTTTTTGGGAGTAAATGTTGAAGAGTAGTGGAGATAAAATGCATCCTTGTCGAACTCCTTTAGATATTGCTACATCTTCAGTTAAATCTCCATTTATGTTGACTTGGGCAGTCTGGTGCCAGTACAAGCTTTTAATACACCTTATCTCTTTCTCATCGATTCCAATTGCTGTGAGAATTTCCATGAGCTTATCATGCTCCACAGTGTCGAATGCTTTTTCGTAATCTATAAAGCATAAAAATACGTCTTTGTGGACATTTCTACATTTTTGAACGAGTATTTGTATGCAGAATAAAGCCTCACGGGTTCCCTTTCCTTCCTTAAAACCAAATTGAGTTTCTCCCATTTCCTTTTCACATTTCTCATATATTCTCTTCTGGATAATTTTAAGAAAAATTTTAAGAGCATGACTCATTAAACTAATGAGACGATAGTCATTGCATTTTTTGGCATGGGGTTTTTTTGGTATTGTTATGAAAGTGGATTTTAGCCAATCCTGTGGGTATATACCAGTATCGTAGATGTAATTAAACAGTTTTGTCAGTAGCTCAATGTTGCTGTTATTTAGCATTTTTAATAATTCAATTGGAATTTCATCAGGTCCTGTAGCTTTTCCATCTCGAAGGGATTTTATTGCTGATTCTACTTCATTATTTGTGATGCTGTTTCCTGTCATATAATCTGATGCATTGTTAACGTAGCTTGATCTGTTATCATCCTTAAATAGTGTTTGGATATATTCTTTCCAGATATGTTTCTTTTCTGCAATTTCAAAGACCGGTTCATTGTTGTTATTGAAAAGGACAGGTGGATTTGTATTCCTATATTGTCCAGATGCTTCTTTCAATTTCTTATGCAGGTTGAAATCGTCATGTAGGCTCATAAGTCTTTCAATTTCCTGACATTGAGTATTTAGGTGATTATTTTTAGCATTACGTATCTCTCTTTGAATTTCTCTATTTAGTTCCCAGTATTTTTCGTAATCTTTATTTTTAAATGCTCTTCTTTCATCCATTAGCTGCAGTATTTCTTGAGTCATCCAAGTTTTGGTCTTTGGTTTTATAAAATTGCCTAGGGTGTTTCTGGCTATTGAGTTTATAGTATTCTTTACATTATTCCATATATTTTCTATATCTTCGCTGTCGACATTATTCAGCTCTGTATTTAGTTTTGTACATACATCCGATTTTAGTGTTTGGTTTTGAAGTTTTCCTAAGTCAAGTTTTTTACTTTGTGCCTTTTTAGAATGAGTTTTTAGTTTTATGCGTATCTTTGCCATTAAAAGGTTATGATCAGATGGTACATCAGCACTCGGATATGTTGAGGCCTTCCTAATTGATGAGCAGTGTCGCCTGTTGATAAGAATGAAGTCTATTTGGTTTCTAATGATGTTGCCAATTCTGTCCTGTGGAGATTTCCAAGTGTAGAGCTTTCTTGGCGGTAGAGTGAAAAGTGTATTTGCTATCTTCATGTTGAATTCTTGACAGAATTGAATGAGTCGTTCGCCTCTTTCATTTCTTTCGCCCAATCCATATCGTCCTGTAACACCAGTTACTTCACCTCTCCCTACTTTTGCAATAAAATCACCTTGGATGATATTTATATCTTGTGGTTTTGTAAGTTTAACAAGACTTTCTATTTCATCATAAAACATTTCTACTTCTTCATTGCTTCTGTCTGATGTGGGAGCATATACTTGAATTATATTGAAGTTGAGCGGCCTTGCTTTTATTTTGATCATCATGGTCCTATCTGACTTTGGAAAAAATCCTACCTCGCTTTTGGAAATGTTCCCTCTAATGATAATCCCAACACCATTCCTATGATTCTTGTTCGAATTTCCAGAGAAGAAGATTTTGGCACCATGGGATACGAATTCCGAAACATTCGGCCACCAGGTTTCGCATACACCTAGGGTATCTATATTCAGTCTTTCCATTTCGGATATTGTGTTGCTTAGTTTGCCTGACTCATAAAGGCTTCTAACATTCCAAGTACCAATGTTAAGCGTCGTTTTAGTTTTACCTCCGGGGATTCTTAGCACCCTCGAGTTACCGGAGATTGAGGGCCATATGTTTGTTTCTGCATTCATTGTAATATGGTTTTCAAGGGATAATACATCAGTGATTTCCCCTTATCTTCTGATGGGTTGTAAGTTTTCCGTCCTCGTTTCAGCCGCTCTTCTTAGAGTACAGACGCTGTTTGCAGCCGCCCACTGTGGAAACAGACACCGCTACCTGTTGGTCCGCGAGAGGTATTTGATTTCCCTCTTACCACCCATATCTGGGAAGCATTCCCCTATCCGCCACCTGGGGACGCGTCCTCTAGGGGTTACAGGCTCCCCCGAGGAGGCATTTTGCTAGTGTCATATATTTTGTTTATGCTTTTAATAATTGCACTTCAATTAAAGGTGCTTACACCTGGGAAGGTTTTTAAGGTTTTCACGATTTTGCTTGGAAACCGCAAGACCTATGGAAATGGGATTAAAGAAAATGTTGTAGCAGTAAAAATTCTCTACAATATTAGGTGTGTCTTTTTACGTGATAATTTGTAATAATTATTACGAAATGTTACTAAATGCTGTCTTTTTACACAAAAGTTCAGTAAAAGAGAGCGAAGTGAGAGAACAATTTTGACAGTTGTTTGCTGAGAAATTGCTAAAAGTTACGGAAAGAAATTTTTCCCAGCAACATGTAAAATATAGAAAATTTGAAAAGTGCCGCGTTATATTCTTTTCGAAAAATTGGATGCAGTGCCACGAAGAGCGAGTATAGCAAACAAAAGGACCGCTTATTATATAAAATTTGCAAACAATATAAGTGTATTGATCATTTTCGCGGGGTTTTCATGTAAACTTCATTGGTTTGTACGAAAGGCCCTTGCGAGTGTTTGATTTTATACCGAATCAAAGAATAAGAAATGCCGCGTTCGAGAATGTGTGAAGTTATCATTAATACTATACGGATTCGAATAATTACAAGTGTCGCTGTCGGGATTTTTTATATTGAATATTGCAGATTCTGAAAGAACTCCATCCATATAATTTAAAAATAAAATCCTTCGTCAGCATTTTTCGTAAGATATTACTCGAATTAAAAATTGTGACATTATTTTGTGATAAATACATATACATATAAATATTATTATATCATTAAGTACGAAATACGAAGGTAAGAGAAAGTTTTGCTACGGACAATATCGAAACGTTGAAAAGAGCCGCGTCCGCGAGTTTGCGATTTAAAAACGATTCGAAAAATTAGAAGTGTTGCGTTCGGGAATGCTCGTGATTTTTATATGGGAACATTAACACTGTACAGAATTGAATAATTAAGAGTGCCGCTATCGCGATTTTTTGTCGGGATATATAATATTGCATATTGATTTTGGAATCTTTGGGAACATTAAAAATCAATCGGAATAGTCAATTGACATCTGGATTTTATGGCGTGTCCATCAACACTCAATGTAGCAACAAATAGGTAAGTTGTGATTTTTATTAGCCCCTTTTATTTATTAATAATTTAGTTATTTAGTCCACGAGAACCTTAATACTTCCATTTCCATAAAATATACCATTAATAGTTAAGGGTATCAGTCGGCTTTGCCGACAGAGATATACCCTCAGCCTATGTGAATTGAAACTTTCATCTACGGGCAGATCGAATGTATTTAAGGTATTTTCAGAATTTCAGAAGGGCCACCCTTTTGGACGTTTGAACTTCAAAGTACCGGATGTTGTTGCCCATCTTCGAACCCGAAGGAGAGGACAAATATAGTCAATATTCAAACTTGATCTATATCTGGTAGATTTCTCGCTTAAGCAAAGCCGTAGATATGCCATAGAAATGCTGTTTTCTTGGATACAATTTCTTCTGCTGCTACGAAGGAGGAATGTCAGGTTCTAGAGTTTGTCAAGGTAGCTCTAATGGTCCCGTACAGATACAAAATGTTGGTAACATTTTTCATTGTTTTTCTGCAACATTATACGGGTACTTCTTAAGTCGCTCTAGAACCCTGGGAAGTTAGAACCTTGGCGACGTTACGATGACTGATCCGAAGAGGTTCACAAGTTATTTTAATCGACAGTTTGTCTATCAATGGGCAGGGTGACCACGCTACTGAAGCAAGTTAAGGATGCCAACAAAGCAAGGATACCCAGCTTCAAAAATAGCTATCCATCCGTAAGCGACAACAGCGCTGCACTCCAACACCACATATGTATATTAGTCGAGAACTCAACCAGAACAAGAAGTGCAATAGGAAAGTGTTGGTGCAGCTAGACTTACCCACGCTGTTTGAGTACCATCCGGCCAAGTTTGAAACGTTGAATAATCAATTATTTGTGTGGACGCCAGTCGTTTGTGGTATTCAGGAACAATAGTCCAAACCACCTAGAGTGAAACAGGGAGTTCTCCAAGGAGGGGTGATATCTCCGTAACTGTTCAACCTCTTACTTACTTAGCTGGCCCATTACAGAACATTTGTTCCATAGACCGAACTAAGAAAAGATCTCCAATTCTCTCTTTTTCGTGCTTCGCTTTCTGGAATACCGCGCCTTGTCAGCTCTTTATCCACTTGCCTGCGCCATCTATTCTTTGGTCTGGCAATTCTGCGTGCACTGCAATGCGGCCCGAATTTATACGCCTTTTTAGCTGGTTCATCATCGCTAATTGTTATGATATGGCCTAGCCAACGCAATCGATGCATCACGATACGTTTATGTACAGCTCGTGGTTCAGGCGACGTCGATATTCACCGTGAACGCAGATTGGTCCGTAGATCTTTCGAAGAATTTTTTCTCAAACACGCCAAGCACTGCCTTATCTGCTTGCGCAAGTACCCAGGCTTCGGAACCATACATCAGCACGGGTAGTATCAGTGTTTTGTAAAGCGTTATTTTTGTTTGACGAGTTGTGGCTTTGTTTTTAAAGTGCTTACTTAAGCCAAAGTAGCATCTATTGGCCAATACAATTCTTCTTTTTATTTCGCAACTGATGTCGTTTGTTGTGTTTACGGCGGTGCCGTTGTATACAGTTGGTCCGAGCTCAATGGACGCATCGCGCGTCCGTTTACCGCCAGACCCACTTTAGCAGATTCTCTTTCGACCTTCATAAAGGTATCGGTTACTTCTTTTACTGATCGTCCCATGATGTCTATATCATCAGCATAAGCAAGTAACATGTGGCTATTGGTGTAGATTGTGCCACTTTTTTGACGTTTGCCTCGTGTATAACGTTTCTTAGCAGGATGTTGAAAAGATCACACTAAATGCTGTTTCCTTGCCTGAAACCTCTTTTGGTACAAAACTATTCGGAGAGGTTCTTTCCCATTTTTACTGAAGATCTTGTGTCAGTTAGAGTTATTTTACAGAACCGAATGAGCTTTGCGCGGATACCAAATTCAGACATGGCTTGGAATACCTTTGAACGTAGCGGGGTGTCGAAGGCTGCTTCATAATCGACAAAAAGGTGGTAGGTGTCGATCTGCATCTCTTGGGTCTTCTCCAGGATTTGCCGCAGTGTAAATATCTGGTCTGGTGGTAAGATCCAATTATTTCGTTTACCATGGGCTTTAGTCGTTCGCACAATATCCCTGACACTATCTTGTAGGCGATATGGATAAGACTTATGCCCCTATAGTTGGAGCATAAAGTCTTATCTCCTTTCTTATGGACGGCACACATGATGCTCAGGTTCCAATCGTCGGGTACGCGTTCTTCCTGCCAGATGTAGCTGACTAACTGATGCATACACCTTATCAACGTGTCGCCTCCGGTTTTAAACAGCTCGGCTTGTAGGCCATCAGCTCATGCTGCCTTATTATTCTTCAGCCGGTTTATTGCTGTCTTTACCTCATCTTGGCCGGGTGGTATACATTCAATATCATCTCCTGGGATTGGATCTGTGGTATCTTCGTCGACTTCGCTACTATTGGATACCAACAGTTTGCAAAAATGCTCTTTCCATATCCTTAGCACACTATCTGTATCAGTTACAAAAATACCTTGCTGGTCTCTACAGGAGGATGTGCCAGTGCCAAGGCCATCAGTTTGATGTTTCACTCTTTGGTAGAATTTTCGGACTTCATTCTGTCTCCTGTACATCTTGATTTGTTCACACTCTTGCTTTTCCATCTCTCTCTTTTACCTGCGGAAAAAACGTTTCTCCTCTCTCCTTTTCTCCCAATACCTCTCTCGTGCGCCACGCGTTGCTACTGATTGTAAAGTAGCTCTATATGCCGCATTTTTCTCTTCGGTAGCAGCACGACACTCCTGGTCATACTATGGATTCCTTGGTGGAGGTCTCTGGTATCCAAGTACTGATTTTGTCGCTGTTTGCACGGAGTGGGCAATGTTTTGCCATTGTCCTGTTATGTTACCGGGACGAGGAGTGCTTTGATTAAGCAATTGGGCCAGTAAAAATATATTTTTGGTCTGTTCGTCCTTGTCTTCAGTGGGAGCATAAGCGCAAAGAAGCTGATGTTGAAGAATTTTGCTTTTAATCGAATTGCAGGGAGTCTTTCATTCACTGGGTTGAAGCTGGAGACCAGATTTTTTTAACCTCCGACCAACTACAAATCCGCAGCCAAACTCATGCTTTGTGTCAGGGCAGCTATAATACATTGCGCCACCTTTAGATGTTGTTGTGACGCCTTTCCCAATCCATAGTATTTCCTGTATGGCAGTAATGTCGGCCTTGTACATCTGCCAATGCGTAAACTGCACCTTCTCTATAAAGAGTGCGAACATTCCACGTGCAGATTCGCAGATCATGACCCTTAAAACGTTTGCGGGGTTCGTCAACTTTAGAGGGATTTGTTTTTCTTTTCTTTCGTTTCGTCATAGTAGGTTGCTTTTTTCCAGGGGAGGGTTACTAACCCGGCCCCAAAACCAAGTTCAACATCTATCTTTTCTGTGTTCCGACCTCTCTAGACGGCATTGAGGTCGTAATGCATGCGGATGATTGTACGATGTTGGCGTCAGGTACCTTACCTGATGCCATTGTTAAAAGCTGAACTCCTATTTGTCTGATCTTACCATCTTTTTCCACCCAAGGAATATGCAAATATCTACCACTAAATCTACGGAAACTCTGTTCTCCACATATACTGCGGAGATGAGCACTGATTTGAATGTCTAGGTCGTTGGTAATAGAATTCCGACCACTAACTACCATAAAATCCAACAAAATGTTCGATGCCAAAGATGCTATTCAAGCATGGGTGCAAGTGAAATGGAATGCCATTTTTATACCCTCCACCATAGGATGGGGGTATATTAAGTTTGTCACTACTTACTCGAAATAACCATTGTAGACCCCACAAAGTATATATATTCTTGATCAGCGTGCAATTCTACATCGATATAGCCATGTCCGTCCGTCTGTCCGTCTGTGGAAACCACTCTAGCGTCCGAACGGATTGACGTAGGTTGATGAAATTTTGGGAAAATATGTTATATTTACGTAGGACTTTTGGTATTGAAAGCGGGCTATGTAGGTCCACGCTTTCGTATAGCCCTCATACAAAATGACGCGTGACGCGTCGTCGTTTTAAGGAATTTTTAAAATATTTGACCCATTTTACAACCGAATTGGTTGTAATTTAGCACTTTGTGTCTTCAGAGGCCAAAAAATAATCCTACCAAAGTTGGGTTATATAGGTCCACGTTTTGGTATAGCCCCCATGTAAGGACCCATATAAAGTACGCGTCATTTTAATATATTTTGAATGTATTAGACCCATTTGACCACAGAATTGGTTGTAACTTGGTATTTTGTGTCTTCAGAGGGCAGAAAACATTCCTACCAAAGTTGGGTTATATAGGTTCACGTTTTGGTATAGCCCCCATATAAGGCCCCTTATAAAGTACGCGTCATTTTAATATATTTTGAATGAATTAGACCCAGTTGACCAAAGAATCGGTTGTAACTTTGTATTTTGTGTTTTCAGAGGCTAAGAAACAGTTTTACCATAAAATGTTTATATAGGCCCACGTATTGATATAGCCCCCATAATACGACACCGAGATGGCTGAAATTTGGTATTTAGTCTTCTTTAGGGGTATAAAACTTTCCCCCAGAAATTTGTAGGTGTAGGTCCAAGCCATCATAGCACCCATAGAACGGTACCTTCCGAATTTTGGTATTTTGAAGGTTGTGGCCACATTAATCCACCGAAATGGCTGAAATTTGTGGTGGAGGGTATAAAAAGTTCGGCCCGACCGAACTTAACGTTTTTCTTACTTGTTAGCATCTCCACTTATTCTTTTTAGAAGAGAGTGACCCCCAAAAGATGATACAAAATGTGTAAAAGTGGTAAAAATTGTAAAATCTTTTTAGTTCTGGAACAGAGCTTATAAGTTTTTATGTTCGTTTTTCTGCTCAGTCTGGCTCTGGGTTTATCTCCAGTTCTAGGAATGTGCCTGTTTCAATAGGATGTAACCACAGATCTACTGGAGTTAATTGTGTAGGTTTGGCAGGGCAGTTGAAAAGGCGCATCGTATCGTGCAGGCCCTTGCCGCATGCTGGACATATGTCTTGCACAGTGTCATCGATATAGGAATTTAGACGGCTCCACCATTCCGAACGTAGTTGAGCGAAAACTCCTCTGGTTTGTCGTGGCAGCTGACGCTCCTCAGCTGCGATGTACGGGGATGTTCTCCGAATACTATATTCAAACGATACTTGTGTATGCCTCTGCGACTGCATCCATGTGAATGCTATTTAAATCACCTGGATAGGCTTGTCGATCTAGGGGTTCTCTTGTAACGTTGGACCTCTTTTTCTGAAGATCCCTCCTGGCATGCCTGGGTGGACTCCCAAATGGGGATTGGGATGGTAACCTCCAATCAGTTATTGCAACGAAAGCATTCCATTGTGTTGATGTACTGCAAGAATCTCAAGTAGATGGTCCACTAAAAATATGAGGTTTGAATATTTTTCCATCGCGTTGGATTTATATTCGCTGACCAAACTGGCACCGCATAGCTTACTACAGACAGATCGATCGCGTCATATGTGTTCAACAAGGACTTGACGACCTTTTTAGATTCTCAGGATTTTTCGTGGAAACGGGAACTCCTATCGAAATGAGGCTAAAGAAAATGTTGTACAGAATTTTCACTGCTACAAAATTTTCTTTAGTCCGATTTCAATATGACTTGCAGTTTCCAAGCAAAATCGTAAGAACCTAAAAAACCCTAAAAATGTGAACTTTGACCGCAATTTATTTAAAAATCTCTCCAGATATTTTTTGTTTTTTTAATCTTTCTCATCTATAAATAATGTAGTTTCAGAATCCGCAAAAATGTCCCAGGTGTAAGCACCTTCCATTTAAAGTTAGTTAAGGCGCACCGTGCGCAGATAGCTGTGGTATGCGCCGACGACATAAATGCTGTAGAATGTGAATTTTGGGATAGCTGAATTCTGCTACCATCGACAGTGACATTCAATTCTGTTCTCACCTCTCCCGACTACGTGGTGAACAGAGTGGCAGTAGATTAGTGGCGGATATGAATTCAGCCTTTCACAAATGTCATCAGGGAAGCTACCAGACGCCAAGATCGTACAATCATCCGCATACGTTACGATCTCAATGCCGTCTGGAGGCTTGGACTATGGAGTTTGGACTTCTTGTTCCTGAATTCCACATACGACTGGCGTCCACACATGTTATTAGTTAGCCAACGTTTCAAACTTGGCCGGAGGGTTGTCTGTCCGATGTCCTCAAACGGCATGGAGTGATTGACAGTATAAAAGGCTTTTGGTAGGTCTAGCACCACCATCTCTGTTCTATTACACACGCCTTCTCTGGTTGACTTGACATATTGACTTATATGTTTTGAAATGGCGTGCAGCGCTGTTGTCGTAGTGTGCTGCTTACAGAAACCATGCTAATGACCGGCAACTGGATAGCTGGGGAGGACTAGAGCCTCAAGTGTCTTTGCTACAAAAGCGAAATCGGTCTGTACGACTCACCTTTGATGGCATCCTTGCCTGATTTCAGTAGCGAAACCACCCTATATATTTTGTAGACTTCGAAACCGATGTGTTTGGGAAGCGACTGGTTGAGAACTTTAATCCTTAATCACCTCCGCTGCACCGCAACAGTGGTTACTTCTCTGCAACTAATTTTGTTTCATCTTACAAAAGAGTTTTCATAGTATCTTCCCATTACCAGTTCAGATTTCGTCATGGACTCCAACTGCACTCCATTAACAATTTCTATTTCGTGAATTTTACCTACTTTGAGTTTGTAATTTTGTTATTTTATAATAAAACTAGCTGACCCGGTCCGCGTTGCTGGCCCGTTTTTAGTTTTCCGTGTAAACATTTATGACCCATCTACATATTTATATATCTACACCTTTTCAGATTCAATTCGAATCATTTTAGTTGTAATTCGAGAATTCCATTTTTAATTCGTAACATTTTATTTGTAATTCAAGAATTGCTTTTGTAATTCGAAACAATTTAATTGTTATTCGAATTATTCCATTTGTAATTCGAATATATCTGGTTGTAATTTGAATTATTATATTTGTAATTCGAATTATTCCTTTTGTAATTCGACTTATTTTACTTGTAATTCGAACTATTCTTTTTTTGTAATCCGAATTATTCCATTTGTTCCCGTTTGTTCCTTTCCTTTTTATAAATAGAATATTTTTATAAATGGAATAATTCAAATTACAAATGGAATAATTTGAATTACAAATAGAATAGTCGAATTACAAATGGAATAATTTGAATTACAAATAGAATAATCGAATTACGAATGAAATGTTGCGATTTTCTAACCGAATTGACGTAACTATGCATTCTTCTTGAAACTTCATAAAATAATTTTTTTAGCAAAACTCTCATGTAATTGTATCTCCAGATTTAAAATAGAAATTTCCATTTGTTTCCGTTTGTAACACTTCGGTTTTTTTTTTATCAGTTTTTTTTTTCCCACCGAAATGGTTGTTGTTGGTCTCTGTCGGGGTCGTAAACATACCTGCAGAGACTTGTCGGTATAAGACCACGTTCTGATATAGCTACCATAGAACAGTTTGGAGGTTTCCCACCGTCATGGCTACAATTTGGTATTTAGTCTTCGTTGTAGGTAGAAGACATTCCCGCATAGACTATTCGGTACATGTTTAGGTTTTTATATAGACTGCATAGAACGGTACCTCCCGATTTTCAGTATAAGCAAGGTTTTAGCCGCATTATTCAACCGATATGGCTATATTTGATATTTGGTCGCCCTAAGAGGTTTTAGCCACATTATCCAACCGAAACGGCTAAAATCTGGTTTCAATATAAATTGTGGTGAATGGTAAAAAAGTTCGGAGCGGTCGAACTTAACTCCGTTTTTACTTCTTGTTAAGAAAGTGCTGATTCACTGAATACGTTATTATTTTAAGTTCCTAAACATGAAAACATCAGTGATTCATAAAAATGAATTCAAAATGCTAGTTGAATTTATGTAGAGTTTGCTGTATAAAAAACGTGATCTTGATCGAGTTATTCCATGCACTGAGTCAACGTTCATGGCGTGTTTGCAGTAAGAATAAAGTTTGCCTAATTTCTCAATCGATATTTTTTGGAACTTCGGTCAAGCGACATTTAACATTATCGGGGTTGATCGCGCACTTATTGAAGCCAGTGTTTATAGCGTTTTTGTAGTCACGCTTACTAAAATTAAGTATATTATCTATAATTATACAATTTTGAAAAATTGGGCTGACCGCGATATTCCACTTCCGAGATGACCATTCAGGATCAAGACAATTATTACCATAGTATTGCAAGCAATTTTTAAACAATACGTTCAAAAATATCTTTGATTTCACGTTTTCTTAAACAAATTTGTGGGGAAGGTACCCTGGTCACTCAACTGAGCAGTATAAAAAGTAGCTAAAAACCTATTCTCAGACCTAAAAACTCCATATACAAAATGTCGTGGAATTAGGTCCAGCCGTTTTGGAGGAGTTTAATTTCGAACATCATGACAGACTCGAAGAATTTTATATATATATAGATATAGATAGATATTGGAAATGTTTACTCTTTTGCTTTTAAGGATATCTAGAGAAAATATATGTATGTATGAGTAGGAGTCCGTCAAAGAGTGGAGTCCGATTCTATTTTAAACTGGATGGTTGGGGACTTCCTAGACGTAGGTCATTTTTATTACACGTTTACGATGAAAAGAAGTATTTTATGGTAGTAAATTTCGAATTTTCAAATTTCATGAGTAGACCCTATTACATTTTGAAAACCAAATTTACAAAAAAGTAAAAACACAGCTGACTGTCACTTCTACCCTATATAAAATGCCTTGGTGGAGGGTATAACAATTTCTTTATGTTATTGGGTAAATTACAACAATAAATTTTTACTAGCAAGTGTTTGAGTTTTTATATTCAATCAGCTAGTTTGATACCACTAACTTATAAATTGCCTTGTCTAAATCTAAAGCTTTGTTCCTTTACGTTAAAGTTTTACCATTTTTAACTCGGAAAGCTTTGATTAATCCCAAAAAGTAGTAAAACTTGAAGCAACATTTAAGAGAGGGCATGCCAAAATGGCTTTCTCTTTTACTACATTCTGCTCAACAAAGCTTTGTTTCCGTACTTTTTAATACTAAAACTCGTAAAAGAGAGAACTGGAAAAAAATTGTTCTCACACTCAAGTTTTTAGAAATAGTTCGGGAAAGGAAAAATGGAAAATACGTCAAAAAAGCTCGAACAAATGTCAAAGTCGGAGTACCAGCCAATAAGACGCCGGCATCCATGTTACTATTTCTTACACGCTCAAATTTGTCTTGTAAAAAGTTTTTGAAGAGACTCATTCAGCGCCATTTTCGGGTAAAATGTGTAAAAGTGGTAAAAATTTTAAAAACTTGTTAGTTCTGGAACAAAGCTAAAGCTTCGTTCCCGTACTTTTTAATAGTAAAACTCGTAAAAGCGAGAACTGCAAAAACTTTTCTCAAACACAAGTGTTTTGAAATAGTTCGGGAACGGAAAAATGGAAAATACGTCAAAAAAACTGGAACAAATGTCAAAGTCGGCGTATCATCCATTCAGACACCGGCAACCATGTTACTATTTTTTTACTAGCCCAAATTTGTCGTGTAAAAAGTTTTTGAAGAGAGCGTCGTTCAGCGTCATTTTTGTTTAAAGAGAAGTGAACATTTTACGACTTTTTTGTGTACGGAAACGCTTTTTCGGGTAAAACGTGGAAAATCTGTCAAACTGTTGATTTGACATTTATTTCACAATTAAGGCAAACGAAAAAAAGAAAACAACGCTCACCGTCGAAGCAAAATAAAAATAAATATAAATAACAAAAAAATTAAACCAGTGAAGTAAAAAATAACAAACAGTGAAATTTATTTTGTTTGTTGTTATTGTTTTAGACCAGACGTGACCAAAAAGAGAACAGCCCAAAATGTGAATGTATTCAAACTATTGGCAACTTATGACTGTGTGTTAGTGTGTTTTTATGCACGCACGCTACAAAACAAAAACAAATCAAAACATTATCTCTTTTTCGCACGCTCTTTCTATGCATTCGGGTCGTATGTGTGTAAATTGCCGAAAAACTTCGACACCGCTGTGTCAAAGAAGAACACATTTGTTTTAGACAGCCATGTTTGTTTTTTGACATTTATGCCAGATCTACTATATTTCCGTTCCTTAACTTTTGTGCAAAACTTGTTACGTGGGAGCAATTTTGGCAGTTCTCTCTTTTACTATTTTTTATATTAAAAAAGTAAAGGAACAAAGCCTAACAGCATGTTTTTAAAATTTTTTTTGCCCATTCGTTCGTCGATTTCATGAACGAAAACACAAGTTGGTTTTCAAAGCAATTTGCGTTTGTATTCGTGTGACAAAGAAATGAAAGCTTCTCATTTCCGTAATTTTTGTTTCTCGTAACAAAATCAGACGAACGAATACGTCAGAAATAAACGATTGGAAAGACCCATCGTTTTGAATAAAAACTGAATTATTTGAGCAATAAATGACACAAAACGCATGAAAACTGGTGGGGAATGTTATTTTATTTATTTTCACAGACGCACAGAAGAAGAAGTATCGCCGATTCTTCATATTTTTTATTTTTGCCTTATTAAGGCGAGGGCCATTTGTAGTGATATTTAATTAATTCTCTTTCGAGTTGAGCTGTTAGGCCTTTAAAGATACATTGAAAAATTAGGAGTCTACCGAAGTCCCACGCATCCAACCATTACACTACGTTTCACGGGTGGTAAAGCCGATCTTCAGGTGTATTAGGATGTCATATTGTTTGAATTATTTTTTGATAAATTTGACATCAAGCAATACATATTACTTACAGATGCAGATGCAAAATTCACAAAATAAGTATTATGGAAACCCTGAAATATAAAAGCTTTTCTGAAATATACTAAACACGGTGCTCTTGAATCAAATTTAAATGGAAGGTGCTTACACCTGGGAAGTTTTTGCAGATTCTGAAACTACAATGTTCATAGATGAGAAAAATCAAAAAACAAAAAAAATCGCCGGAGCGCTTTTTAAATAAATCGCGATTCAAGTTGACATTTTTAGGGGTTGTTTAGGTTTTCACGATTTTGCTTATCAAAATGAGACAGAAGAAAATGTTGTAGCTATGAAAATTCTCTACAAGATTGACCTTAATGATATTTTTGTAGGTTTTACCATTTTTGAGATATTGAAGTTCAAGTTGGGAAAATGCACTAACTGTATCGCACCCTTATAAAACAATGTCATGAAGGGTGCGCCTTAACTAACTTTTAATGATAACCGCTTACACAGGGGAAGTTTATGTGAATTCTGAAACAGCAATGTGCATAGATAAGAAACATCCAAAAACAAGAAAAAATCGCTGTAGGGATTTTTAATCGCGGTCAAAATTTACATTTTTAGGTGTTTTTTAGGTTTTCACGATTTTGCTTGGAAACCGCAAGTCCAATCGAAATGGAGCTAAAGAAAATGTTGTAGCTGTGAAAATTCTCTACGGGATTGACGTTTATGATTTGTTCTCAGGCTGTACCATTTTTGAGATAAAGAAGCTCAATTTACATTTTTACGTTTTTTTTGTTAGGGTTTCGCGATTTTGCTTGAATACGGCAAGTCTTATAGGCATGGGACCTGAGAAAATCTTATAGCTGTGAAAATTCTCTACAAGACTGGCTTATGTAATTTTTCCTAGGTTGTACCATTTTTTTAAAAATATAAGATTGAAGCAATCCATATTTCAATAATTACACTTTAATGCCCTCTACATTTCAATAGTAACAATATTCAGAGTTTTGTAACTTTGTCATTGTGAGTTTGTAAATATTCCAATTTCCCATTGTGATTGATTCATTGTATTTTAAAGTTAACTGACAGAATGCAACTATGTAAATAATTTATTCTACTACTCTTGTAATACAACTCATCAATTACTACTTTCGATATACCATTTTATGCAACTGTAAACTATTAACGCCCTACTATTTCTTCTCACGATTAGTACTTAGGCTAGAACAAAATTCAATAAAATCGCTCAGTTTGTGATCTACAATCTAACGCGTTACATAACCATCAGATAAGATCACAAGGGGTGATCTCCATTCTAACACGTTATGGTAACTATCAGATAAGATCACATTGAGACAATTTGTCCGTCCGGCAGTATACATCAATCCTCACTTGTGTTTTCCTGAACAATCGACACCAGATTGTTATAAGATTAAGTTGGGAAATTGCAGTCATGACATTGTTTTACAAGGAGACGATACAGAATTGAATTGAATTTTGGTCCCAATTTCAACTTTTATATCTCAAAAGTTGTAAAACCTACGAAAATATCATTAAGGTCAATCTTGTAGAGAATTTTCATAGCTACAACATTTTCTTTAGTCTCATTTTGATAGGACTTGCGGTTTCCAAGCAAAATTGCAAAAACCTAAACAACCCCTAAAAATGTCAACTTGAAACGCGATTTATGTAAAAAGCGCTCCGGCGATTTTTTTGTTTTATGATTTTTCTCATCTATGAACATTGTAGTTTCAGAATCCGCAAAAACTTCCCAGGTGTAAGCACCTTCCATTTAAATTTGATTCAAGAGCACCGTGTAAAGCTTTTAGATAAAAACGAATGGTTCGTAAAATTTTACAAAAACCAAATTTTGAACGTATACGTTTTAGTACGAACGGTTTGTGTGACAGGCAAGCATTTTTACAAAAACAGGCTGTAAATCTTATGTATGTAGCTTCAAACATAAATAAAAGAAAATATGGCACAATTACCAAGGTAGTAGTATCGTAAAATTTTGAATATGTTATTTCAAAACTTTCTTTATGTTGTTGGGGAAATTACAACAAAAATATTTTTTATAAAGGGATTTGACACTTCATATTTGAACGGCTGGTGTGATACCACCACTACCTGGGTAATTGTGCCATGGAAAATATACAATTGTATTCATAAAAACACAATCACATCTCTATTGGATCAATGGAATCGGTTTAAATGCTGACGAAAAGATCGTATCTTTCATGACTACCTTTGAATGGGATCAAATGCTGATGAAACGATCGGATCATTTACGGTTTCTTTTGCATGGGTTCAAATGCTGACGAATTCAAATCCTTCACGACTTCATTTGAACCAATGCAAAAGATCCAGTGAAATCATGGCATCTCATGGAAGCACTTCCATACAATTTTGCTGGGATTCTAGGGGTCACAGCATGACATGTAGAAACAAGTTCCTTAAGACCCTAGCCGGCAGCACTTGGGGTTCATAGAAAAAAACCTTGTTGACCACGTATAAAGCGATAGATAGGTTGGTCTGTGATAAACATATGAAATCGTACCAAGTTTTTTTTATAAATTTTCAATTTTTATTTATTTTAACTTTATATCTGTACAAATGTATGGCTTAATTAAAAACAAATGACTAACAAACTCATTAGTTTCGCATGAATAAAATAAAAAATAAAAAAAAAAACGAAATAATACTAGATGTGGATGCAAATGCAGGATGCAGGTTTGCGCTTCGTGCTTAGTGTATGTACAGGAATAGCAGCGTCGATTAATGTGTAATTAATTTAGGACTACCATGTAAAGAAGATATGCTTGGAGATGAAGAGGAATAGTGAATAGTAAATGTATACAATTAAAAAAAATAATAATAAACGTAAATCGAATTAAATACAATACATGACTACAACTAAAACAACATTAAACTACATAAATACACAGAAATTTTACATTTGGACAAACACAACAACACTACAGCCTATTCTATGGTGGTTCGGTGTGTGTGAGTGGTGTAAACCTAATCGGAGTGCAAGTGTTTGCTTGGTGTTGTGGTGTCTTTGGATGTGCTATCATTGGCGGCAATTGATTTGGTGGTGGTGTTGTTGTTCTCCTTGGCGTCAGGACCAGAGGATACAGCGGTTGGTGGCGTACGTTTTGTCAGTAGTTTTCTGATATTTTGGAATGGTGCATCGAACAAGACCGTCAATACAACAGAGGCAACAAATATGCAAATATACTCATTTGTATCAAACTGTAAGAAAAAGAAAAAATCGGTATTTAGTTACTGGAATTATGTTGAGAAGAAAAAACACCTACCATCACTGAGAAGAAATTGTAGTAATGATGGACATGACGGCGACGTCCCACATTGAAGAAATAGGCAGGAAATTGTGTCAAATAGATGGCATACGATAGTTTGGTAGACACCTGGAAACCCTTCCATGAACACATATCTGTGATGAAATCTAAAAAAGACAAGTAATTAATATTTAACAAAATCTTGGAAAATAATGCATTTTCCGTTTTCTTACTTGTATAGCCATTGTGTGAGGCAAAAACAACCCAAACAAAGAATATGCACCAAGTAATGGGAACAAAGGCTGCATAAATTGCCGAGTGTGTACTATTGTATTGATAACTCATGGAGCCCATGGGTGCTGGACCCAGCAGTGAAATCAACAAACAGGCAATGGCCACAAACCAACCCCAACCAATTTGAGTCTTTGACAATTTAATGCCACGGAATTTACGCAAAGCAAAGCCCAAGAAAATGCCCATAATATAAACTGTGGAACGTAGCGGTGGGAAGGAGTACATGCGATCGGCGGTGCGGAATAAACGTTTGATGCTGAAAGAGGAGAAACATTAAAATACTAACTCACAAACAATTTTCCAAATTCAATACTCACTTCGTGCCGAAATAAATGTAATTGGATAATTCATAGAAAACTGTCACATAATAACGTCCAAATGTGGCTATTAAAGCCAAGGCTGCCAATGCCATAGCACCTTTACGTGGCCATTTCCACATTGCGAAAATCATGAAGGGAGCCACAACGAATAACTGGGTATCAATACCCAAATGATGTGTATGCGTCAGACACATATTGCTGAAACCAAAGTAGTTGTGAATGAACAACAAATTACGCCACCAATTCTTTTTGCAAATATCAGCATGATGTCCAACAACCAAATTCCATTGTGGTCCTGAACCCAACATGGGCAAAATGAAAGTGCAGAAGAGGATAAGAGCGCCTAGTGGTGGAACAATGCTGAAAATAAAAGCAAAAGAAATATACAAATTAATATAAAGGATATTTGGGAACGATTTAAACAAGAAACAAGTTAAACAGGAATCTTGAACGAGGCTTTAGCTCTGGAACTCTATCCTACTTAATGTAATTTAAAAAAAAAGTTCTCTATGATTGCGGTTTGTGGCATGGATTAACTACAGTCAAAGATTGTTCTAGAAATCTACATCTGTCAGGGGATGTCAGTTTGTCACATCCCCATCCAACTTCGGTGAGATGTAATAGATGCCGGGAGTGTGGGTCCATCTCAGGGATTGCCATGTGCGGGAATCCAACAACAGCAGTCGCAGAAGCAGCATATCAGTCGTTGCTGTTCCAAGCTTAACAACAACTGCAACTTACAGCGTTGTGATGGTTTCAACGTACTGAGGAAGGATCGCACCAGAAGTGGAGACCCATCTCTCTTGAGCCTGGCTCTAATGCCCCGTATATACAGTCAGGTGTGGAACTACCGAGGAATAGTTGCTTATACGTATACATCCAGCGGATAAATAGCTGTACTCCAGGTTATAGGCCCATCCAGCCTGCTTTTGAAAGGTCATAACTGTTATACCTTGTAGGACCTTAATACTCATCATAAGTTGTGGGATTCGGAGGGTATATTGCTGGTTGAGCCGATTAATAGCACTACGTTATAACTGTTAGGCCTTGTAGGACTTTAATACTCATCATAAGTTGTGGGATTCGGTCCTCCGCAATGACCAGAGGGGTATATTGCTGGATGAGCTGATTGATATCTCTACGTTTTGCACGGTCAATGTGGACGCCTCTACTAAAATTTGCGGAGAGTGTCACAGTTCGTCAGATAAAACCACCGCGTCACCTGGTCTGACAAATGACGTCGCTTGGAAACACACAGTTTTTTGATGGGTCAGACCGTCTCCGCATAATATTCGCCATTTCATCACCTCTGAACGCAGCACTTTCATAAATCATGGCAAAGCTAATTGGCCTAGTTTCAGAGAGTTCACTAATCACGGCTTCTGGGATCAGCCTAAACACGTCTGATGCTCGCGTAGCAGTGAGGACTATCCGAGACATCGTTTCTGCTGCAGCCGCTCACTGAAGTAAGATCAAATTTAGAGGGGGCTTTCAATAACGTGAAGCTTGAATCAATCTACAATGCTCTCAGCAACGCAGGTGTTTCCTCCATCCTTGTCGAATGGATTGACGACATACTGAAGAGTAGAATCATCAACTCATCCATAGGAGAGAGTTCCGCGAGGAAATCTGTTAACAGAGGCACTCCGCAGGGAGGAGTTCTCTCACCTCTGCTATGGCTTCTGGTAATAAATGAAATACTTGTGTGCTTCGGTCGGTTGAAGATAAAGGTGGTTGCCTACGCTGATGATGTGGTTGTGCTGATAAGTGGCAAATTCTTGCCAACTCTGTCTCAGCTCATGTAAAGAGCATTAGTACAACTCGCAAACTGGGGCCCAGAACAATGGTCTGGGAGTAAACCCGGAGAAAACAGAGCTTGTACTATTCACTAAGAAACGCAAAGTTCCCAATTTCGAGCCTCCAGTCCTGGACGGGGTGGCCCTGGAACTTTCTACGGAAGCTAAATACCTCGGCACTATTCTGGACCATTGCTTGTCATGGAAAAGAAATGTAGAGGAGCGAACGAAGAAAGGACTCATTGCACTCTATTCCTGTAAGAACTCCATTGGGAAAAGCTGGGGACTGAGACCACAGATCATACACTGGCTGTATGTAACAGTGGTCCTGCCCATACTTACCTATGGTGGACTGGTCTGGTGGCAAGCTCTTGGGAACAAAGCGCTACTTTCCAAATTATCAAATACCGGATCGAATAAGAGCACTCCTCAAGCCGTTTTAAAAGTCATCCTGGATCTCCAACCATTGGATATCCTAATCCAGTTTCAGGCGGCGAGGACTGCTCTTAGACTCCGGGAGTCAGAGTGTTGGCGTGGTTCACACTTTGGACACTCGAATGTCCTAAAACTAACTCAAGGTGACAATAGTTGCGTAATCGATTATATGCCTACCTCATTCAAGTTTGACTCCTTAACCGTTATATTCCCAAGCAGAGACGCATGGGCTGAGTGCATATCTCCTCTGGACTGTCTGGCAATTTATACATACGGGTCCAAGATGGAAGAAGGTACTGGCGCTGGCGTCTACTGCGAGAATCCACTAACTAAAAACTCATATAAGCTGTACGATAATTGTAGTGTTTTTCAGGCGGAGATTCTTGCTATCAGGAAAGCAGCTGAATTGGTTAAAGGGCTTAAAGGCAGTCTTACAGGACCGGTGACTATATATGTCGGTAGTCAAGCGGCACTCAAGTCATGGACCATAAACTCAAGAGCTATTCTTGATTGCAGGAGATCTCTGCAGGATATACACGATATCGGTCACAGCAAAATCATGGGCAAGGAGGTAGCAGATGAACTGGCTCGAGGTGGCTCTAGGTCTATCGACTTATCAGTTGATGAAACCGTCTGGCCACCGATGTGTCACCACATCGGCAAACTTCGGGAGTTCTTCAATGAGAAAGCACATCAAAGATGGCTATTGGAACCTGGTTGTAGTGTATCCAAGGCAATCTGGGCTGTGGTTTCTCTTCGAAGAACGGCTTCCATCGTCTCTGTCACTGCAGAGTGAGATCGCTAACTTCAAAATGGGACGACAGTGGCATTGACAACTGCAGACTATGTGAAGATGTGGAGGAGATAGAGACTGTCGAACATCTGCTTTGTAGGTGCCCCATGTGCAAACAAGGAGATACCGTACACTTGGCAGATATGAGATAGACACTCTGACCTTCCTGTCTAACATAGATCCCATCGTCCTACTCAACTTTGCCAGACATTTAGCATGGCTTGGCAAAGATCACTAGCAACCCTTAATAACAAATTTCTTTTTCACTTTTCCAGATACGCCTCCACACTCACCATCATCTCTTCACCTCTATCCATCATCCTTATTTCATCAAGTTGCATCAACACTCTATCATCTCCTTCATCTTCAAACATCTAAGCAATACACCATCATCATTAAATCATCATTTCCAGCATCTGAAAACAGCTTATACAGGATGAACACAATGGACCAAGGGTTTCCGAGTGAAGCAGCCTCAAACTAACCTAAAGACCAAATTTCCTTTCGGAAGCGACGGGATTACCAACCCCAGTGTCCCCAGTGTGAGGGAGCTGACACTGGAAGTTAACAGGTTCGTCGGTGAGCATAAGCGGAACAAGTGGTAAAATCGTCTGAAAAGTTGCACCATGAAGTCGGAATAAGTGAATTTTAGGCAACAGTTAAGTCCCTCTTGAACCCAGAAAAGAAGGATAAATAGGAGAGTGTCACAGTTCGCAAGATATAACCATCATGTCACCTGGTCTGGCAAATAACGCCACCTTGCAACCTGTTGTTTCTGTTGACTCAGACCATCTCCCTATAATTGTCTCAATAAGCAGACCTCTCGATTTCATCACCTCTGAACGCCGCACTTTCATAAATCATGGCAAAGCTAATTGGCCTAGTTTCAGAGAGTTCACCAATCACGGCTTCTGAGATCTGCCTAAACACTTCTGATGTTCGGGTAGCAGTGAGGACGTTACGAGACATCAATACTGCTGCAGCCGCTCCCTGGTCGAATACCCGAAGTGAAAGCAAATTTCCTAACAGAGGCAACGGGATTAGCACATGAGCGTGATGAGTTTCGTCGAGCAAAGCCCAGTGTCAGGGAGCTGACATTGGAAGTTAACAGGTTGGTCGTTGAGCATAAGCGGAACGAGTGGCGAAATCATCCGAGGAGTTGTAACACTGGAGCCGGAATTATTGAATTGTGGGTAATGGTTAAGTCGCTCTCGCACCCTGGAAAGATGGAAGATAGCTGGGGTCCTATGTTACGGCGATGTTACGCTGATTGATCCGAAGAGATGCGCTAGTTATTTTAATCGAAAGTTCATTGAGCACCTCGAAGTTGACAGGGCGAAGTGAAGAGTACTACGTCGCATTAGATCTATTTATGCCGAGAAAGAACCACCCAAATTCACAATGGACGATACCAATGGACGAATGTCATCAGGGGCGCCAAACCATTTAAAGTGTGAGGCCTGACGGAATCTCCATGGTAATGCTAAAATAGCTGGATAAACCCGAACTTGAGTATCTCACTAAAGTTCCCAACCTGTCGCTAGCTACCCACATCGTTTCTGAAGTCTGGCAAATGGGCAGGGTGGTCCCGCTACTGAAGCCAGGCAAGGATGCCAGCAAAGGTGAATCGTACAGGCCGATTTCGCTTTTGTCACCTGTAGCGAAGACCCTTGAAGCCTTAGTCCTCCCTAGCATTAGAAATAACTATCTAGTTGCCGATCATCAGCATGGATTCCATAAGCAGCACAGCACTACAAAAGCGCTGCACGCCATCTCCAGACATATTTGTCGATGACTCAACCAGGAGCGGCCGTGCGATAGAACTGTGATGGTGGCGCTTGACTTATCAAAAGCCTTTGATACTGTCAAGCACTCCACGCTGTTCGAGTACATCGAGCAGACAACCCTCCGGCCAAGTCTGAAACGTTCGATAATTAACTATATGTGTGGTAGCCAGTCGTTTGTGGAATTCAGGAACAAGAAACCCAAGCCCCGTAGAGTGAGACAGAGAGTTCCGCAAGGAGGGGTGATATCTCCGAAACTGTTTAACCTCTACCTCTCCTGTATTCCGCCCCCTCCAGACGACATTAAGATCGTAACGTATGCGGATGATTGTACGATCCTGGCATCAGGTACCTACCCTGATGATATCTGTTAGAGACTGAACTCCTATTTAACCGATATTACCACCTTTTTCCACGCGAGGAATATGCAGATATCCGCCACTAAATCGACGGCCACTCTGTTCAGCACATGGGCGGCGCAGTATAGAAGAGAGTTGAATATTAGGGTCGATGGTAGCAGAATTCCGACCACAAACTGCCCCAAAATTCTGGGGCTCACATTCGACACCACTTTTACGTCGTCCGCGCATGCCACAGCTATCTGCGATAAACTGAAATGTAGGAACAAGGTGCTCAAGAGAAGGGGCAAAGGCAAGGATGCCAGCAAATGGGAATCGTGCAGACCGATCTGGCTTTTGTTTCACCCGTAGCAAAGACTTTTGCGCCTTTAATCCTCCCCAGGGTCAGTAATAGCTATCCCGCTGCACAGCACGACAACAGCTCTGCATGTCATCTCCACACATATTAATCGAGAACTCAACCAGTGTAACACGTGCGATAGGACAGTGTTAGAGGTACTCGACTTATCAAAAGCTTTTGATACTGTCAAGCACTCCTCCTCCTACCACGTTTGAAACGTTGGATAATCATTTATATGTGTGGACGCCAGTCGTGGAATTCAGGAACATGAAGTAAAAGCCACGTAGAGTGAAACAGGGAGTTACCCAAGTTAGGGTTATATCTTCGGAACCGTTTAACCCCTACCTCTACTTATTCCGCCCCCTTCAGGTCATCATTGAGGTCGTAACGTATGCGAATGATTTTACCATCTTGACGGTACCTTCCCTGATGTCATTTGTTAAAGGTTGAACTCCTATTTGAGCGTTCGTACCCCCTTTTCCACGTGAGGAATATGCAGATATCCTCCAATAAATCTACGGCCATTCAATAGATTCTCGGGGTCACATTTGACAGCATGTTCACGTCGTCCGCGAATGTCACAGCTATCTGCCGCCAGCGAGATTGGTCGGTCTATGTGGTCCGCGAATATACATAAGTGCAACGTATCGTATCTTCATGAACAAAGATTTGCCGTATACAAATGTTAATGTAATTTGTATATTAATTTTTATTAAATAGTCATTTTGATTACATGAATGATTTGAACTATGTAATACGGTTTTAATTATTACATCGTTGGTTTGAAAATATTTTCGAACATCGATTTTACTCCATAAATCAAACGAATGTTTTTTTATGGAACAACCTTGACCGACTCCTAACAACCAACTACCATGTACGAGTCAGTATGTATTTCGGTTACACTTAACTTTCTGACAAGTTGTTAAAATCAATTGATTTTTTTTTCTAATACTGTTACTGACTTAACATTACACTGCTCTCTTTAAAATAAACCTGAAACACTGATCGTTTTCGTGGGTAGCGGTAATATTGAAAATGATTAATTGATTGTATGAATGAATATTTTAGGTGCTAACAGTAATTGGCACTTGAATTGAGGCACATATGTATTTCAATGAAAATATTTTTTTTCAGAATTCTTTTATTGAATAATTTTTTGTGTGGAAAAAATATTTAATACTGAATTTTTATCAATTTAAATTTATAGCTTTTAAAATATTTGCAATTGTATGGCCTGCTGCCGTGCTTTACATACATATAACAACAACAATAATAATTGTAAAATACTATTTGAAAACAATTTAAACGAGTTTTTTTTTGTTTGCATGCAATAACATAGAAACGGCTAATAAACGTGATGTTTTACGAACGTGATGTCGAACTCAATCAAGTATGGCTGGGATAGGAATATATTAATTGCAGCTTAGGGCAATTTCCTCAATGATTAATGACCTATTAATGCCTTACTGTGTTAAAGAAATGAAACTAAAACTTGAGACATCGATAATTTGATATCTTGAAATCGTTTTTGATATTTATTGGTGGTGTCAATTTTAAAAATTTATTGCACCGACGTAGCCAGGGGGAGGACCGCCCCCACCCCCCTAAATGGTATTTTTTTAGACATTTTTTGTATATTTTACTCACAAAACATCAAATTTTGTTCGTTTCAATCTATTCAATCCAATATGGAGCACACTATTATGATATACCAGCAAAAATTTGGGAGTCACACGAGCCGAATAACCCAATACCAAGCAATGTAAAAACATGGTACCTTTTGCATTATCAGTAGGCTGAAAAAACCAACACCTAATGTTTTCAAGCGTGACACACTGTATACACACGCTTTTGTTGGAACAAGAATATCTATTTTTGTTCCAACAACTTATTTGTTGTTTTCAAGCATTGCAATGGCAAATTCAAAAATACCATCGTTTGCTCCAAACATACAACAAAAACAACTTGCGAGCCTCCTCAATATTGTAAAAATCATTGACAATAACTATATTATGAACTATCATAATCTAGAATTTTTACAAAAACTATTGTCAGCCCAGAAAACCTGTTACTGAAATTTTTGATTTGATCGTATATAATTCTCATATACACTTTCCGCATAACTTTGGTATAAATGTCACGTATTTTATTATGAGCATTGACAAACACAACACAACACATGGCCAGGTTTTGCCAGGTCAAACTAAAAATACAACAAACAACTCCATTGTGCTCATCCTCCAAGCACCTACACCAACATATGGAATACCATAAAATCACAGCAAATATGAAAAGAAAACACAAATTACGACCAAAAACACATAAGAAGAACGAGAAAGCAGAAACAAATAAAAACAAGTAAGAACGGCGTTAAGTTCGGCCGGGCCAAACTTGTTATACCCTCCACCACAAGTTGTATTGAAGTAAAATGGAATAATTAGTTTCCTTTCGTGTATGAAGAAGACTTAATACTAAATTTCAGCAATTTCGGTAAAACAATGTGAGGCACCATTCTATGGGGGCTATTTCAAAACGTCGATCAATACCGACAAATTTCTGACGGAAAGTTTTTAGGCTCAAAGAAGACAAAATACCAAATTTCTTATATTTCGGTAAGAGAATGTGGCTAAAACTAAAAAAATACCGAAAATCAAGAAGTAAGCTTCTATGGGGATATAGGAAGACGTGGACCTATACTGATAATACTCTTCTGGAATATTTTATAACTCTTCGAAGACGAAATAACGAATTTCAGCCATTTCGGTGGGATATTGACGTCACAATCCTCAGTATTGCGAAAATCGGCAGGTACCGTTCTAGGGGGGCTATATCGAAACGTGGACCGAAACGTGGATACCGACGAATTTTAGTCAGAAATGGGGCAATATGAAAGCGTGGACTTGTACAGACATATTTCTGGCGAACAGTTTTATATCACATTGAAGACTGAATACCAAATTTCAGCCATTTTGGTAGAATATTGAAGACACAACCTTTAAAATACGAAAAATCGGGAGGTAATTTTCCATGGGGACCTATACCGAAAATTTAAAGGGGAAGTTTGAGTACCCCCAACGAAGTCTAAATACCAAATTTCAGCCATTTCGGTGGAATATTGAGGCCACAACGTTCAAAATACCGAAAATCGGGAGGTACCGTTCTATGGGGGCTATATGAAGTCATGGACCGATACCGACAAAGTTCTGGGGGAAAGTTTTATACCACCAACGTAGACTAAGTACCAAATTTCTGCCATTTCGGTGTGATAATGAAGCTAAAACCTTCAAAATACCGAAAATCGGGAGGTACCGTTCTATGGGGGTTATATGAAGGTGTCGACCGATACCGACAAAATTCTGGGGGAAAGTTTTATAGCCTTAAAGAAGACTACGTACCAAATTTCAGCCATTTTGGTAGGATAATGAAGCTAAAACCTTCAAAATACCGAAAATCGGGAGGTACCGTTATATGGGGGCTATATGAAGGTGTGGACCGATATATCCCATTTTCAATACCAACCATCCTGCAAGTAATAACAACTTCTCTATCTTTAAAATTGCGAGCTGTATCTTGATTTCAACAGACAGACGGACGGACAGACGGACATGGTCAAATCGACATAGAATTTTATGCTGATCAATAATATATATATACTTTATAGGGTCTCCGACGAGGGAGGGTTTAACAAGAATCTCATGGTGTACATACAAAACAAAAGAACAAAGATAAGAGGATTTCATACAAACAAAACTCACCAAAATTGTTTTTTTGTTCACCATGGCATCGAATACCGAGAGAAGAGAATAAAATTGTCGAAGAAAAGAGAATAATATTGTCCTGCAGACAAAAACTATTGTTGGATATGACAAAAACTATGGCTGTAATTAACAAAAACGGTTGTTGGAATCACAATACTACATGTGGAATCTAGCAATATCTTTACAATACATATTTTGCTCTTCGAATATTGTTGGATCAATCATATTTTTTTCTCTGCGTGAATAGCTACAAATTTAAAGCACTGCAAGTTTCAAGGAAATCTGGTAAAAGATGCAGATAGCTTGCTGAGTTTATGGAAAAAATCACTCTTCAAAACTGTATCTAATAGAAGTGATGAAAATTATACCACAGAACCAATTCCAGAAGATGGTATACGTCCCAAAACCGGCCGAAGAAAACTAAGGCCACAGGCCACGACCAGTAGTGCGATTCTAAAATATTTTTTTTCGGTAATTAACGATATTATTCGGTAAGTTAGGGGCCAATAAAAAGCAGTCGTAAAGTTCTACCGATAGCAATAGTGTTGTCAACTTTTATTTGAACTTTTCATTGATAATTCTGCGTTTTAATGTTACCGATTTTTGTCGGTAACTCAAAAAATGAATTAGAGAGTCCCTCTACAGATACAACACTAAACTAGAGTTAACACATCAGCTATAAAAATGCCGCTGATAACCCAAAGGATCGGAAGGGTTAACAAATCATGCTTGTAGAATACACGGCACACAACATAAGTGGTTATTGATTTTTATTATCGTAGCCAGGGCTAGGTGGCCCAGGGGAATTATGGCTGATTGTTGCGCATGAACACTCTCGGCTCTAAATGTTGTCCCTTGCAATATTTTTTAAACTTCAAGTTCCAAGATGTCCTGTCTTTTTGCGTAAATGCAGCATAAGAGCTGTTATAGAATTGTTTTCAAATTCCATCTCACAAAATATTCCTCACATTCACATAAAGTCAGGGCTGTTTTGGATCAATTTAAAATTTTTAACGCTAATAGTCCTTGTGTTATCTTTTAAAGCTACATATTTTTTTCTTGCGAAACTACACCAGGTCTGTGTTGAAGAATATCCACACACACCATCGTTTAACTCAACACAAAAGCTCAGTATGTTTACGGTTTCATCCAGTTTATGCCCACTTTTCGTATCACAGAGAAGTGACATAGTAGCAGTAACCATATTCTGAGACAAATAGAATATTTTAAAAATGCAAGATTTATATTGTTGTTGCAACAATATATATATTGTGACACAAAATATATGGTTAAAGCAACACTATACATTTTTACATCCTCAGTCTTAAGGCTAACGAAGGTATGTATATACACTTTCATAAGACCAAAATGTGTCTCATAGAAATATTCATTTTAGATCCCAAGCATGTTTGGACAAATTAGTTTCAGACAATTTTGAGCGGATTTAGCCATCTGTCTGTCCGGCTGGCTGGTGCGCACGATAATTCTCAAACGAATGAACCGATTTGGTTCAAATTTTGCGCATCGTAATATTTTGTCCAGGTACCTCCCCCACAAAAGATCAAAACTTTTCGCCAAAATGGTGCGCTCTATACTCTTGAAGGCAATGACCGACATCGTAATATATACTATTATATATCGTGACGAAGGGGATGGAAAATACCAAGGAACGGTCCTGACCGGCTTTAACATGGCAAAGCCCTCTTTCATCTCATGTGGACTCTGACCTCCCGGGGTGTCACCTGGGGATCTACCTTTAACAGTCGTTAAAGGTAGTGAGCTAACATGTGCCGTGCCTTCATCCATAAGAACGTTAAAAACTTAGGTTTTGGGCGTCGGGTTAGTAACCCTCCCCTAGAAAAAACAGTCTACCATGAAAAAACGAAATAAAAGAAAAACAAATCCCTCTAAAGTTGACGACCCCCGCAAACGTTTAAGGACCATGATCTGCGAATCTGCACCTGGAATGTTCGCACTCTTTATAGAGAAGGTGCAGTTTACGCATTGGCAGATGTACTTGAAAAGTACAAGGCCGACATTACTGCCACACAGGAAATACGATGGGTTGGGAAAAGCGTCACAACAACACCTAAAGGTGACGCACTATATTGTTACGGAATTAGGTTCAACTAATTTCCGTGTAGACGTAGTTTTATTCCCCAGTACGATTTGTACCAAATAGAACAGGGTTCGTTTCAGATTACGTTTCTACAATGCTTTATTTACTTTATTACACTTATTCGGAACCGACTTTGCTTACTAAGCACAAAGCTTGTCTCTAGTTAGCACGCAGCTATTCTTTAACCGATCTGTTCAGTTCAACGCTTAAAACACAACTAACTCTCGTTGCTGATTCCGCCTGTATTTATCTCAAAATCCCCTTGTTCAAGAATTCTCCAGAACACATCCGGCAAACCTCGAATCTGTGCAACGAACACACAGACGCACATTCGCATTAAGCGAACAACCACATTCACATACATGGGCGAAGATCAATACAAGTGGACAAGCACACTAATGACGTAATTACAAAAACAAACAAAGCACAACGAAACAAATACAAGAAATGGCAAACTAAACGATAATTGCATGATTATAGCTAAACAATTGAAAACACAAGCACATTAATAAACGGTAAAGTAAGAACTAGAATGATGAAGAGAATTCTACATGGTAGTTGTTGTTGCTTAAATAAAGTAACTGCGTAATAAAACTTTACGGTACATTCAAATTTTTAAATTAACGGAAATTAAACTAAATTAACTTAAACCTATCAGAGACATTCGTAACAGTATTATAGCTGCCCTGACACAAAGCATGAGTTTGCCTGCGGATTTGTAATTGGTCGGGGGTTAAAACATTTGGTCTCCAGCTTCACACCAGTGAATAAAAGACTTGCTACAATATAGATAAAAGCAAAATTCTTCAACATTAGCTTTATCTGCGCTCATGCTCCAACCGAAGACAAAGACGAACCGACCAAATATATATTCAATGAGCGCTTAGAAGAAACATATAACCATTGTCTTGCCCATGAAAAATTAAATTATTAAAATTATTCTAGGCGATTTTAATGCCAAAACTTGAAAGGAGAATATCTTTGGCCCAACAGTCGGGAAATTCAGTCTCCACAGTGAAACATCTGACAATGGTATGAAGCTGATAGACTTTGCAGCTGCAAAAAACATGGTAGTTAGCAGTACCAGATTTAATCATCTCGATATTCATAAGGGCAACTGGCTGTCTCCGGATCAGAAAACAAGAAATCAAATTGATCACGTTGTGATAAATGGGAGACATTAATCGAGCGTGTTGGATGTTCGAACATAGACTCGGACCTCTACCTTGTTGCAGCAAAGGTACGTACACGGTTAAACGTAGCGAATAAAGTACGAACAGACACAACGCGAATGTTAGACATCGGTAAGCTGCAATCACAACAGATAACCACAGCATATTCCACTCAACTGGCCCAATTGCTTAATCAAAGTACTTCTCGTTCCGATAACATATCGGCACAATGGCAAAGTATTGTCCATTCCACGCAAACAGCCGCAAAATCCATACTTGGATACCAGAGACCACCACCGAGGAATCCATGGTATGACCAGGAGTGTCGTGCTGCTACCGAAGAGCAAAATGCGGCATATAGGGCTACTCTACAATTAGTAGCAACGCGTAGCGTACGAGAGAGGTATCGGGAGAAAAAGAGAGAAATGCACCTGGAATGTTCGCACTCTTTATAGAGAAGGTGCAGTTTACGCATTGGCAGATGTACTTGAAAAGTACAAGGCCGACATTACTGCCACACAGGAAATACGATGGGTTGGGAAAAGCGTCACAACAACACCTAAAGGTGACGCACTATATTGTTACGGAATTAGGTTCAACTAATTTCCGTGTAGACGTAGTTTTATTCCCCAGTACGATTTGTACCAAATAGAACAGGGTTCGTTTCAGATTACGTTTCTACAATGCTTTATTTACTTTATTACACTTATTCGGAACCGACTTTGCTTACTAAGCACACAGCTTGTCTCTAGTTAGCACGCAGCTATTCTTTAACCGATCTGTTCAGTTCAACGCTTAAAACACAACTAACTCTCGTTGCTGATTCCGCCTGTATTTATCTCAAAATCCCCTTGTTCAAGAATTCTCCAGAACACATCCGGCAAACCTCGAATCTGTGCAACGAACACACAGACGCACATTCGCATTAAGCGAACAACCACATTCACATACATGGGCGAAGATCAATACAAGTGGACAAGCACACTAATGACGTAATTACAAAAACAAACAAAGCACAACGAAACAAATACAAGAAATGGCAAACTAAACGATAATTGCATGATTATAGCTAAACAATTGAAAACACAAGCACATTAATAAACGGTAAAGTAAGAACTAGAATGATGAAGAGAATTCTACATGGTAGTTGTTGTTGCTTAAATAAAGTAACTGCGTAATAAAACTTTACGGTACATTCAAATTTTTAAATTAACGGAAATTAAACTAAATTAACTTAAACCTATCAGAGACATTCGTAACAGTATTATAGCTGCCCTGACACAAAGCATGAGTTTGCCTGCGGATTTGTAATTGGTCGGGGGTTAAAACATTTGGTCTCCAGCTTCACACCAGTGAATAAAAGACTTGCTACAATATAGATAAAAGCAAAATTCTTCAACATTAGCTTTATCTGCGCTCATGCTCCAACCGAAGACAAAGACGAACCGACCAAATATATATTCAATGAGCGCTTAGAAGAAACATATAACCATTGTCTTGCCCATGAAAAATTAAATTATTAAAATTATTCTAGGCGATTTTAATGCCAAAACTTGAAAGGAGAATATCTTTGGCCCAACAGTCGGGAAATTCAGTCTCCACAGTGAAACATCTGACAATGGTATGAAGCTGATAGACTTTGCAGCTGCAAAAAACATGGTAGTTAGCAGTACCAGATTTAATCATCTCGATATTCATAAGGGCAACTGGCTGTCTCCGGATCAGAAAACAAGAAATCAAATTGATCACGTTGTGATAAATGGGAGACATTAATCGAGCGTGTTGGATGTTCGAACATAGACTCGGACCTCTACCTTGTTGCAGCAAAGGTACGTACACGGTTAAACGTAGCGAATAAAGTACGAACAGACACAACGCGAATGTTAGACATCGGTAAGCTGCAATCACAACAGATAACCACAGCATATTCCACTCAACTGGCCCAATTGCTTAATCAAAGTACTTCTCGTTCCGATAACATATCGGCACAATGGCAAAGTATTGTCCATTCCACGCAAACAGCCGCAAAATCCATACTTGGATACCAGAGACCACCACCGAGGAATCCATGGTATGACCAGGAGTGTCGTGCTGCTACCGAAGAGCAAAATGCGGCATATAGGGCTACTCTACAATTAGTAGCAACGCGTAGCGTACGAGAGAGGTATCGGGAGAAAAAGAGAGAAATGGAAAAGCGAGAGTGTGAAAAAATCGAGATGTACAGGAGCCAGAATGAAGTCCGAAAGTTCTTTAAAACATCAAACTGATGGCTTTGGTACAGGCACATCCTCCTGTAGAGACCAGCATGGTAATTTAATTTGGTAACTGATACAGATAGTGTGCTCAGGATATGGAAAGATCATTTTTCCAAACTGTTGGTGTCCAATAGTAGCGAAGACGACGAAGATACCACATATCCAATCCCAGAAGATGGTATTGAATGTATACCGCCCAGCCAAGATGAGGTAAAGTCTGCAATAAACAGGCTAAAGAATAATAAGGCAGCAGGAGTCGATGGCTTACCAGCCGAGCTGTTCAAAACCGGAGGCGACACGCTGATAAGGTGTATGCATCAGCTAGTTAGCACCATTTGGCAGAAAGAACGCGTACCCGACGATTGGAACCTGAGTATCCTGTGTCCCGTCCACAAGAAAGGAAACAAGACTGTATGCTCTAACTATAGAGGCATAAGCCTTCTCCCTATTGCTTATAAGATAGTGTCAGGGATATTATGCGAACGACTAAAGCCCATGGTCAATAAAATAATTGGACCATTGACCAGATATTTACCCTGCGGCAAATCCTGGAGAAGACCTAAGAGATGCAGGTCGACACCTACCACTTTTTGTCGATTATAAGGCAGCCTTTGACAGCCCCCTATGCCCAAAGGTATTCCATGCCATGTCTGAATTTGGTATCCCCGCAAAGCTCATTCGACTTTGTAAGATGACATTAACTGATACTAGGTCCTCAGTTAAAAAAGGAAAGAACCTCTCCGAACAATTCAGTACCAAAAGAGGTTTCAGATAAGGAGACAGCCTTTCGTGTGACCTATTCAACATTTTGCTGGAAAAGGTAATGCGAGATGCAAATGTGAAAAGAAATGACACAATTTACACCAACAGCCACATGTTACTTGCTTATGCTGATGACATTGACATCATGGGACGATCAGTAAAGGAAGTAACTAATAGGAGGTCGAAGGAGAATCAGCGAAAGTGGGTCTGGCAGTAAACGGCGAAAAGACACAGTTGATGGTGTCGACGCGCAATGCGTCCATAGAGCTAGGACAAACAGTGGAAGTTGGTTCCTATAATTTTGAGGTAGTAAAAGACTTTTTCTACCTCGACACCGCACAACAAACAACATCAGTTGTGAAATAAAGAGAAGAATTGTATCGACCAATAGATGCTACTTTGGCTTAAGTAAGCAGTTCAAAAACAAGGCCACATCTCGTCAAACAAAAACAACGCTTTACAAAACACTAATACTACCTTTGCTAATGTATGGTTCTGAAGCATGGGTACTTGCGCAAGCAGATAAGGCAGTGCTTGGTGTGTTTGAGCGAAAAGTTCTTGACGGTGAATATCGACGTCGTATGAACCACGAGCTGTATCTGCTATACAACGACATCACTATAGTTAAACGTATCGAGATGCGACGATTGCTTTGACTAGGCCATATCATAAGACAGAGCGATGATGAACCCGCTAAAAAGGCGTTTAAATACGGGCCACATTGCGGTTCACGTAGAACTGGCTGGCCAAGGCTTCGATTGAGCGAACAAGTGGAAAAAGAAATAGAATGACGCGGTATTCCAAAAAGCAAAGCAACAAACAGAGAATTGGAGATCTTTTCTTAGTTCGGCTTATGGAACAAATGTTCTGTAATGGGCCAGCTAAGTAATAAGTAATAAATCGTAATATACGGACTACATCGGTCCACTCTATCGGGTATCTCCCACACAAAATTCGGATAAAGTGAAGTTTAAGAGCTCCTCTCGTATCGTTTTGAATTTTTTTGCGGGCCCTGTTACGACGGTTCTGTTTTTCCAGAGATAATGACCCAAAAGCCCCCAAAAAGCCTGCCGGTAACTAAACTGGGTAGTACGTAGGATAACACTGTGCAACATTTTTAAGATGATCTTGTGCAAACAATTCGAACTCAGGATTTTCTGAAAGTACAGACCCAAACGACAAGAAACCCTAGTTGGGTTTTGTTGTGTCAGATCCAGCACGGAATTTATGGCCCCATCTGAACATGGCTAAATATTGAGTTTTTAAAGAAATTCGGGGCTATATCTCTGAAACCAAAGCGAATCTTCTTCTGACCTCTGAAGCAAATTTGCAGATAAGGACAAGAATAAAATATTTGGAGACATAATGAACTCGAGAAACTACATTTATTGCCTCAAATTTCAAAATATATGCAAAAATTCCACAATTTTTATACATTTCGCACCGTATCTCCAAAACCGTTAATTTTTTCTGAATATTTTCTTTTGGAAAAATATTTCCTGGAATGTAATGCACAACTCTTCAGAACATGTCATTGTTGTAAAATGCCGTTGTTTTCAGTACATTTTTATGCCCTCAGCCTTTAGGCTAAAGAGGGTATTTACACTTTGATACGACCAAAAATGTGCCTCATCGAAATAATGGTTTTAGACCCCAAGTATGTTTGTACGATATCCGTTTCAGACAATTTTGAGTTGATCTAACAATGTCCGTCCGTCTGTCTGTCTGTCTGGCAGGCTGGTGCGCACGATAACTCTCGAACAGATTAATCGATTCGGTTCAAATTTTGGGTATCGAAATATTTTGTCCAGATTCGATTTAAGTTCGAAGATGGGCCATATAGGTCCACCCCTTCAGGTACCTCCCCCACAAATGTTCAAAAATTATCGCAAATCTTGTGCGCACGATAACTCTTGTAGGGAATAACCGATTTGGTCTATACTTTGCGCATCGTGTAATTTCTACACAAACTTATATGAGGTTCCAATATGGACTCAATCGGTCCACTCCTGCGGGTACCTCCCACACAAAATTTTGGAAAAGTTCAGTTTAGGACCTGGTCTCGAATCGATTTTTGTTTACGCAAGTTGTATTCGCTGTCCTCTATACGACGCTGTAAGTTTCACTAGGGGCAAGTCCATACTTCCTGAGAAAATAGCCTGAAAGTTACAAAAAACACTATGACACCGTGTGTAGTGGTTGGAGCGCAAGATAACTCTCGAACTGATCTGCCGATTCGGTCCAAAATTTGGCTTTCGTAATATTTTGTCCAAACTTAGTTCAAGTCCAAAGATGGATTATATCGGTCCACTCCTTCCGGTACCTCCCCCACAAAAGTTCGAAATTGTTCGGAAAATTTGTGCGTACGACAACTCTTGAAGGGAGTAACCGATTTGGTCCATACTTTGCACATTATGAAATTTCTACCAGACTTAGATCAGGTTCCAATATGGACTCAATCGGTAAACTCCTTCGAGTACCTCCCACACAAAATTTCGGAAAAGTTCAGTTTAGGACCTGCTCTCGAATCGCCTTGGTTTTTGTTGTAACATCTTGTATTCACTGTCCCCTATACGAAGGTACACGTTTCCTCAGGGGCAAGTCCATACTTCCTGAAAAAATAGCCTGAAAGTTGAAAAACAAACCCTATGACACCATGTTTATGGGTGGAAGCGCCAGATAATTCTCGAACGGAAATGCCGATTCCGGCCAAAATTTGGTCTTCGTAATATTGTTTCCAAACTTACTTTAAGTTTGTAGATAAGCCATATCGGTCCACTCCTTCAGGTACCTACCCCACAAAAGTTCGAAAATATTCGGAAAAATTGTGCGCACGATAACTCTTGATGGGAGTGACCGATTTGGACCACATTCTCATAATATCTACCAGATATAAATCAGGTTCGAATATGGACTATATTTGTCCACTCCATCCCGTACTTCCCACACAAAATTTTGCATAAGTTCACTATAAGACCTGCTATTGAATCACTTTGATTTTTGTTGAAGCAACTTACATTCGCTGCCTCAATTACGATGGTAAAAGTTGTTTCAGGGGCAAGTCCATACTTCTTGGGAAAACAGCCCGATGGGTGTAAAAACCCCCTATGGCACCCCCATGGTCTATGTCGGTTCATTTCTTTAAATACCTTTTCCGCAAAATTTTTGAACTTTAATACTAATCAACATTTTTGTCGGTTCATACGACCAAAATTTTGAAACCCCCTAAATACATAAGTTTTTTGTGAAAAAAGTGTTTCAATTTGCACAGGCTGAGGGTATATCTCTGTCGGCAAAGCCGACTGATACTTTTTTACTTGTTTAACGACGATTTAATAAAAATGGCAAAAATGTGGTGAAATCCGAAATGCGAGAATAAACTGTTGGTGTAAACTGTGTTTGAAATACGTGTTGTAAAAGATATGATGCAAAATACCGCTGAAACAACATGAAGTAAGCATTTTAGAGTTTCAGAACGTTATAAAGAATTGTTGAGAACTTTATTTGAAAGATTTTTGCAAAAGGTTACTTGGTTAAACTCCCAATAGTTTAGCCGATACTGAGCAGAATTTCAGCAATTATGTAAAATTTTCTATATTTTATAGATATTGATGCCCTAGATGGAGTTTTTCTTATGTGGTTTTTTCAAAGGATAAGTTCTACTAGTTTAGGGCTACCATATTGCTAAAGACCGCAAGGTCAAATTCCTATTCGTTTCTGAGATAAAGGCCTGATAAATGCAAAAAAGTGTAGATTTAGCCCGGTTTAGATGAGGCCATAAAACCCGAACTGGATCTGACAGGACAAAACCCTACTAGGGTTTTTGCAGTCTAAATAAGTACTTTAAAAAAATGCATACTAGAAGTTGTTTGCATTTTCAGTGTTACATAGTGTAATAGCAAATGTTCTTAATTTTATATTTCATATTTATTTGGTCCCAAAAAATATCAGATTATGTACTTACCGAATAAAACGATTGATGTACTCATTTTTCAGTTTGATGTTTTGACCCTTATTCAATCGTCCAAAGAAAGAATAAGCCGTCAACATGCCACTGAATAGTAAGAAGGGATCTGTATATAGGGAAGCTGCTCGACCAACAACTGTCCAAGGTTGTCCCAAAGACTGGAAATATTAAAAAAAAAATATTTTTAAAAATTTGATTTTTAATTTGTTCATAATAAAAAACTGCTTTTTCAATTCAAATTCTTACCTCTGCCATTTCGGTACGATTGTCATATGGATTGAAAAAGATGGCCATAGATTTGTGAGAGAACAACAACATGACAGCATTTAATAGACGTAAACCATGTACAGCTTGAATATCATCGGGGGAGGAAGAGGTGTTAAAGAGCCAACGTAGATTTTTGACTAATGAAAATGCTACCAACCAATCATCTATTAAAAAAGACGACAAGATAATTAAAATTTAAATGAACATAATAAAAATATACAAATTTCAACATTATGTTTTAAAAACAACTATAAAAAACAAGTTAACAGCCACAAAATCAGTATCTCTAATTATTACTTACTTGGTTTTTTCTTGCTACAGACATCATAGACGGTTGACAGTATTGTTATCGATAGAATTATTGTAAAGAAACGCCTACAAATAAAATGAAAATATTGCAATTATTGTTTATTGTTGACGGTCGTAATTTCCGCTTATTTTCTCAATTTTTTTTTAGTTCTACTTACACAGCCCATGTGGTACCACTATCCCATGGTTTATTCTCCTTGACTTGACACATTTGTGGTTCGACACGAACTTTAAATGACACCCCAGTTGATTCGGTAACATTATTCAAATATTCTTTGACGGTATATTCAACATCTTTGTGTGAGCACGATGATGGCACACAAATACCCCAATTTATCAAAAAGAAACGTGGTACACGGTGACCAGGCTGTAAATGTAAAGAAGATGGGAGAAAAATTAGCATTTATTTTAGAGAATAGTATTTAATATTTTTTTTATTTAAATTCTTTTCTATAGTTTTTTCTAACTAACAGAACGCTAGAAGTACCTAAAAGTGAACAAGTAAGAACGGCGTTAAGTTCGGCCGGGCCGAACTTTTTATAACCTCCAACACGAACTGTATTAAAGTAAATAACAACAATTAGCTATCGAGCACTAAATAAAAAATGTCAGCCATTTCGGTGGGATATTGGAGCAAAAACCTTAAAATACTGAAAATTGGGAGGTACCGTTCTATTGGGTGTTATATGAAGACCCATGGGCGTAGCCAAGAATGCTTTTTTGTAGTTCTATTGGGGACAAATGCTTGATTTTTCGTAATATTTATAATTATACCCTACACCACACTGTGGTGTATGTCTTTGTGCATTTGTATGTAACATACAAAAATGAACGAAATTGACCCATAGTTCCTTTTGTGGATATACATTAGAGTTGGGTAATCTAGTTCCTTGTACTAGTTCCAAAACGTATGAGTAACATCATAAAATGTAACGTATGATATTAAGTATACACAGTTTGTTCATAGAAAAAATGTGGGCCATTGGAACTGCGAAGTGAACTAGATAGTTCCATATAGTTCCTTTGGCACAACTCTAATATACATATAATCACTTTATGAGTCGATTTATGCATGTCCGTCCATCCGTCTGTCCATGTATTTTTGTTCGCAACGTACAGGTCGCATTTTTATCCAATTCAGCTGAAAATTTGGGACTACAATTTTTTTAGCCATAGGAAGAACGCTATTGCTTTTGGCGAAAATCGGTTCAGATTTGGATATAGCTCCCATATATATTTTCAGCCGATTTGACGTATTTGCTGCATCAAACACACTATATACGTCCGATTTTGATGAAATTTGGGATGTCTGACTGAATTCGGTCAAGAAATAAATGTGCCAAATTATATGGAAATCAGTTTAGATTTGGATATAGCTCCCATATATTTTTTCGGTCGATTTCGCGTATTTGCTGCAACATACACGCTATATAAGTCCGATTTTAATGAAATGTTGAATGTGTGACTGAATTCGGTGTGGAAATAAGTGTGCCAAATTATATCGAAATCGGTTAAGATTTGGATATAGCTCCATATATGTATATTTTACATATTCAGAGAAGTGTACGGTATCATTTAGTCGGCCCCGCCCGACTTTGATCCTTTCCTTGTTTTTTTTTTTTTTACATACAAATGAACTGTCTTGTAGGATCTAGGGGGGGCAGCTATTCCCTTGCTATTCTTGGCTACGCCCATGTCAGGACCTGAACCTATATCGGCAAATTTCAGGTCGAAAATTTTATATCCCCAACGAAGACTAAATACCGAATACCGAAAATTGGAAGGTCTCGTTTTATGGGGGCTACAATGTGTGTAATTTTTGAGTCATGTTTTATTAACCATATTCTGACTCCACAGTGTGATGGAACACCAAAAATGAGAAGACACGTGGTTATAGGCCTCCAAAGGTTTGAGGCTTTGATGTAAAAAGGGTCATGTAGTCAGGACAATATCTTCCAAACCATTAGGAAATTTGAATTTATCTCAGAGGCAAAGTTGTAGCTCTTGTCTTAAAGAACAAAAATTGTGAACACATATAATCCATCAAACTTCGTCTGCAAGGTCAAATTCGCCATGGTCAAATTTCTATTAAAGTTTTTTCTCAAGTTTTGTTATACAGCTATCAAACCGATCAAATTGCGATTTTTATCCTCTTTTCTCGGTTTCTGCTCCATAGATACTAAACCGTTCAAAATTCAAGAAAACAATCAAACACAATAGTTTAGCAAAGACATCAATAAAAAACTTTCTGGAACCTTTGAAATGTCTACGAACGGTTCTTAATGGTAACAAGTAAGAACGGTGTTAAGTTCGGCCGGGCCGAACTTGTTATACCCTCCACCACGAGTTGTATTGAAATAAAATAGAATGAATAGTTTCCTTTCGTGTATGACTTAATACCAAATTTAAGCAATTTCGGTAAAACAATGTGAGGCACGTCGATCTATACCGACAAATTTCTGACGGAAAGTTTTTAGACTCAAAGTAGACTTAATACCAAATATTTCGGTAAGAGAATGTGGCTAAGACTTAAAAAATACCGCAAATCAAGAAGTAGGCTTCTATAGGGATATAGGAAGACCTGGACCTATACTGATAATACTGTTCTGGAAACGTGGACCTATACCGACGGATTTTAGACGGGAATGGGGGCAATATGAAGGCGTGGACCTGTACAGACATATACCTGGTGAACAGTTTTATATCACAATTTCGGTGGAATATTGACGCCACAACGTTGAAAATACCGAAAATTGGGAGGCGTGGACCTATACCGATAAATGTAAAGGGGAGGATTGAGTACCCCCAACGAAGTTCAATACCAAATTTCAGCTATTTTGGGGTAATATTTAGGCCACAACCTTCAAAATACCGAAAATCGGGAGGTACAGTTCTATGGGGGCTACATGAAGGCGTGGACCTATACCGACAAATTTAGAGGGGGAAGTTTTATACTCCCAAAAAAGGTTATATACCAAATTTCAGGCATTTGGATGGAATATTGAGGCCACAACCTTCAAAACACCGAAAATCGGGAGGTACCGTTCTATGGGGGCTGCATGTAGGCGTGGACCGATACCGACAAAATTCTGTGAGGAAATTGTATACCCCCCACGATGGCTAAGTACCAAATTTCAGCTATTTCGGTGGGATAATGAAGCTAAAACCATCAAAATACCGAAAATCGGGAGGTACCGTTCTATGGGGGCTATATGAAGGCGTTGACCGATACCGACAAAATTCTGGGCTAAAGTTTTATACATCCAACGATAACTAAATACTAAATTTCAGCCATTTTGGCGGGACAATGAAGCTAAAATCTCCATAATACCGAATATCGGGAGGTACCGTTCTATGGGGGCTATATGAATGCGTGGACTTATACCAACAAATTTCAGGTGAAAAGTTTTATACACCCAACGATAACTAAATACCAAATTTCAGCCATTTAAATAAAAATACCGAAAATTGGGAGGTACCGTTCTATGGGGGCTATATCAAAACGTGGACCGATATATCCCATTTTCAATACCAACCATCCTGCAAGTAATAAAAACTTCTGTACCAAATATTGACTCTCTATCTTTAAAATTGCGAGCTGTATCTTGATTTCAACAGACAGACGGACGGACAGACGGACATGGTTAAATCGACATAGAATTTTATGCTGATCAATAATATATATACTTTATGGGGTCTCCGACGAATATTTCGATATGTTACAAACGGAATGACAAATTTAATTATACCCTCCATAAGGTGGAGGGTATAAAAATAGCAAAAATCTTTTTAAAATACCCAATTTGTATACTCTTATCTCCGACCCTCGTCCAAAGATACGCAACCGCCCAAAAATTAAGGATACAGTCCACTACAAAAATGTACCTTAGATTTCAACAAGCAAGTTTCTAGGACAAATGAAGTTTCTAGGAAATACCAAAATCTAACCATTTTAACCGAAACTCGGGAGGTACCGAATGAAGCCTATATGAAGGCGTGGGCGTATACCGGCAAATTTCAGATGGAAAGTTGTATACCTCCAACGAAGACTAAATAGCAAATATTAACCATTTCGTTGGGATAAAGAGCCACAATCTTCAAAAAAGCGAAAATCGGAAGGTATCGTTCAATGGTTGCTATATGAAGGCGTGGACTTATACCGACAAATTTTAGTTGGAAAGTTTTTTACACCTAACGAATACTAAATACCTAATTTCAGTCATTTCGGTGGGATAATGAGGCTAAAAATCGGGAGGTACCGTTCTGTGGGGACTATATCAAAACGTGGACCGATATATCCCATTTTCAATACCAAACATCCTAGTAGTAATAGAAACTTCTATACCAAATTATAGGGTTCTATCTTTAAAATTGCAAGTAGTATCTTGATTTCAACAGACAGGCGGACGGACAGAATGATTATGGGGATTTCTGAGTGAAATCGGACACTTTTTCAAAGTGAGGTGTTTGATGTCCTTTATTTTTTGCTGTGGTGATGCTGCTCATCAGCAAAACATTTCAGTATATTTTAAGATTCTTTTTTCCCAACGGCTCCAGAGATATCGCGCCTTGAAAAAGTGGAATTCTGGAAAAACTATATGCAAAGAAATACTCACAACTTCTAAAATATTAGTCCAATTTCATATCGTATTTCATATAATTTGTTGTTTTATCAGCTATTTAATAAAAAATATAATAAAAAAATTGCACAGTGGGCTTGGATGCAATTTTCGCGATTGTAAATTTTAAATCAAATTTTAACAATGATTGACTCCTTCGATTTTCTTGATTTTTTTTTTATTAAACTGCGATCAATTACAAAAATTGTATGTCCTATTTGGTAGTGAGATCGAATGATTACTATTTTTTCAATATTTTTTTTAAATTTATTAATAAAGTTTTTCCTATATAGCACTGTGCAAAATATGATATTTTACCAAAAATATAATACGTTGCATTTATTAACATTTGCTTTGTTGTTGTATTTAAAAATGCATCTTAAACATCTTAAAAACTTCTTTATTTAGCGATTTTCCTTCCTCTTTTGTATTTAATGCTCATCTTCTGAAGAAAATATATCTTTAATATTTGGTAGATTATTTGGCTAGGATGCTCAGTCATATAATTCCCGAGCTGTAGTTATTTGATCATTAGTTTGGTTAGTTTATTCTCCGGCTGGTACTAATCCATTGCTAATCTATTTTCAAAATCGAAAAATAATTGCGTTTTTACGATGTTTAAGATAAATTCATAAATAAAACTACAACACAAATGTTAAAAAAATTATTTTTAATTTTTTGGTAAAATAACAAATGTTTCACATTGGTATAAAGGAAAAAATTGTTTTTACAAATTTAAAAAAAAATTAGAAAAAATAGTTATCATTCAAATCCCACTAGCAAATTGGACTTAAACTTTTTGTAATTGATCGCAAATTAATACAAAAAAAAAATGAAGAAAATCGAAGGGGTCAATATTTGTTAAAATTTGATTTTAAATTTAAAATCGCAAAAATTGCATCCAGGCCCACTGTGTAAATTTTTTCTATTTTTTGTTAAATAGCTGATAAAACAACAAAAACGATTTTTTCAAATTGGACCAATATTAAAGAAGTTATGAATATTTCTTAGCATATAATTTTTACAGAATTCGACATTTTCAAGGCGCGATATCTCTGGAGCCGTTGGTAAAAAAAATTCTGAAAATATACTGAAATGATTTGCTGATGAGCAGCATCACCACAGCAAAAAATAAAGGAAATCAAAAACCTAATTTTGAAAAAGTGTACGATTTCACTCAGAAACCCCTATATATACTTTATAGGGTCTCCGACGAATACTTCCGTGTGTTACAAACGGAATGAGAAATTTAATTATACCTCCATATTATGTTGGAGGGTATAAAAAATGATATTGATATTTAGCCACTCCCCCAACATGTATTTTCATTCATATACAGAAAAAAAATTTCAAATATTAGCTTCTTAAATAGATACATTGTTTATTATATTTTATGCTGCATATGACGTGACTGAAATACGGTTGCGTTTTCCAAACAAAAAAAATAAAAATTTATTTCATTTTGTGATGTTTAAAATATTGGCATAACTAATTAACGTATCTATTTTAATTTAATTATCTATTTCGCATCTGTCTAAAAAAAAAAAAAAACGCATTAATATTTGTTTTGAGATCATCATCATAATCAGCATCATCATAATTTTAATGTGTTTCCGACTGGCCAACAACTATTTATGAGTTCACCTTTAAACGCCACTGAGTGCATTGAACCTTTGGATGTCATCGCCGCCGCCTCTGCCATGATTATCGTTATTTCCTTTTTATCGATTAATACGAAATAAAATCATAACAAATATGCTATGATTAATTATGATGAGAAACACCCCATGACGAAGGTATTATTATAGTTTAGTTTTTGTTTTCAAGTTCAAGTTTCAGGTTGAAAACAAATTAACAAATTTTGTATAGGGCTTCCCCCGCAGGTGATTTAGAAACGGAAAGTAAAAATGTGAAGTATATGAATGTTTATGGTTGGTTGCATTTTTTTCATAATTTTTGTAAAGTCGAAAATTAAGCGCTGAGGAAAGAATTCTTTTATTTAATTTGACTTAATATTCTATGGGAGATGCGTCATTTTAGACAATGTAAGCGGATGAAGTTTGAAAGGAGTTCACGTAGCGAACAGGCTGACTTTATAATAAAGATAGTGAATGGCTTGGTGAGAGATGCGTGTTTAAAGGTGAGAGATTTTTAGTTAAGTAGGTATTTTTTATAAAATACTGTCCACTTGAGAATGAAGAACATGTGGTAGGCAGGCTGTCTTCTTGTAGGCGTTCTTTCGAATAAAATGAGATAACACTTTCCCTTGCTAAATGTGGTGTGTTTGAGATAGATTACGGAATGTAATCTATGCTGCAGACTGATAACCATGTGTAGCGAGTTTGGTTGCCACATTTGAGATAACGAAGTGTGTTTATATGACCTCTCCATAAGATTGTATGGCAAATGCAAACGTACACATATGTGCCCTCTCCCTCTCTCTTTTACACACTAGTTTAAGTTAGCTTTAGTCATATTAGGTGGGTATGATAACTTTCCCAGCAATAATTACTCAGTTCCAGCAACCTCTCTCAGTGAAATTTACTCTATCAAGGAAGGAAAATTGCAGCAAGTTATCGAACAACATTTTGCAAAAACTTGCAAGAAAGTCAGCTGTTTCCGATAATGTATGACAAATGTTTTTGTTTCTTTTCATTATCTAAACCAAATGTCACAAAAACATTAATTTTAAAATTGAATTTTAGTTATTTAAAGTGATAATCCTATGCACAATGCTTTAGATTGTAAATTAATTAAAATTGTGAAATTTTCTTGGTCAAAGACGTAAACATTTTAATTTGTTTATATTGAACAGCTGATTACAAGTCAACTGGCCGCACTTGCAAATTTTTACGGGCCAAATTTTAGGTGTATAAGATAACTTTCCCAGCAATAATTACTCAGTCCGTTCCAGCAAACTCTCTCAGTGAATTTTACTCTCTCAGGCAAGAAAAATTGCAGAAAGTTATCGAACAACATTTTGCAAAAACTTGTAAGAAAGTCAGCTGTTTCCCAAAATGTATGAATTTTGTTTTTGTTTCTTTTGATATTTTAAACCAAACGGAACAAAAACATAAATTTTAAAATTGCAGTTTACTTATTAAATGCTTCAATCCTATCCACAACGATTTAGAATCCAAATAAATGTGCAATTGTGAAATTTTCTTGGTCAAAAATGTTAACATTTCGAGTTGTTTACATTGAACAAGTGATTAAAAGTCAGCTGATCAGACTTGCAAATTTTTGCGGGACAAATTTTCCCAGCAAAAATTTGCAAATTCTCAGTCACAGAACTCTACAAAAATCTCTCCAAACTCGCTCTCTTTTACTGGGTAATTTTGTTATCGAACAGCATTCAGTAAAAATTTATATGAATTTGTACAAATGTTTGGGTTATCGTACAGACCTTTTCCCAGCAAAAATTTGCAAGTTCTCAGTCACAGAACTCTACAAAAATCTCTCCAAACTCGCTCTCTTTTACTGAACAATTTTGTTATCGAACAGCAAGCATTCAGTAAAAATTTGTACGAATTTGTACAAATTTTTGGGTGATCGTACACACCTATTGTAATACTTAGTTCTTAAGAATATTTTTTCGATTAAGAAAGAAGTTTTCTCTAGTTTTTAAAGGACCCCAGTTCAACTTCTCCAATTTTTTACTTTTTCTATAGTTTCTATAGAAACGCCCACTTCTCTCCGTTCACATTTAAAAATGACTTACTTATTTTTATATTAGAATATATATTTTTGTGAATATGTATATTTTTCTTTGGAATTGTTTACATTATTATGGGCAGGGAGTGCCCTTATTGATATCAATGGAATTTGAATAATAAATTACGCATCAAACGATTGACTATATTTGCGTATTAATTCGAAATTTATGTGTATTTTATTTAATTTTATAAATATACATGGCATGCATAATATTTGTTTTATTCTTCAGTTGAATATTGACAAGCTAATTAATTTTATTATCTGTGTTTTTATTGGATTATACATTTTTTAATATACGAGAGTTTTGGCCCTGCAAATTTTTAAATGATTTTTGTAGATTTTTAGCGTCCCTATTTTAAAGATGGGAGACGTAGGGTGTAAAAGATACCAAATAACGGTTTTGACTGGATTTAGCATGGCAAAGTCCAGGATTTATCTCGGTGCCTTTTTCCTCTCAAGTGATCTCTCCGTGGTATAACTTGGCGAACTCCCTTTATCATGTGCCGCCCGTTTACGCACAAGAACGATAAAAACTTGACTTGGGCGTCGGGCTAGTAACCAATCCTATAAGAAAAGCAACCTACTATGAGAAAACAAAGAAATAGGAAAACAAACCCCTCTAAAGTTGAAGACCCCCGGAAACGTTTTAAGGACCATTCTCTGCGAATGTGCATCTGAAATGTACGGACCAGAGTAGGTGTAGCTTGCACGCTGGCGGGTTGTTGTTGTTGGAAAGTACAAATCTCAAAATTATAGCCTTACAAGAAGTGTGATGGAAACGGATCGACACACTGTGGGCGAAATTCAAATCTAGCGGGGAAAAATTAATAACTCCTAAACTAATTGAGGTAAGCGGGTAAAATTTGGTACATATGTTACTTATATGTATAGGTATGATTATACTGAGTATGGCGAATATATGTAGATCACCGTTAAAGCATATCGTAGTAGTGTTACCTCAGCATCGGTAGCGGTACCTTCACATTTTCCAACCAAATTGGCTGTATTTTGGTATTTCGGCTTCAAATTACACAAAAAACCTCCGTACCAAAAATATTCGACGTAGATCCACGTTTTGATATAGTGCCCATATATAGGAGATATGGGAATCTTCCGATTTCCAGAATTAAGAAGGTTTTAGCTACATTTTCCAACGGAAATGGCTGTAAATTTGGTTTTCGGGTTTTTAGTAGACAAAACATCTGCACATTAAACATTATCCACTTAGGTTCACGGTTTCGTATATCCCACATACAAATACCCTACTTTAAATTACGTATTTTCATGTAAAAAAGGATTTATGAAATCGGGTGGTACCGTTCTATGGGGGCTATATCAAAACGTGGACTGATATAGCCCATTTGCAATTCCAAACATCCTAGGAGTAATAGAAACTTCTATACCAAATTACAAAGCTCTATCTTAAAAAATTGCGAGCTGTATCTGGATTTCAACAGACGGACGTACGGACAGACGGACATGGTTATATCGACATAGAATTTCACCCTGATCAAAAATATATATACTTTATAGGGTCTCCGATGAATATTTCGTTGTGTTACAAACGGAATGACAAATTTAATTATACCGTCCATATTATGGTGGAGGGTATAAAAAGTATAAAAAGGTAAACCTCGTAGTATGTAATTTAATATTGAAAAAGATTGGCCATTTAAGATCCAGACGGTGCATACCGCCTTAATGCGTAGAATGCGCAACACATGGATGGGACCGCATAATAAGCTGCAGTTCGTCCATCTAAACCATGATCGGATCGTCGCGAAATTTTTTGTGGAAATTTATGGTTGGAGTCTTAGATCGTAAAAAGCCTATTTTGGCAAGGGTCAGATAATATTCATGTTGTTGTTGTAACAGTGTTTGTTATTATGTTTGTATGTTCGTTCTTTTGCTCAATCTGGCTCTGGGTCTATCTCCAGTTCCAGGAAAGTGGCTGCTTCGATGTAACCACAGATCCACTGGAGTTAGATGAGTAGGTTTGACTGGGCAGTTGAAAAGGTGTTTTGTGTCGTGCGGGCTCATGCCACATACTGGGCAGATGTCTTGCACGGCGCGGTCGATTTCCGCCCAATAAGAATTTAGGCGACTGCAATATCCCGAGCGTAGTTGAGCCAAAACTACTCTAGTGTGTCGTGGCAGCTGACGCTCCTCAGCTGCAATAGATGGAGGATGTATTTCGAGGACTTTATTCACACTATAACTGCTTAAGGCCTTGGCAACTGCCGTGTGAATACTATTTAAACCTGCTTAATACGCTTGTTGATCTAGGGGTTCCTTCCTGTATCGTTGGACCTCTCCCTCTAGAGCATGGATATCCTTCCTGATCTGCCTGTATGTGCCGGGCCTACCCACAAGATGATGATTGGGATGGCTAACACGGTAACATCTAAGCAGGTACTGCAACGAAAGCATCTCATTGTGTTGCTTTACTGGAAGAATCTTTGCCTCCTCATGTAGATGGTCCACTGAAGATTTGAGGAGGCACCCTGTTGCTGTTCCCAGGGCGGCATTCTGGCAAGTTTGAATCTTTTTCCAATTCGTATCACGTAATCTCGGGGACCAGACTGGCGCCGCATAGCTTACCACAGACCGACCTATCGCGTTATATGTGGTCAACAAGGTTTCTTTATCTGCACCCCAAGTGCTGCCGGCTAGGGACTTGAGGACCTTGTTCGTACTCTTCAGTTTGTCGCAGATAGCTGTGGCGTGCGCGCACGACGTGAAAGTAGTGTCGAATGTGACCCCTAAAATTTTGGGGCAGTTTGTGGTCGGAATTCTGATACCGTCGACCACGACATTCAATTCTCTTCCAAACTGAGCTGTACATGTGGTGAACAGAGTGACTGTTGATTTTGTGGCTGAAACCTGCATATTCCTCGAATGGAAATAGGTGGTAAGATCGGTTAAATAGTTGTTCAGTCTCTCACAGATGTCATCAGGATAGGTACCCGACGCCAGGAACGTGCAATCATCCGCATCTCGATGCCGTCTGGAGGGGGCGGACTACTGGAGAGGTAGAGGTTAAACAGTTCCGGAGATATCACCCCACCTTGGGAAACTCCCTGTTTCACTCTACGGCTGGCGTCCACACATATAATTGACTATCCAACGTTTCAAGCTTGGCCAGAGGGTTGTCTGCTCAATGTCCTCAAACAGCGTGGAGTGCCTGACTGTATCTAAGGCTTTTGATAAGTCAAGCGCCATCATCACTGTTCTACCGCACGGCCGTCTCTGGTTGAGTCCTTGACAAATATATGTTGTAATGGCGTGCAGAGCAGTTGTCGTGTTGAGCTGCTTACGGAATCCATGCTGATGATCGGCAACTCGGTAGCTATTTCTGATACTGGGGAGGACTAAGGCCTCAAGGGTCTTTGCTACGGGCGACAAAAGCGAAATCGGTCTGTACGATTCACTTTTGCTGGCATCCTTGCCGGGCTTCCGTAGGGGGGCCCCCCTGCCCATTTTCCAGACTTCTGGAACAATGAGGGTGGATAGCGATAAGTTGAGAACTTTAGTGAGATACTCCACTCCCGGCTCATCCAGCTGCTTCAGCATTACCATGGAGATTCCATCAGGGCCCAACGCTTTGGATGATTTAGCGTTCCTGATGGCATTGGCAACATCATCCATTGTAAACTGTGGTGGTTCCTCCTCGGCAGGAAGAGATCCGATGCGACGTAATACTCTTCTCTTCGCCCTGTCACTCTCGGGGTGCTCGACAAACTGTCGATTGAAATAACTTGCGCACCTCTTCGGGTCAGTCAACGTAACGTCGCCAAACGTGACTGAGGTCCTATCTTCCCTTCTTCCAGGGTTCGAGAGTGACTTAACCGTTGCCCACAATTCACTTATACCGGCTCCAATGTTGCAACTCTTCAGATGGTTTCGCCACTTGTTCCGCTTGTGCTCGCTGACCAGCCTGTTAACTTCCAGTGTCAGCTCCCTGACTCTGGGGTCATTGGGGTAGGTTCGGCGAAGCTCATCACGCTCATTTGCTAATCCCGTCGCCTCTGCTGGGAAGTTTGGTCATACTTCGGGTATTCGACCAGCAGGGATATGGCGAGCGGCTGCAGCAGTGATGATGTCTCGGAACGTCCTTTCCGCTACCTGAATATCAGAAGGATTGGGCAGTTCTCTGAAGCGGTGATTGGTGAACTCTCTGAAACCCGGCCAATCAGCTTTCTTATGATTGACGAATGTGCGGCGTTCAGAGGTAATGAAATCGGATGGTCTGCTAATGGAGACAATTATGGGGAGATGGTCTGATCCAAGGGAAATGACGGGTTGCCAGGTAACATTATTTGTCAGACCAGGTGACACGATGGTTATGTCTGGCGAGCTGTGACACTCTCCTCTAATTCTGGTAGGTGCGTCCTCATTGACCGTGCAAAACGTAGAGCTGTCAATCTGCTCAGCCAGCGCTGTACATCTCTGGTCGTTTCCGAGGGCCGAATGCCACATCTCATGATGCGCATTAAAGTCCCCCAGGACCAGACGATTATGACCTTCCAAAAGCGGACTAATGTTAGGCACGTAATCTGAGATACAGCTATTTCTCGGCGGGATATATACGTTCAGCAACTCTATCTCGGCAGTTCCACACCTGACTGCTACCACCATACATTCCATGTACGGGTCATTAGAGACAGGCTAAAGCGAGATAGGTCTGTATTGGACAGACTGGTGCAATAGGAAAGCTAATCCCCCACCTCCACTTCTGGTGCGATCTTTCCTTAGCACATTGTAACCATCACAATGTTGTAAGCTACAGTTGTTGTTGAGCTTGATTTCTTGCACCGCAGCGACCTTGATGTTCTTCCTACTCATGAAATCTACTATTTTCTCGATCTTACCTCGGAGTCCATTGCAATTAAATTGCAAAAAGGATGCATTCTCTGGGATTGGGATAACAACGGCTGGTGTTAGAGGCTGCGCGTGCGGTTGTTGTCGAGGGGACTGCGGGGGAGTTTCGTAGTCAGACGACGAGGGAGTTTCGTAATCCGACAACTCACTAGGGACTGTGTTCACGCAGCATGCAGCAACATAGTCCCTGTCGTAGTCCCTCACGTGGACAAGTCCAGAGCAACCCCTTAGATGCACCCACTCCTGACATCTATTTTTCCAGAATGGGCAAAAAACATCTGTGGGGAAAATATTTTTTATTCTTATGCGAAAATCTCCGCTTCTATTACACGTGCAATAGTAAAACGAAGATGGCGCAATAGTCGTTAATCCATCCTTTTTTCCATTTTTATACCCTTAGCTTTAAGGCTAATGAGTGTATATTAGCGCGGCCCAAACACAACAAATTTGTTTTTTTTTTTTTTGAAACGACTACCCTCTAATTTTTTTCAATTTGATCCAAAAACCTTATATATGAAATTGTGTGGCGATCGGTTAACGTTAACCCATGACACTAGAGCGAACTTTGAATGTTCCAGAAAATGGAAAAAATATAGGGGGTACCTAAAGGAGTGGACCGATATGGTTCATCTTCGAACTTAAACTAAGTTCGGACAAAATATTACGAAAGTCAAAATTTGGACCCAATCTGCAGATCCGTTCGAGAGTTGTCGTGCGCTCCAACCACTACAATTGGTGTCATAGATGTCTTCCCTGAAGTCAAAGCCTACTCTGTTAAAAATAGCTTTAAAGTATGTATATCGAAAAAGCACGACCTTGTGACACTGGTTTCTATACTGAGAAATATTTGTAAGGTGATATAAAAAAGACAAAATACGTATATTTCATTCATTTAAAGAAGCATCTTTCCATTCAGAGGCTAAACATATTTTCATGCATTTTACGTGAAAACAAGTCAAGATAGTTCCATTATCATGATAATAAACACCATTACAAAACGTAATCTCAGGCTACTTTGAACAGGGAAAGTTTATGATATTTGAACATCTTCAAATATAAACAGAATGTCACGATTATTTGAAAATTTAGTAACATATTTTTGAAATTCGAAAACATTGTTATGGAATACTAGTTAAACTCTATTTTACGACATGATCACTTCGTGATCAAATTTTTGTGTTATTACAATTCAAATAATTTTTCTAACGTGATATAGGTTATTTTAAACATTCAAATTTAAAAATCGCCATAAAATATTTTAGCACATACTTAATAATTATATTTATTCAAATGTATTTCATAGATTTATTACCTCGTCACAGAGATAATAAAGCCTATTCCAATTACCAGAAAAAATAGGCTTAACCATTTGAATGAATACAACAATTTTAATAGCCATTTAAAAAGTAATTATTTACAAATTAAATGAAACAAAGACGAAAAACTCGGCGGCAGTCAGCTATTTTTTCGCGGCGGTAGTACATTTTCGTTTTCATTTCAATTGAAATTCACACTTGAAGTGTTTGTTAAACAAATATAACGTACAGTATTAAAATAAACAAATCATAGCGACAATTGTTGTTGCTGTTGCTGTTGTTATTGTGATGTATAACACAAGATCAGATGCTGACTGTGTGTGACTTGTGGTGCTTTTGTTTGTACCACAAAAATTGTATACAATATGGCCAATTAATCGTACAACCAACCAACCACACGACAATTTCCATTGTTTTGCCTTTAAGTTGTAGATGCTATTGTTGCTGTTAAGACCGTTGCGCTACCACTAATTCCTTGGCTACCATTCAGTGAAATTAATTTGTTAAATAATTGTGTTTATTTTCGAAAAAACATACAAAATTATTCAATGAATTTGTTGTCGGATGAAATAAGCAGCGAAATATTAATAGCCCCAAACGACACGAATTAACAAATTTGTAATAACAAACAATCCCCGACGAAACATGACAACGATTAACAGGGGGTAAATTAATTTGTCATAAGGTAGCTAGCTGGGTTGTAGGAACACATTATGTTATGCTTGACTGTGAAAGAGAAGTTAAAGCAACAAATTAGAAACCCCTTTTTCAGAATACAATTTGATGATAGTTGAAATTCTTTATGGCAAAATCTTGTTTGGCAACATAAAAAATTGTTATGTTCAAACTTTGCCAAGTCATTCTGGTTTGTGTTAATTGTTTTGAAAAATAAATTTAACATTTGCATAAGAAAAAGGTGTTAGTGACTGACGTGACTACCGAAATTTTTAAATTCGTCATCTGGACTAAAAACATATGTTGTTAGTCAGAGCTCTTTAACGCTCTATCAACGAATCCAATTGCGTCTTGAACATGCATTTTTTCGTCAACTGGGAACCCTGCACCTCAAAATTCACCCAATTTTGATCGATAAACTTAGCTAAAATATTAAAAATATCGAAAATTCGGACCTTCCCAATTCTTTGCCCTCGACATTGTCAACCAACAATAAGTACTTGTAATAAAATGTATCCACCTATATCAACTCCTTCTATTTTAAGCCACCGTTTGTATGGAATAGCGACATTAGGAGATCAGGTGTTAAAGAACATCAATAATGACAGTTCATGATGCACAGTGGTTCAGAATCGTTTTTCCACAGGTAAAATCCAAGTCCTCCTTCAATTAAAATTACAAAGGAATACTAGATAAGTTTCTGGCCTAGACAATACCGCGTGTTGCAAGACGGCATTTGACATTTCCATTGGAAAGTTTGACATTTTTTAGACTAAACGTACTCAGCACAATTTGGCGTACGTCCATTTTTTGCGTTGTTTACAGTGACTAGAAAAACTCAATTTGCAAAAAAAAAGAAAAAAAAAATACAATTTACTTGTGAACATTTTCGTCCGACCATTTTCCACAATTTTCGACGTGAATTATCACGACAAGAGTGCATCGATGAAATTAAATCTTTGTATGGCGATTAAGCACCATCCTATAGCTCTGTGAAAAAAGTCTAATGAATTCAATTGTGCCAGAAGGCATTGATGCCAGGCGTGAACAGATAATGGAAGATCGTCATATGACATACAGTGTGACAGAGACATTCTTGGTCATTTCCTCCACCATCATACACAGAAAAAAAATATTTCAAGAATTTTTACATATTTTCGTTCGTGACGTAGCTTTTTCATACTGTACAGGTACCTCACATAAGATACATGTGCTGTTTCTTATATACACCCGAGCGACTATTTTTTCAAAACTATAGGTCTGTCTGGTTACTTTCCCAGCAAGAATTGTCCAGCAAGAACTTTCTCAGAGAGTAAGGAGTTTTTATTCTCTTTTGTAAGAAAACTGTAAAAAGTAAACAGACACCTTCCCAGCAGAAACCAGCAGGCAATCAGCTGGCTTGCCAAAACTGAACAATTTGTCCGCCAATAAAGGAACCAAAGGAAGCAAAAATTTTTATTTTACTTAAAATAGGAAAGAAAATTACCTAAAAAAGGAATTTTTCAACTTTGCAACCTTGTTTTCCGAAAAAAAAAAACAATACAATTAGGCTTGCTATTTCCACAATAAAATTGTTTTTCACTTTTTACAAACATAAATCACTGAACAATTAAAAACAGCTGATTGTTTTAAGAAAGAAGAAGAAGAGTTTGCAAGTGCTTGCTAGAAGCAAGAATTTGCAAACTCTCACTAAAAGAACTGTCGAAATGTCTCTTTTGATTCGCTCTCTTTTGCTGGTTTTTTATACCCTCAGCCTTTAGGCTAAAGAGGGTATTTACACTTTGATACGACCAAAAATGTGCCTCATCGAAATAATGGTTTTAGACCCCAAGTATGTTTGTACGATATCCGTTTCAGACAATTTTGAGTAGATCTAGCAATGTCCGTCCGTCTGTCTGTCTGTCCGTCTGTCTGGCTGGCTGGTGCGCACGATAACTCTCGAACGGATCAATCGATTCGGTTCAAATTTTGGGTATCCAAATATTTTGTCCAGATTTGATTTAAGTTCGAAGATGGGCCATATAGGTCCACTCCTTCCGGTACCTCCCCCACAAATGTTCAAAAATTGTCGCAAAACTTGTGCGCACGATAACTCTCGCAGGGAGTAACCGAATTGAACCAAACTTTGCATATGGTAATACTACCTCTAGGCATACATCATGTTCGAATATAGATTATATCGGTCCACTCCTTCGGGTACCTCCCACACAAAATTTCGGAAAAGTTCAGTTTAGGACCTGGTCTGGAATCGCTTTGATTTTTGTTTACGCAAGTTGTATTCCCTGTCCTCTATACGACGCTGTAAGTTTCATTAGGGGCAAGTCCATACTTCCTGAGGAAATAGCCTGAAAGTTACAAAAAGCCCATGACACCGTCTGTAATGGTTGGAGCGCAAGATAACCCTCGAACGGATCTGCCGATTCGGTCCAAAATTTGGCTTTCGTAATATTTTGTCCAAACTTAGTTCAAGTTCAAAGATGGATTATATCGGTCCACTCCTTCCGGTACCTCCCCCACAAAAGTTCGAAAATGTTCGGAAAATGTGTGCGTACGATAACTCTTGAAGGAAGTTACCGATTTGGTCATTACTTTGCACATTATGAAATTTCTACCAGACTTAGATGAGGTTCCAATATGGACTCAATCGGTAAACTCCTTCGAGTACCTCCCACACAAAATTTCGGAAAAGTTCAGTTTAGGACCTGCTCTCGAATCGCCTCGGTTTTTGTTGTAACATCTTGTATTCACTGTCCCCTATACGAAGGCACAAGTTTCCTCAGGGGCAAGTCCATACTTCCTGAAAAAATAGACTGAAAGTTGGAAAACAAACCCTATGACACCATGTTTATGGGTGGAAGCGCAAGATAATTCTCGAACGGAAATGTCGATTCCGGCCAAAATTTGGCCTTCGTAATATTGTTTCCTAACTTAGTTTAAGTTCGTAGATAAGCCAAATCGGTCCACTCCTTCAGGTACCTACCCCACAAAAGTTCAAAAATATTCGGAAAAATTGTGCGCACGATAACTCTTGATGGGAGTGACCGATTTGGTTCACACTTTACACATTCTCATAATATCTACCAGATATAGATCAGGTTCGAATATGGCCTATATTTGTCCACTCCATCCCGTACCTCCCACACAAAATTTTGGATAAGTTCACTTTAAGACCTGCTATTGAATCACTTTGATTTTTGTTGAAGCAACTTACTTTCGCTGCCGCAATTACGATGGTAAAAGTTGTTTCAGGGGCAAGTTCATACTTCTTGAGAAAACAGCCCGAAGGGTGTAAAAACCCCCTATGGCACCCCCATGGTCTATGTCGGTCCATTCCTTTAAGTACCTTTTCCGCAAAATTTTTTAACTTTAATCCTAATCAACATTTTTGTCAGTTCATACGACCAAAATTTTGAAACGCCCCAAAATACATACGTTTTTGTGAAAAAAAAATTTCAATTTACACAGGCTGAGGGTATATCTCATTTCGGCAAAGCCGACTGATACTTTTTTACTTGTTGTGTTAACAGACGACTTCCAGCAACAATCGGTACAAATTGTTACAAGTTTTAGCGTAACCAGTCAGACCTTATGTAATATTTTCATGTGATGCAAAATCTCTTTCCTGTTATTCCCTACATTCTCATCGGTCTCATCGCCTCACCATCACATTGACAATGTATCAACAAACCACAGTACAACCCCCACCATCGTCTCACCATCACATTGAGACTATCAACAAACCACACACACACAACAACTACCGCTGTCGCAACAATTGTTATTAGTTAACTGACAAACCAAACAGCTACAGTGCGCTTGGTGTCGAAAAAACAAAGTTCGTGTAGTCAAATACTTCGCAGATACAAATTTGTAATTTCTTTAATATAAAGGCAACATCTAATATCTCAACCTAGTGCTGATATACTAAACATGTAGGTACATATGGTTCATATTGTTCTGCTATGCTCACAGGACGGATAACAACTACAGTGAAAATCTTTAGAAGAAATGGTAAGTTACAATAATACAAAATAAAAGAATTAATAAATAAAAAGTAGCAAAATTTGGCTCTGCTTTGTTTGGTGCTGTGTGGTGGTTTGTTAGTCAATAAAAAAAAAAAAAAAAACAAAAAACAAAACAAGACTCGCGAAAATTGTTTTTTTTAATCTCTTAGAAAACCCAATATTTTTTTGCTTTATGAAAGATGTTCTTGAAATGGAGATATTTGATTCTTGGCAAGACTTTATGAACACTATTCCTGAAATACAGTAATTTTTTCTGTGTACATTCGATATTGCATTAAAAGGTATGTTCTCCTTGGATCCAGCACAAAACGACAATCGCTCAAAACAGGCTCTTGTCGATTGGTGCAAAGAAATGGATAGGATTACGTGGCTTTAAAAGACGTTTATATACATTGAAAGCAAAATTCATCTTTATATTAATGAACGAGTTTCATTGAAGCTATGAAATGTTGCATTAATATAATGGAATGTTTCATTTATGCTATGAAACATTACGATATTTAAAATTTAATGATTTATGGTTTCATTGTATAAATGAAACATATTTCATTGATGTAATGCAACTTTATATTTCTATAAATTTTAGGAATATATGTGAGTACTGAAATCATGCTAAATAGTATGTGCTTAACTAGTTCGCTTAATTAACTTTGCGAAAAATTTGATGTACATATTTGACGTTTTTGGTTTGTTCCAGAAATTAATGAAACCATTTCATTTAATTAATGATGCAGTTTCATTAAAGAAATGAAACAATTTCATGAAATAAATGAAACATTTCCATTTAATAATGAAATATTTTCATTAAATAATGCAACAAGTTCAGTAAATTAATGAAACAGTTTCATTAAATAAATGGCACCTTTTGTCAATGGTCAATGAAGCACTGCTCTTTTAAGAAACAAAATGTTGTATACCAACAGCATGGACGTTCACAGGGAATGACCCAGAGTTTGATGTCCTGCGCCATACGTTAAAGGTAAGTTAAAGGTAAGTTAGTGTTTTGAAATCCACTTGATTTGATAATTTTTTTTTATATTTTTAATTTTTTTCCAGATGACAATACCCAATGGTGTCAAAACAGATTGCAATTAAATAAATTAAACATATTTACTATTGATTTAATTTGGTTTTCATTATGTGTGTATGAGGGAAATTGTTTAGTACATTTAATGAAATGACTTCATAACTTTAATAAAATCTTACGTTACATCAATGAAATTTGTCTTTGATTTTGTACCAACGTAGGGTTTTATTGCAACAACATGGACGTTCACAGGGAATGACCCAGAGTTTGGTGTCCAGCGCCATATGTTAAAGGTAAGTTAGTGTTTTGAAACCCAGTTGATTTGATACATTTTTTTTTATATTTTTTAAATTTATTTATAGATGACAACACACAATGGTATCTTTAAATACGTTAATCCTGTAATCAAATCTTAATGCAATTAAATGAATTAAGCATATTTACTATTGATTTAATTTTGTCTTCATTATATGTGTATGACGGAAATTGTTTAGTGCATTTAATGAAATAAGTAAGTAAGTAAGTAAGTAAGTAAGTAAGTTTAATTACATTTATAAAAAAAGTTTCATTGCATCAATAAAGAAGAAGAATGAACAAATTCGTTAATTTTACTTTAATAAATAATAAAGCTTTTTTTTCATGTATTCAATGAAGCTTTACGTTGGTTAAAAATCAATCACTACTTTCATTGATGTAACGTAAGATATCATTTATGTTATGAAGCTTTTTCTTTTTGTGTAAGATCGTCACCGGTGGCCAATCGCAAATATATGCGTATGAGCCCAAAACGTAGGGATGGAAGATACCAAGGAACGGTCCTGGTCGGCTTTAACATGGCAAAGTCCAGGATTTATCTTGGTCCCTCTTTCATCTCAAGTGGACACTGACCTCCCCGTGGTGTCACTTGGTGAACTGCCGTTAACACCCGTTAAAGCTAGTGAGCTAACATGTACGATAAGGAGTGTCGTGCTGCTACCGAAGAGAAAAATGCGGCATATAGGGCTACCTTATAATCCGTAGCAACGTCTTTTCCGCAGGAAAAAGAGAGAGGTGGAAAAGCGGGAGTGTGAAAAAATCGAGATGTACAGGAACCAGAATGACGTCCGAAAATTCTACCAAAGAGTCAAGCATCAAACTGATGGCTATGGTACAGGCACATCCGACTGTAGAGACCAGCAAGGTAATCTGGTAACTGATGCAGATAGTGTAGGAGGGTGATAAGGGTGTATGCTCTAACTATAGGGGAATAAGTCTACTCCCTATTGCCTACAAGGTCGTGTGAGGGATATTGTGCGAACGACTAAAGCCTATGGTCAACGAGATAATTGGACCATACCAATGCGGCTTTAGACCTGGCAAGTTCACCATTGACCAGATATTTACCCTGCGGCAAATCCTGGAGAAGACCCAAGAGATGCAGATCGACACCTACAGCCTTTCGTGTGATCTCTTCAACATCCTGCTGGAAAAGGTATTACGAGAGGCACACGTCAAAAGAAGTGGCACAATCTACACCAATAGCCACATGTTACTTGCTTATGCTGATGGTATGGGACGATCCTGGGACGATCAGTAAAAGAAGTAACTGATACCTCTATGAAGGTCGAAGGAAAATCTGCTATAGTGGGTCTGGCGGTAAACGATGGGAAGACCAAGTTAATTGTGTCGACGCGCAAAGCGTCCATAGAGCTCGGACCAACTGTGGAAGTTGGTACCTATAATTTTGAGGTAGTTAAAGACTTCGTCTACCTCGGCACTGCCATAAACACAACAAACAACATCAGTTGTGAAATAAGAAGAAGAATTGTATTGGCCAAAAGATGCTACTATGGTTTAAGTAAGCAGTTTAAAAACAAAGCCACATCTCGTCAAACAAAAATAACACTATACAAAACGCTGATACTACCCGTGCTAATGTATGGCTCCGAAGCATGGGTACTTGCGCAAGCAGATAAGGCAGTGCTTGGTGTGTTTGAGAGGAAAATTCTTCGAAAGATCAACGGGCCGATTTGCGTTGACGGTGAATATCGACGTCGTATGAACTACGAGCTATATCAGCTATACAAAGACATTAATATAGTTAAAGGTATCGAGATGCAACGATTGCGTTGGCTAGGCCATATCATAAGAATGAGCGATGATGAACCCGCCAAAGAACAAATGTTCTGTAATGGGCCAGCTAAGTATGTAAGTAAGTAATAATCTTGTATTTAAGGGAAACATAATTTTAAAAAATGTATTTAAAAAAATAGTGAATTGTCTAATTCAAAATTTAGATTTTAACGAAAAAAACACCGCTTTTAGTCCAAAAATTGGACAAGAAAAAAATTAAAAAAAAAAACTGTCTCGCTTAAAGTCAAAATTTGTATGTATTTAATACGCTCACCAAAATATATGAATATCGGTCTATTCGTTTTCGAGCTATCGTTGGCACCGACTTCAAAAATGCCATTTAATTTTATGTTGCGTCTCTACACACAAAACACGACGGGTTCTTCACTTTGAACGGCCATATCTCACCTAATTTTGCTCCGATCGACTTTAAATAGGGTATCTTTACTACCTGTACTTCAGAATAAGCGAATTAAATTTGTTTCAATTTTTAGAAAGTAGTAAGTAGAGTTAAACATATGTATAAACAGAGTTTCGTAGGCAGCTTTTTGTCAAAAAAAAAAATCGCAGTATTTTTTAATTTAACAATAGAAAAAATAAATAATATCGGGAAGTAGCTCAAGCTATGAGAAAATATATTTCTAAAAAAAGTTTGGTACATTTCTTGTAAAAAACCTTAGAAATGTAAATTTTTGGTGCTCAATATGTGGCTATAACCTCCTAACTAGCTTATTTCTATCACATAATATGCCTGTCCGTGTATGGACAATAATAGCTGTGTCTTTTTACGTGATAACTAGTAATAATTATGCCTGTCTGCGTACTCAATAATTTGTAATAATTACTAACAAATGTTTTCAATTTTGACAGTTATATAAAGCAAAAGTTGCTGAAAAATTGTTTCAGCAACATTTAGTAAGTAAAAAGAGACATCTAATGTAACAATTTCTGGGAATTTATGAAACAAAAATTTAACGTTCTTGTCACAAAATATTGAATTTGGGCACCCTGCACCGTGATATAGAAAAAATACTGCTACAATTACTTCTGTCAAAAAACTACGTTTTTGGTAGACCTAAAACGTTTTCGACGCCTGAAACAGTTTCTGACATTTCTGGCAAAAAGACATTGTACGTCTAACAGGCTGTCGAAGTTGAACACTAAAATTTTTCAGTTAGTTAATTATTTATACACGGTAGCGATCTCCATAAATGTTATCTGTAAATTGATTACACACTTCAAATATGCTCAAACGGATGTGGCTGACTAGCAACACGACTGCTAACAATTTTAACAACTTATTCTATAATTTTGATAAACATAGAAAAAAAAAACATAAAGAAAATATTTGTGGTAATTTTTTTTGATATTAAAAACTAGTTTTAAGAACAATTTAATAACACACATTAATAACTAAAAAAACTTATAACCTAAAAACTCATCTAGAACATAACCATGTGTACAAGTTTTTACGTGTTGTTACTTCAAGATGGTAATTAACAAAAAAATTTAGTTTGACATTGACGGGTTCATGACTTTAAATAAGAATAGGCTTTCAATACAACGTTCTTATTTACCACATGATAACAATCAAATAAAATATGTTTGAATGCCAACGGCAATCATAAAAATTGTATTATCTTAAAAAATAAAACTGAACATCTATAAAATACAGTTGTACGCTAAACCAAACTTGGTGTTAGAATATTTTAAACATTAAATTAACATTAAGAAAAAAAAAACAACTGAACTATATTACAAGAAAATTTCATAGGCGAAGTTTGTTGCTTAAGTCTTTTGTTTTCGGTATAAGAAAAATTATTCCTTCAAACAAAACCGATTAGAATTCAAATTCCATAGGCAAAGTTTGTTGCTTAAGTCTTTTGTTTTCAGTATAAGAAAATTATTCCTTCAAACAAAACCGACTAGAATTCAAATAGCCAATATTCAGGGTTTATAAATAGAAAAACAAAAAATTCAATTTCTTATTTCACATAGGTTTACCAAATTTATTCTCATTTTTCGCAATCTTAATAATTGTCTCTTAAATCTATTGTTGTCTCTCAAGGTGAACCTTTCCTAATAACTGCAATTTCTATTCTTTTCTAAAGACTTCTTAAATTCTTTTATAGTCTTTTTTTGTATAATGCACACAAAGTTATTAAACTGGATGTATCAAAAAACGTGATTAAAAAGCAATATGATGATGAAGATAGCTGCTGAAGACTTGTATTGTGTTATAATAAGATAAATTAAATGATTTGCTTTGATTTTTATTATTGCAACAATTTGACAATGTTGACAAAAATAACCCGTTTTACTTTGCGAAAGTTATTATTTTGATCGATATCCAAAATTACTTGATTTGTTTTATGCAAATCAAGCAAATACCAAACAACTAGAATGACTGAATGAATTTTTCAATTGTTAAAAAAAAAAAACAAATTAAAGAGAAAAAACGTTAAACTTTCAATGAAAAGCAATAATCGAAAGGCTTTTCGATTTTGGTCTAAAACTAAGAATGCGATTTTTCGTTGTCCTAAAACTCGACTTTCTACATTTATATAGCTGCGGAATATAGACTATACTCGATTATTCGTCGATTTTCGAGTTTTCTTTTGAACCTTTGCACAGATCATTTGGTAGCTGTCAGAAAACTGTAAAACCGCCAAAGCCTACTAAAGGGGAGTGCACACTATCATTCAAAATTGACACAATTTTCTGGCAAATAAAAACTTTTGTTTTTGTTTGATCTTGTTTTGTTTTTCACTTTAAACTAGGCTTAATATCTATGAGCAAAATCGAAGATCGATCACAAGACAATCGATTATGCGATTTTTCCTTGAGTCAAAAGTCGACTACGACTTTTAGACTTTCGACTGCAAAAAGTCGGTTAATCGATTAATCGAAAGTCGACTTATTTATCCCTAAATCCAACCTGGATCTTCGTACGAGTATAAACTGTGTTCCTATATTTATCTGAGGTTACCATTTTTAACCTGCAAAGCGTTCCTTAACCCCAAAAAGTGGTAAAACTGGCAGCAATTTTTAAGAGAGTGAGAGAGGCGAGATGGCACATATGCCTTTCTCTTCTACCACAGGCTACCAGACAAATTTCTGCAGGTAAAAAATGGTAGAACTGATTTTTCGACATTTGTTAGAGATTATTTCACAATGAAGAAAAAAATGAACGAAAAACAGAAGAAAAAGGCGAACGCTGACAAACCAAAATTAAAAACTGTGAAATAAAAGAAGAAGATTGAATTTTTATGTTTCTTTTTGACATTGCCACCAGATCCACCATTTTTTCGTTCCTTTACTTTTCTGGTAAAACTTGTCATGGGAGAGCAATTTTGACAGTTTTATTTTTTACCATTAAAAAAGTAAAGGAACAAAGCTATAAATTGTCGACTGATGTATTGATATCAGCGAAGGAGTAAGAAGGAAGGTCGTAAATTTATGGAAACTTGTTCGTTTAGATTTTAGGGGTACAACTGATGTCGATTTTAAACAGATTTAGAGAAGATCAAAAACATTATGAGCCGTAGGACTTTTAAGAAGTCAAAGTATTTTTTAAATGCTTTTATAGAGGACCATAAAGGAACAATGTACGCCGATCTTTTTGAATGGTTTCATGAGGAATATTATTCACGATTTTTAATTTCTATATGGGTATTTGATAGTAAACATATTAAAATAAAGGAAACTAAAAAAATTAGCTCCAAATATTGGAAGATGTGGGCGTAACGCGCTGCTAAATACGAACAATTTTCCCCATTTTGGAAAATATGTAATTATACCCTCAGCATTTATGCTAACGAGGGTATATACACTTTCATACGGGCAAAATGTGCCTCATCGAAATAATGGTTTAAGACCCCAAGTATGTTTGGACGAAATGTGTTTCAGACAATTTGGAGTTGATTTAGCCATGTCCGTCCGTCTGTCTGGCTGGCTGGTCCGCACGATAACTCTCGCACGGATCAACCGATTTGGTCCAAAATTTGGCTTTCGTAATATTTTGTACAAACTTAGTTTTAGTTCGAAGATGGGTTATGGAGTGGACCGATACTCCTTCCGGTACCTCCCCCACAAAAGTTCGGAAATGTTCGGAAAATTTGTGCGCACGATAACTCTTAAAGGTCTATACTTTGCACATCGTGAAATTCCTACACGATTTAGATGAGGTTCCAATATGGACTCAATCGGTCCACTCCTTCGGGTACCTCCCACACAAAATATCGGAAAAGTTTAGTTTAGGAGCTGCTCTCGAATCGCTTTGATTTTTGTTGTAGCAACTTGTATTCACAGCCCCCCATACGACGCTATAAGTTTCATCAGGGGCAAGTCCATACTTCCTGAGAAAATAGCCTGAATGGTACAAAAAACCCCTAAGACACCGGGTGTAGTGGTTGGAGCACAAGATAACTCTCGAACGGATCTGCCGATTCGGTCTAAAATATGGCCGTCGTAATATTTTGTGCAAACTTAGTTTAAGTTCGAAGATAAGCCATATCGGCCCACTCCTTCAGGTACCTCCCCCACAAAAGCTCAAAAATGTTCGGAAAAATTGTGCGCACTATAACTCTTGATGGGAGTGACCGATTTGGTCCATGCTTTACACATCCTAATATATCTACCAGATAAAGATCAGGTTGGAATATGGACTATATTTGCCCACTCCTTCAGGTACATCCCACACAAAATTTTGGATAAACTCACTTTAAGACCTGCTCTCGAATAGCTTTGATTTTCGTTGAAGCAACTTGCATTCGATGTCCCAATTACAGCAGTAAAAGTTTTTTTCAGGGGCAAGTCCATACTTCTTGAGAAAACAGCCCGAAAGTTGTAAAAAACCCCTATGGCTCCATATGTAGTTGCTGGGGAGCTCGAACCGAATACTGCGTTCGTCAACACTTTGGATATTATGATATTTCTTCGAATATTAGATTAAATTCGAAGGTGGTGCTTATAGGTCCACTCCTTCCGGTACCTCCCCCACAAAAGTTCGAAAATATTCGCTAAAATGATACGCGCGATTTCTCATAGACGTAGCAACCGATTTGGTCCAAACTTTGCACCTCTAAATATTTTGTCCAAACTTAGTTCATGTTCAAATGTGGGCCCTATCTGTCAAATCCTTGTGGTACCACCCACACAAATGTTCAACACTTTTGTGTGGTTAAGGGTCTGTACGAGTATCCTTTGGACATTTTTACCGAAGGTTTTCCTAGTGGCCCTGTTTACAGCGATATTATGTTTATCGTAGGCTAGTGTGATAAAAAAGCCCTATCTATCGTTATCCCCGCAAATATTTGAGCTTTAATCGTATCCATACTTTTGTCGGTTCATACGCCAAAATTTTGAAAACCCCCCTAAATATATAAGTTCTTTTGGGAAAAAAGGATTTCAATTCACACAGGCTGAGGGTATATCTCTGTCGGCAAAGCCGACTGATACTTTTTTACTTGTTTTTGCACATTTGTGGATAAAGAATTAGGCATTTCTCAAAAATTATAACATAGCGTAGCGTAACGTTTGACATTTTCTTTGGGAAGTTGGAAATTTTTAGCGATTTGACTTACGACCATGTGTTGCATTGCTGTTTCATTCGACTGTTTTTTCGAAAAGTATGGACTTGCCCCCGAAAAAATACGCCGTCGTAAAAAGGCCCGCAAGAAGATTTTTTTTGGAAAAAACATTCAAAACTACCAATATGAGCTGTTAAGCTGCACTTTTCCTTTCCGATATATTCCACATTCCAACCTAATACATGACTAGATGAAATAATACGATGTACAAAGTTTGGACCAATCAGAATCTCCTTGCGAGAGGTATCTTGCGATTTTGCCATTTTAGTTGGTGCGGTCAGGGTTTCTTGGAGCTTCCATTAGCTCAGAAAGAATGGACTTGCCCTCCGAAAAAAAATTTTACCATCGAAAAGGAAGGAGGCTGAAAAAATTTTCAAAACCATCCGAGAGGAAATCTTAAATCTAACTTTTTAAGATCTTAAACTTTAAATTATCTGGAACGATTTTGGTCTTTAGATATGTGGAATTATTATTTAAATGCGGCACATTTCAGATCGGAAAAATGAGTATATACCCTATGTAGCCATAAGGGAATAACCAAAATAGCCAAAAGCTTCCACCTCTTCATAGGGTCTGGTGTTTTTTTTTATAGAAATACAGATTTGTTCCCACAAAGATCACAGAAGGGTGTCTTACGACACAACTTGTAGAGAAGTTTTACATTCCTGCAATACTTAGGAAAAATCGTCCACGTTACGTTGAGGGGTATTTTTGCGACCGTTGGCCGGGAATCGAAGCCTAGTATTCAGTGTGCAAAGCGGGTGTGCTTAACATTTCACTACGGTGGCACTCATAGGCAAGAATACATCTCAAAAAGTGTAATGACTTTTTCAAAAGCGAATAAATTTGTTAATAAAACTGAAAAATTATTTTAAAACGTATACTCTGAAGGATTGATTTCTCAGGCCGGGGACCCTCTATAGTAAATTACACTGTACAACAAAATTTAACTATTTTAAAATTACAATAAATCCCGCACAGATTATGAAAGTACAACATTAACCCTGGCGTTTAGGTACGATTTAGAGTTTTGGTGTATTCGGGACCTATAGTAAAACTTTATGATAAATAATTTTGTAGAATACTTTGATCTGATACGATCACATTTTAAAGGAGTTTTTATACGTTTTTTTAAAAAAAGGGACCAAAAAGATCCGTTTCGTGACTCGCATGAGGGTTAATTTTTTCATAAAAAGATACCCCGCATTGTTGTCAGTAATATTGCCAAAGACACTTTATACCTAAAATGCAATGATTCCAAGGAATCTGATGTCGAATATTTCAAATTTATTTATTTAATTTTCCTATTTAGTTTACTTCCCGAGGTAAACTTTCAAAACGCCGATACACGTGTCTTCTTTTTGTCGGTCCTCGATGAAGTTAATATTATAAACCCGGAAGGACAGTTATGCCATAGGTCAAACTTCTGATTTATGGCGTGATGCATACATTCATGATGAACTTTAAGAGCACGACAATAAACCCGTAACATAAATTCCATTTCGCTATAACTCAGAAGTTTGACCTATGGCATAACAGTCCTTCCGGGTTTATAATATTAACTTCATCGACTTTCATCGGCAAAAAGAATATTTCACCCACCAAGCTTTTATCTTCATATTTACGCGCAGTGATATTTTTCCATAAAAACGGTTCAAGAATACGGGTTTTTTTGTTTCAGCACCGAACTCAAGTAAGATGCTGTCAAAAAATTTATTTTCCCTGATTGGCAATTTTATTAGCTTTCTAATGGTATACATATAAGCTTAATCGGTTACTTAAAATCGGTACAAAATCCGGGTTTTATATCGCTATATCCGGTTCAAAATATTAGATAACCGGATCTATTTTCCAAGAAAATTTGTCTTTAACGTGTTCAGCATATCGGGAGCTATATATGGTAAATATTTCAGATACATCCCAGATGTCAATATAAGCGATAACCAATGGGTATGCCTACCTACCAATACATAACAAATAACGAATATACAGAAAAACAAAACATAGGTTTTTTCTGAACAAAAACAGGGTAAATGTCAAAAAAGACAACGAAAACGTGACAAAATCGATTAGTTGACAATGAGAACTGTACCTAAAATTTTTGTGGAATATTTGGATGCTGTAAAATCTCATCTTGTGGTACTTTTACTACGGTTCAAGAAAGAAAGGACGAAAAGGACATGAAAGGAATTGAGTTAGAAGAATGAAATGTTCTACAAAAAGATTCGCCATTCGATTTGACTGAAGACATGTAATCTCAAAACGAAGCTACAATAATGGCAAACAGAGATATAAAGCTATTTTCTCAAGAATCATAGGCGAAAATTCAAAAAATTCATGGCGCGATATCTCAGAAACTTGGCCTATGGGGAAAATTTCCTTTTGGGTTCTTAATATACTCACTAAGGGCTTTCATCTCCAAAAGGAATTTTCCACCGCACACACCTTGAGTTCCAATTTGTGGCACAGTGTTATTTTATTCGTCTAAGGAACATAGGGGGGTTTCGACAAGATTATTTCACCTATTTCGGAATACTTCGGCGCCCTGTTATCGCTGGCTTACTATGTCTTCTATTATCTTGGGGTTCCATTCTAGCGCTGTCCCTGCGATGCCTTGGATAGGCTTGCAAAGTGGATGACCGAACCCTTTCAAATTTTTTCTAAATATTTACTTGACGATCGGTATATCAATGCCCTGTAGGAATCTTGGGTTAAAGTGTCGGCATATCACCACTTTCGTCTACTATTAATGGTGTCATTGTCAACACCTTAACTACAATCGTTAAAGAAAACGAGAATTTTATATTTATTATATATAAATCGTGGCATAAGCCCTTCAAGACATAGAAACGTTTAAATGATGCAAAAAATATGTAATGCTCTAATTGTACTTTTTTACTTTTTCTTTAAAAAAAATATTTTTCTTTAATAATATATACTATTTAAACAAATATTTATGTATGCCATCAGTAGAACGAGGGCAGTGTCAGTAGTAAACCAGTAGAGATTAAATATTGACATTTCCTACGGGGTGATTGTCCTTCCACAAACAGTTCAAATTTGTTAATGTACATTGTTTTTTTTTTATTTTTCTCAGGATCTTGTTAATTTCTATTTTAATTTTGCTCATAGAAGTATTTGAAGCAATTCTCCATTGTATTATTCCCTTCCTTCCATCCCTTAATTATCTTCCTAACAACTTAATTGTCTTTTAATCAATCAATTATTTAAAACCTGCACTAATCACCGTAAATTTCTTAACACCCCACTCTAACTGGAAACCATCTACCAAACATTTTCCATTTCATTGAAAATGTAACACCATTTACCTACATATTACACCTAGTTAAAGGCACTAAACTATAATCTTCTTTAATGTTTTGGTTGGCAGCAGAAATTGCTTTCTCAATTTCCCCCTCCATAAAATAAATGATATGCATGCTAAATATTACAACAACTTACATCATCGAATTCACTGCGGAATGGTCCATGGGATCTCACAAGATTGAAAAATGTTTGCAAACGTTTTGATTTGTGTGGTAATTCGGGTTGAGCATAAGCCAAACAATATTGTCCCTTCATTTCAACATTGCTGCCCGTTACACCATCACCACCATTGACTGCTGCTTGATGCTGCACTCTCAGACATTGATCGAAATCACCCAACTGATTGATGTTGCCATTCAAGATGCCAGAGTTAAGTTTTCCAGTTGAATCGTGCACTGCAAAAGAGAAAAAAATCAAACAGAAATTATGGTTAGAGAGATGTAATTCTTTACATGGTTTATAAATAATCATAACAATAATGAGCAGAAACTATTAATGGGCATTAACATAAATTTATAATAAGTTTTACCGACTTTGTACCGACTTGTCCCACTAAATATTTATGTATTTTATTTGATGTTATTGTTAAATTGTTTTCAATTTACATGGGAATCGTTTGCAGCAATGGCAATAAAGAGATAATCGAATGATATAAATACTTGGACGTGAATTTATCAATGAATGAAATTGTATTATTTATTTTCTTATAGTAATTTTTCAGTTTTGTTGAGTCCATTCACTTTATGACGGCTCACATTGTTTAGACTTATTTTTAAATATTTTGATATGTTTTATTTATGATTTTCTGAGGTTTATGTTCGTACATCTGGGAAACTGGTACAAAATATACACGAATAGAAAACTCGTAATCAACATGGGAATTGCTTCATAGACGAAATGGTGGTTTACAGAAGAAGGCCAAGTTGTCTTCTATGGAAGAGGATCAAGTGGTATTCTATAGTAGAAATATTCTTCTATACAGAGTAGACCAAAGGATCTTCTAGGGAAGAAGACCAAAGAGTCTTCTATTAAAGAAGACCAAAGGGTCCTCTATAAAAGAAAACCAAAAATAAGAGTAGACCGAAGAGTCTTCTGTAGAAGAAGACCAAAAAGTGTTCAATAGAAGAAGGCCAAAGTGTCTTCTATAAGAGCAAACTAAAGGGTCTTCTATGAGAGATGATCGAAGGGCCTTCTATAAGAGAAGATATACGGTTTTCTATAGAAGAAGACCAAAGGGGCTTTTATAAGAGAATACCAACGGGTCTTCTATAAAACAAGATCAAAAGGGTCTTCTATAAGAAAAGACCATAAAGTCTTGTATAATAGCAGACAGAATGGTCTTCTAGAAGAGAAAACTGAAGGGTCTCTTATAAAAAAAGGTTCAAAAGGTATTCTATAAGGGAAGGCCTAAGGGCCATATATAAAAGAAGACCAAAGGGTTTTCTATAAGGAAGACCAAATAGTCTTCTATAAAAGAAAACACAAAAGGGTATGCTGCAAAAGAGGACCAACGGGTCTTTCATAGACGAAGACCACAGGGTCTTCTATAGAAGATGACCAAAGGGTTTTCTATAAAAAAAGCGAAAAAACTATCTTCTATAAAATAAAACTAAGTGGTTTTCTATGGAAGAAGACTAACGGGTTTTCTGTAGATGAAGACCAAAGGCCGTCTGTAAACGAAGACCAAAGGGTATTCTATAAGAGAAGACCAAAGGACATTCTATACGAGAAGACAAAGAGTCTTCTAACAGACTACTCCAAAAGGTCTTCTATAAGTGACGACTAAAGGGTCTTCTATAAAAACAGACCAAAGGGTCTTCTATAAGGAAGACCAAAGGGTCTTCTATAAAGAATGGCCAAAGGGTATTCTATAAGAGAATACTAAAAGGTTTTCTATAGAAGAAGACCAAAGGGCCTTCTATAGAAGAAGACCAAAGGGTCTTCTATAAGAGAAGATATACGGTTTTTTATAGAAGAAGACCAAAGGGTCTTCTATAGAAGATGACCACAGGGTCTTCTATAGAAGAAGACCAAAGGGTCTTCTACAGAAGAAGATAAAGGGTCTTCTATAGAAGAAGACCAAAGGGTCTTCTATAAGAAAAGACCAAAGGACATTCTATACGAGAAGACAAAGAGTCTTCTAACAGAGTACTCCAAAAGGTCTTCTATAAGTGACGACTAAAGGGTCTTCTATAAAAACAGACCAAAGGGTCTTCTATAAGGAAGACCAAAGGGTCTTCTATAAGAGAATACCAAAAGGTCTTCTATAGAAGAAGACCAAAGGGCCTTCTATAGAAGAAGACCAAAAGGTCTTCTATAGAAGAAGACCACAGGGTCTTCTATAGAAGAAGATCAAAGGGTCTTCTACAGAAGAAGACCAAAGGGTCTTCTACAGAAGAAGATCAAAATTCTTCTGTAAGATAGGACCAAAGGGTATTCTATAAAATAAGACCAAGGGTTTTCTATAAAAGAAGACCAAAGGGCATTCTATAAGAGAAGACCAAAGGGTCTTCTATAAGAGAAGACCAAAGGGTCTTCTATAAGAGAAGACCAAAGGACATTCTATACGAGAAGACAAAGAGTCTTCTAAAAGAGTACTCCAAAAGGTCTTCTATAAGTGACGACTAAAGGGTATTCTATAAAAAAAGACCAAAGCGTCTTCTATAAAGAATGACCAAAGGGTATTCTATAAGAGAAAACCAAAAGGTCTTCTATAGAAGAAGACCAAAGCGTCTTCTATAAAGAAGACCAAATGGTCTTCTATAGAAGAAGACCAAATGGTCTTCTACAGAAGAAGATCAAAGGTCATCTGTAAGATAGGACCAGAGGGTATTCTATAAGAGAAGACCAAGGGCTTTCTATAAAAGAAGACCAAAGGGCATTCTATAAGAGAAGACCAAAGGGTCTTCTATAGATGAAGACCGAAGGGTCTTTTATAAGAGAAGACCAAAGGACATTCTATACGAGAAGACAAAGAGTCTTCTAAAAGAGTACTCCAAAAGCTCTTCTATAAGTGACGACTAAAGGGTCTTCTATAAAAACAGACTAAAGGGTCTTCTATAAGGAAGACCAAAGGGTCTTCTATAAAAAAGACCAAAGGGTATTCTATAAGAGAAAACCAAAAGGTCTTCTATAGAAGAAGGCCAAATGGTCTTCTATAGAAGAAGACCAAAGGGTTTTCTACAGAAGAAGATCGAAGGTCTTCTGTAACATAGGACCAAAGGGTATTCTCTAAGAGAAGGCTAAAGTGTGTTCTATTAAAAAAAGTCCAAAGCGTCTTCTATAAGTGAAGACCAACGAGTCTTCTTTAAGAGAAGACCAAAGATTCTTTTTAAGAGGAACCAAAGGGTCTTCTATAAGAGAACACGAAATGGTCTTCTATAAGAGAAGACCAAAGGGTCTATTATAAGAGAAGGCCAATGATTCTTCATTAAGAGGGGATCAAATGGTCTTCTTCAATAAGGGTGTTCTATAAAGGAAGACCAAAGGACATTCTATAAGAGGAGCAAAGGATCTTCTATAACAGAACACCAAATGGTCTTCTATTGGAGAAGTCTTAAGGGTCTTCTATTGGAAAGACAAAAAAAGTTCTATAGAAGAGACCAAAGGGTCTTCTATAAGAGAAGACCAAAGGGTCTCTTATAAGAGAAGACCAAAGGGTCTTCTATAAGAAAACACCAACAGGTGTTCCAAAGGGTCTTCTATAAGGGAAGACCAATGGATATTCTATAAGAGAATACACATAATATTCTATAAGAGAACCAAAGGGTCTTTCAAAAGAGTACTCTTCAAGGTCTTCTATAAGTGAAGACTAAAGGGTCTTCTATAAAAAAACCAAAGGGTCTTCTATAAGGAAGACTAAAGGGTCTTCTATAAGAGAAGACCAAAGATTCATCTTTAAGAGAAGACAAAGGGTCTTCTATAAGAGAACACTAAATGGTCTTCTATAAGAGAAGACCAAAGGGACTTCTATAAGAAAGGACCAAAGGGTATTCTATAAAGGAAGAACAAAGGATATTCTATAAGAATAGACAAAGAGTCTTCTATAAGAGAACACCAAAGGGTATTCCATAAGTGAAGAACAATTGGTCTTCTATGAGGGAAGATCAAAGGATATTCTATAAAAAAGACATAGGTTATTCTAAAAGAGATCACCAAAAGGTCTTCTATAAGTGAAGACTAAAGGGTCATCTATAAAAAAACAAAGGGTTTTCTAAAAGGAAGCCCAAAGAGTCTTCTATAAAAGAAGACTAAAGTGTCTTCTATAAGAGAAAAACCAAAGATTCTTCTTTAAAAAGAGATCAAAGGGTATTCTTCTATAAGAGAAGACCAAAGGGTGTTCTGTAAAAGGAGAACAAAGAGTCTTCTTTAAAAAAGATCAAGCGGTCTTCTATAGAAGAATGCCAGATGGTCTTCTACAATATAAAACCAAAGAGTCTTCTATAGAAAAATACTAGAGGGTCTTCTATAAGAGAAGACCAAAGGGTTTTCTATAAGAGAACACAAAATAGTCTTCTATAAGAGAAGACCAACGATTCCTCATTAAAAGGAGATTTAAGGGTCTTCTTCTTCCATAAGAGAAGACCAAACGGTGTTCTGTAAAAGGAGAACAAAGAGTCTTCTATTAAAAAAATCAAGGGGTATCCCATAGAAGACCAAATTGTTTTCTATAAGAGAGGACAAGGTGTTTCCTATAAGAGAATACCAAAGAGTCTTCGACAAAAAACACCAAAGGGTCTTCTATGGAAGAAGCTAATGTTATCTTCTATACTAGACGACTTAATGGCCTTCTTCCTACTAAATCAATATTAAAAACTAAATGTGTGTTTACTTTCGTTTTTGTTTTACTTTTTAACTTTTCTTCACTGTCTAGCTAACAAACCATATTTTTCCCCTTAAGTGGTGTAAAAGAAAGAAAATGAAAACATAAACTGAAAAAAAATGAAAGCTCAACACATAAAAAACTGGTAATCATTTTACAAACAAATAAAAAAAGCGAAGCCAGCATAAAAACTGAAACTAGAAACTGGTGTAACGCTGTCAGCAATGTCAAGGTCATTACTTATCATCCATAACAGTGACAACGAATAACTTCCGCATTTGGAATGAATCAATGGATTGTTGTTGTGGATGAGTTAGTGTAAGATGGCACGTCAAAATTGAACAAACGAACGAAAAGATACAACGATTTAATGTGACATGGAAATTTGTCTTGAATTATTATTTTTTTTTTTTGATTTTAAAGGCGTGAATTGTTGATTGTCGTTTGTTAGCATCAAAAAGACAGATTATATTTAAATCTACTTCCCGTTTTTTGTTCAGTTACAGGTGTTAAATATAATTTATGGTCATAATTATGTCTCTGCTTTTTTTTTTAATTGACACCTACTTCTTCATTTTATTTATGTAAATTTTTGGTTGTGTGAAAAAAAATTGTGGGCTTGGTAATATTTTGTTTTGATATTGTGGAAGATGCTGTTGTTCCCTTAAGAGGAAAGTTCAGCAATTAAGGAATAGTATTGAATATTGGTAGCAAATAATATAGGGCACTGGATCAAGTACCATCAATATCAGGTGATTAAATGATAAATAAATATTTAGGTAGATCTGTAGGGGAATTGTGTAACTTTAATTGACCATGGTAAATTTAACACAAAAAAATTATGAATGAAAAGTTGAAATTAAAGTTGGCAGGATTTTTTCTATTGTTAGGACTTAGGCACGACTTCTTTTTGATTGCTAACTTAGCCAAAAATCGTTAATATATTATGCATATCAGATTTTAATTTTTTTCAATTTTATCCGTAACCAAAAGAAGAATTACAGAATTCCACTACAACAACTCAAATCGTACAGACGTTCTGTCTTCTTTATTCTTTGCATACATTATAGATGCCGAGGGCTGAGCTTGTAGGCTTTAATCTGCCATTTCGAATGCATATCGATTTCTAATTTGTAGACGAAAGTAAAGAGTTCTTGAAGAACTTCCCTAGACTTATCTTTCGACAGCTTTGCAATGTTAATAGAATTTACGTGGAGCAACTATTAATAAAATCAAGTTTTTCCAATGCACATTTATCTCTAAATAGATTAATTCCTAAGGTCATTGGGAAGGTCATCCATACCATTGCCAAAAAATATATATAATTGTCCATGACCGGTATTGAAAACGTGTTGGCCTATTAACACGCGTTTCACTTAGTATGCAAATAATTTTATAAAGATTTATGTAAATTAAAAGAAGTTCGAGCCTACCACAGTTTTAATTGAATTTAAATTTAGCATTTTACCAGGGTTGTTTGTTTTTGACCAAGTTTTGTTGTTTTTTGACGGCGCGACCGGTTCCACATCAAATATTAATGAATGGGTTTTTTGTTCAGTATTCTACAAAACTCTTTTGAGTTTTTGCAATGTCATGCTTAGAGAAAGTTTATTATTTAATAAAGTATAGAATTCTTTAATATTTTATTAATAAATTATAAACATTTGCTTTAAGTTCTAAAAAGAAATCTTTTATTTAATTAAATTATCGATCAATACAATACTAATACCATTGTAGAAGGGTTGTTTTTGATATTTTATATTTTTTACACCTTGGCGAACAATGCCAAATTGTATCCACTAATAAATTAGGTGTTTTAATAAGATATTAAAACAACAACAATATCGGAATAAAGACAGACTATTTAAAAAATTGTAATAGCTAAAAGAAAGCCACCAATGTTTAGGGACCTTCTAGAACTAGAAACACTGTGTGTCATTTTTTGAGTCATGGTTTATTAAGCATTAGACTTATTTTTACTCAAAGGGAAAAATATATGTCTGATTTTTAATGCGGCACCCCCCTATAGTGTTTAGTTTTGTTAGATTTTAAGCTTGCCAAAGTATGGGGCCAAAGGTGGATTTTCACGAAATTGCTCTAAATGCCACATTTATTGTCTAATAGATGAGAAATTTTTATTAGTTCATTGATGTGCCTGGGAAACAAATCCTACAAAAAATTGTGAAAATCGACTGGATTTTAATATATGGATATATTAGAGGGCCTCAATTGACCAACACGGTGCTCTTGAATCAAATTTAAATGGAAGGTGCTTACACCAGGGAAGTTTTTGCGGATTCTGAAGCTACAATTTTCATATATTTACTCCTTTAAACTCCTATAAGGAGCATAGGGCCAGAACAAAATTATGAAATCTATTTCTATCTAATGCTAATAATTTTATTTCACTCCATGTAACACCGCTTCTTTCGACATCTTTTTCAATTTGTCGCCTCCAGGTGTGTGCTGGGCGTCCTCTTCTCCGACTTCTCATAAATGAGAAAAATCAAAAGACTAAAAAAATTGCCGGAGCGCTTTTTAAATAAATCGATTCAATTAGGTTTTCACGATTAGGTTTTCACGATTTTGCTTGGAAACTGCAACTCCTTACGAAATCGGACTAAAGAAAGTGTTGTAGCTATAAAAATTCTCTACAAAAATGATTTTTATGATATGTTCGTAGTTTTTACCGTTATTGAGATATAGAAGCTCTAATTAGGACAATGGATTGACTGTATCGCCTACTTATAAAACAAAGTCATGACTGCAATTTCCCAACTTAAACTTATATATCTCAAAAGCGGTACAACCAAGGAAAAAATTACGAAAGCCAATCTTGTAGAGAATTTTTACAGCAGCAACATATTCTTTAGTCCCATTTTGAAAGGATTTGCAGTTTTCAAGCTAAATCCTGAAGACCTATGAAACAAATCTGAAAGTTTGATCTGAACCTCTATATCTCAAAAATGGAAAATCTTAGGAAAATATCAATCAGCCAATCTTGTACAGAATTTTCGCTGCTAAAACATTTTCTTTAGTCCCACTTCAATAGGGCTTGCGGTTTCCAAGCAAAATCGGTTATACCTAACAAAACCCTAAAACTGTGAAATTTGATCGCGATTTATTAAAAAACCAATCCAGCGATTTTTTTCTTGTTTTTGGATTTTTCTCATCTATAAACATGGCTGTTTCAAAATTTGCAAAAACTTCCCTGGTGTAAGCGGTTTTCAATTAAAGTTAATTAAGGTGCACTGTGTATAACATTATTTTAGAAGGAGGCGATACAGTCTATCCATTGTCCTAATTTGAACTTCTATATCTCAATAACGGTAAAAAATACGAAGATATCACAAACGTCAATCTTTAAGAGAATTTTCATAGCTACAACATCTTCTTTAGTTCCATTTCAATAGGACTTGCGGTTTCCAAGTGAAATCGTGAAAACTTAAAAAAAACCCTTAAAAATGTCAACTTGAATCGCGATTTATTTAAAAAGCGCTCCGGCGATTTTTTAGTTTTTTGATTTTTCTCATCTATGAACATTGTAGTTTCAGAATCCGCAAAAACCTCCCAGGTGTAAGCACCTTTCATTTCAATTTGATTCAAGAGCACCGTGCCAAATATACTATTGGAACAATATCAAAATCATACCCTATTCCCATAAGTTTTTGTTTGTTTTCTAGCCAAATCAATGAACTGGTAAACATTTCCCAACGATTGGACAATTTCGTGAAAATTAACCTTTGGCCCCATACATATTACAATGGAAACTTTGAGGGCCCAGTGGCACGTATTAACATACTCCGATTGTGCCTAAACTTTGGCAATATTAAAATCCAACATATTAAAAACTTTAGAGGGGTGCCGCATAAAAAAATCAGACATCGATGTTTAAAACCACAATTTTAACCATACTCTGACACCTCAGCGTGATAGAAGACCAAAACAAGTAAAAAAGTATCAATCGCCTTTGCCGACAGATTTATACCCTCAGCCTGTGTGGATTGAAATTCTTTTTTCCCAAAAAAAAAACTTATGTATTAAGGGGGGTTTTCAAAATTTTGGGCGTATGAACCGACAAAAGTATGTATAGGACTAAAGCTCAAAAATTTACGGGGATATCGATAGATAGGGCTTTTTTGTCACACTAGCCTACGAAAAACATAATATCGCTGTAAACAGGCCGATTGGAAAAACTTCGTTAAAAATGTCCAAAGGATCCTCGAACCACACAAAAATGTTGAACATTTGTGTGGGTGGTACCACAAGGATTGGACACATAGGGCCCAAATTTGAACATAAACTAAGTTTCGACAATATTTAGAGATCCAAAGTTTGGACCAAATCGGTTGCTATGTCTATGAGAAATTGCGCGTACCATTTTAGCGAATATCTTCGAACTTTTGTGGGGGAGGTACCGGAAGGAATATTATAATATCCAAAGTGCGACGAACGCAGTATTCGGTTCGACCTCTCCAGCCACTACATATGGTGCCATAGGGGTTTTTACACCTTTCGGACTGTTTTCTCAAGAAGTATGGACTTGCCTCTGAAAAAACTTTTACAGTGGTAATTGAGGCAGCGAATGCAAATCGCTTCAACAAAAATCGAACTGAATCGAGAGCAGGCCTTAAAATGAACTTATGCGAAATTTGGTATGAGAGGTACCAGAAGGAGTGGACAGATTGAGTCCATATTGAAACCTTATCTAAGTTTGGTAGAAATTCCACTCTTCAAGAGTTATCCTGTGCACAAATTTTCCGAACATTTTCGAAGTTTTGTTGGGGAGGTAACGGAAGGAGTCGACCGATATAACCCATCTTCGAACTTAAACTAAGTTTGGACAAAATATTACGAAAGCCGAATCGGTTGATCCATTCGAGAGCTATCGTGCGCTCAGCCAGATAGACAGACAGACAGACGAACATGGCTAAATCAACTCCAAATTGTCTGAAACGGATTTCGTCCAAACATACTTGGGGTCTAAAACCATTATTTCGATTGGACACATTTTGGAAGTGTATATACCCTCGTTAGCATAAATGCTGAGGGTATAAATAAGAAGATAGTGACCCGGCCTTTTTTCCGATCACTTCCATTTTCGCGGTTATGGTTCCCCAAGATCTGAGTCCTTGATGTCAAAAGGGATAATTTTGAGAATTTGAGTTTATTCGTGAAAGCAAAGACTATAAAGCAGGTTTAAAAATGCCATAAACAACTATCGTGTGCCTGCGGTCCTCGGAGAGCATCGCTTATCTATCGCAGCAGAGGAGCATCAGCTGCCAATACAAACCAGAGTAGTTTTGGCTCAGCTACGCTCGGGATGGTGAAGCCGTCTAAATTTCTATAGGGCAAGGATCAGTGACACCGTGCAAAACATCTGCCCAACTTGTGGCACTGGCCCACTCGACACACTGCACCTTTTCAACTGCCCTGCTAAGAATTTAAATTTACTCGTGGAAGCAAAGTTGTAGCTCTTGTCTTAAAGAATAATAATTGTGAACACATAAAATCCATTTCACCTCATCTTCAAGGTCAAAATCGTCAAGGTCAAATTTCATTATAATTTATCTCAGATTTTAGTCTACATATATCAAACCAATAAGAATTAAAGCAAACAACAACTGTTCCTTATTTTAATAACAAAAAACTCGCGTTGTTATGGAGGATTAGCTCCATGGGTCGAATAAATCACCAATCATCGAGTACTTCATTGTGCAAGGCTATATGAGCAAGAGTAAAATTGGAATGAAGGAAACAGGCTGATGGGACGACTTGAAGTTTGTCTTCCATCTCACTCGTGTCAGCAATTGTTATCGAATCAACTTATATGAGAGATTTTATATAATCTTGACTAAAAGCTCTTAAAAACATGATACATGGATATGAGCTTGTAAAAAAGTCTAACTAAGCTTGGATAATATATTAGGCTTTACAAAGTTTGGATCATGGGTTCCAGACAACCAGAGGTATTTGGCTTTATATATGTGGGGTCTAAAAATCATCGACTCATCGAAAAAAGTGCTATTGGACCCGAAGTATGTTTGGACAAAATACGTTTCAGAAGTCGGTTTATCCCCGTATATTTCGCTTGAGCAGTATAAGGGCTGTTCGATGATCCTTTTGTAATTATACCCTCAGCATTTAAGCTAACGAGGGTATACACTTTCATACGGGCAAAATGTGCCTCATCGACAAAATGGTTTTAGACCCCAAGTATGTTTGGACGAAATCCGTTTCAGACAATTTGAAGTTCATTTAGTCACATGCGTTTGCCTGCCTCCAACGGATCAACCGCTTCGGTCCAAAATTTGGCTTTCGTAATATTTTGTCCAAACTTAGTTTAAGTTCGGAAATGTTCGAAAAATTTGTGCGCACGATAACTCTTTAACGAAGTAACCGATTTGGTTCCTAAGGTTCCCATATGGACTCATATAACTCTCGAACGGATCTGCCGATTCGGTGCAAAATGTGGCTTTCGTAATATTTTGTGCAATCATAGTTTAAGTTCGAAGATAAGCCATATCGGTTTACACCTTCAGGTACCTCCCCCACAAAAGTTCAAAAATTTTCGGAAAAATTGTGCACACGATAACTCTTGATGGGAGTTAGCGATTTAGTCCATACTTTACACATCCTAATATATCTACCAGATATAGATCAGGTTCGAATATGGACCTCTTATCACTGTCCACTCCTTCGGGTATCTCCCACACAAAATTTTGGATAAATTCACTTTAAAACCTGCTCTCGAATCACTTTGATTTTTGTTGAAGCAACTTGCATTCGCTTCCTCAATGACGGCAGTAAAAGTTTTTTCAGGGGCAAGTCCATACTTCTTGAAAGACTTTCTGCTGAAAGTTGTAAAAAACCCCCCCACCATACGTAGTGTTTGGAGAGCTCGAACCGAATACTGCGTTCGTCCACACTTTGGATATTGTAATATTTCTTCGAATATTAGATGAAATTCGAAGGTGGTGCTTATAGGTCCACTCCTTCCGGCGCCTCCCCCACAAAGTTCGAAAACATTCTCGAAAATGATACGCGCGATTTCTCATAGACGTAGCAACCGATTTGGATCTCTAAATATTGTCGAAACTTAGTTTATATTCAAATTTGGGTCCTATCTGTCCAATCCTTGTAGTACCACCCGCACAAATATTCAACATTTTTGTGTGGTTCGAGGATCCTTTGGACAGTTTTACCGAAGGTTTTCCTAGTGGCCCTGTTTATAGCGATATTATGTTTTTCGTATGCTAGTGTGATAAAAAAGCCCTATCTATCGTTATCCCCGCAAATTTTTGAGCTTTAATCCTATCCATACTTTTGTCAGTTCATACGCCAAAAATCTTGAAAACCCCCTTAAATACATAAGTTCTTTTTTGGAAAAAAAGTATTTCGGCAAATCCGACTGATACATTTTTACTTGTTTCTATATTAAAATTGTTACAATATGTATCTATCAAAGACATAAATACAACTAAGACTAGACAAAATGGATGCAACACAAAAATGTTTACGAAACTTTGTATACACGCAAAAAAAAACGGCCTCTCTAACATATGTCCCAAACATATTTTGCAGCAAACATAGATATGTTTGCAACAGTCCCAAACATAATATATGTTTGGGTCTGCAAACAAATATATGTTTGGGTGTAAACATATATATGTTTGGGTGCAAAGATGTTTATGTTTGGGTGCAAAGATATATATGTTTGGGTGCAAACAAAGATATGTTTGGGTGCAAACATTTTTATGTTTGGGTGCAAACATTTTATATGTTTGGGTGCAAAAAGTACAAACCCAAAAGGCACAAAAAAACAAACACATGCACCAGTGGGCGCTTACTGAGAGCAAGGGAGCGTAAAATTCAATGTAAAACACTTTGAAATGTGTGCTCACTTGCTCTCAGTAAGAACTCACTGGCTATGTCTATAGTATACACACAAATGTTGAGGTTTTTTATTGAAAGGCAAAAGAACAACAAACACATAGGTACATACAAAATTCTAAAGAAATACATAACACACTTTAATAAAAGAAAAACTGATTGAAATAATTTGTATATAGTCACACTTTTAAAAAGGAAAAATATATAGAAACGTAGTTGAACGCTTCTCCTTAGTTGTGAAATAAAACAAATTGTCTTCAAAGTTGAAATCATCAGCGGGGAATCGGCATATAGAATCAAATGATTATGTAATGTATTAAATAAATATGGATATGCCATATTTCAAATATACATGTATGTAATTACCAATATTAAATTCCATTTCTTCCTTGTCCAATAAAATAATTCCTTTCAACTTTCCGATTAAATTATAAAATGTATTGGGCATTTAATTTACTTAAAAGCACAATTTCTCTAAGAAAACACAAAGCACTGATTTATTCACTCACTTTACCGTCTTGACTCTACAAAGGCATCTAAAACACCGAAGAAAGAAAAAAATATAATTCATATCATTTCTTCTTGGTTAACAACAACAAAACAAGAAACACACGAGTTTGTCGCATACATGCCACCAAAGCCCCCTTCTTCGCTTCTTCTTCTATTATACAATACACACAACTCTTCATTATAAAACAGCATTTCACAGCCGCGAGAGCACTGTTATTACTCTCGTTGACAAACATCCTCTCTCCACCCATGAAAAAAATGTTCTAACATAAAAAAATATGTTTTACCCAAACATATCAAATTGAGATATGTTACAAAATGTTGCAAACATATATTTGTTTGGACCCAAACATATTATGTTTGGATCCAAACATATAATTGTTTGCAACCGGTCCCAAACATATATTTGTTTGGATCCAAACATATTTCTAACATAAATTTTTCTGCGTGTAGAAACATTACCCTTAACAGGTTGCAGTTAATTCAAAATCGCAGCCAAGGAGGAACATTTCATGTAATGGTATCAGAAACGAAATTTATGAATTCAAGGATCTATTCGAGAATAATTCGATATCAATTGGATCGGTAAATTCGGTTAAATACGTAAAAATGTATAAAAGAAAAAAATGTTATATCACCATATCGTGATATAACATTATGTTAAATTCAAAAGTCATTCACTGATGAATGATAGCAAAAAAATGTTTTATCTTGTTGTATTTATGTCTTTGTATCTATATTGTGGTCTTGTTTACAGTAGGTGTGTTCGTTTACTCAACAATTCGTACAAATTTGTACAAGTTCAGTAACTTCTTGTAACCGGCTAAGGTCTTTTGCATTGTATTGTAGAGTAAACGAACAACATACAGTAACAATTTGTACAAATTTTGAGTAAACGAACACACATAGTGATAAGATGTTTTTCGTGCGCAAGTTGATTTGGCTAAAAGCTCTAAAAATCCTATCGTGCACGATAAGTATCAAAATGACTGACTGAATGACTGTCGATGGTCCAACCTTTGCATATATTCCTCTCAAACATAAATTTAGGTTCGAAGAAGTTCGAAATTGCAGTCTCAGTGCAGCTTATAGACTGCCGGTGAAATAATGTCCACCGTACTGCAACTTCCATCCCTCTCAACAAGTTGATGTAGTTTTTATATTCATTGCATATAATTCTTATATACATTTTCCAAACAAGTTTGGTATAAATAATACATTTAATATTTTCAAAATATGGCCGGTTACATTTTAAAATATTTTAGGTTCTGTTCATATAACTCAAATTACAACAAAGTATGTGAAAAAAGTTATTCATTACAAAACAACAAAAAAAGTTATACATTCAATATGTGTTAGAAATAGATCGATCATAGGCCCCACAAAACGTTGATTTTTTAAAGATTTTTTCGGAGAAATCAAATCAAATGCCCCACGAAACGTTGATTTTTTAAAGATGTTTACAAGCGATCAAATGCCCTACAATACGTGGATTTTTTAAAGAATTTTAGAAGCAATCAAGTGCCCCACAAATCGTGTATTTTTTAAAGATTTTTAAAAGCAATCAAATGCTCTACAATACCTTGATTTTTTAAAGATTACGTGAAGCAAATTGTTTAATGATTTTTTGAAGCAATCAAATGCCCCACTAAACTTGGATTTTTTAAAGATTTTTACAAGCTATCAAATGCCCCACAAAACGTGGATTTTTAGAGATTTTTAGAATCAATCAAATGCCCCAAAAAATGTGGATTTTTTTAGGTTTTTAGAAGCAAATAAATGCCCCACAAATCGTGGATTTTTTTAATGATTTTTAGAAGCAATCTAATGACCCATAAAGATTTTTAGAAGCCACCAAAGACCACCAAAGATTTCCAAGAGAATTCTTCAAGACCAACAAGAAAAGAAGTCCAGAGGGTATTCTTAAGGAAGATCAAATGTTCTTAATAAATGCGACATGTAGACTCAAAGTTCGGCTCTTGAAGTACACAAAAGTATTCCTTCGTATAGAAGAACCAAGGTCTTCTTATTGAAGGGTAAAGATATTCGATAGAAGAACAACATTTCATTTCATAGAAGAACAAAATTCTTCTAACAAATTACTAATAGGTTTCAAACAAACCAATGGGTCTTCTCGTAGATTTCTAAATGACCTTCTCATAGAAAACCAAAAGATATTTCCATAGACGACCTAACGGTCTTCTATAGAGGATCAAGAGGTTCTCATTAAAGATAAAAAGGTCTGCTCATGGAAGACCGAAGGTCTTCTAAAAGGAAACCTTTAGGTCTTCTATAAGGAATCCTATGGGTCTTCTATAAGAAGTCCTTCGGTCTTCTATGAGAAGACCTTTTGATCTTTTATAGAAGACCCTTAGGTCGTCTATGGAAATATCTTTTGGTCTTCCTATAGAGTACCTAAAGGTATTCTTATAAAATATCTATAGGTCTTCTTATGGAAGGCCAAAAGTTCTTCTCATAGAAGACCAGAAGGTCTTCTTATAGAGGACCAAAGGCCAAAAGGTCTTGTAATGGAAGACCAAAAAAGAAGAAGATAGTGTTTCTGTTCAGAAATTCTCCATGGGTAGGTTCAATAACAATAAATCAAAAACTAAAACATATAAAATGCAATCGTGCACTCGGAATGTCTGGGTCCAATTCCCGATCCGGACAACAAAAGATTTTTCTGCTGTGACAGGAAAACCGTCAGCGTAATTACTTTTTCCAAATAAACCTGTTTCGAAATTTTTGCTAACTATTTTAACACCCTCCAAAAATTGCTAAGTCTATTAAGCCATGGGCGTTTGTTGAAATCATGTTTGTGTACCCAACTTAGAATCACAATAAAGCAACCTGTGTGGGATTAGCATTTTTTTATAAATTGCTATAAGTTAAAGTTATGAAAGGAATAAAGATGAAATATAAACCGGGAAATTAAATACATACTCTTTAACATTTTTATGGAAATCTCAATTAATATTGGTTTATTTACCCGACACAGGTTATAGATCTGAATGCAGCAACATAACCAAAAGTAGCTGTGATCATCAGTCAATGAACTACTATGAAATTTGCTTTTGTGAAATAATTCATTTCATTAGAATTCCCAAAACTACTGTTAAAAGTTTTCGCCCCCTATAAAATGTTTAAAAATAGACGTGACAACTACCACTGCCATAAAAACAGCAACGTTGTGGTTATCTGGGGTCAAACTTAACTGTTTTGATTTTATTTCAAAGTGCAAGATCATTTTCACGTTTTTTTTTCTTCTTATATTTTTGGGCATTGTGCTGAGATGTGACTAGTTTGCTGTTGTCATTGAACACATTGGCAAGCCGGCTTTTGAAATATCAAACTCAACGTTATTTGCGTGTTCAAAGTCTCATAGGTGGTTTTGAAAAAAAAAAATATTGAATGCTGATGGTGCACTGGCACCACAACATGTCGCGAATATTACTTGCTTTAGAACACGCTAGAGATATTATTATGCTGCAATTGCAATTTTCATAACAGAATGAGCAGCTGACAACTACTACTACTACTATTGCTGACTGCTACTGTTGTTGGCATTGACTTATGGAGCAATTGGTTACAATGTTAACCGAGTCGAAAACCTTGTACAGCCAAATAGTAGCCGGTGCAATAGACAGACTGGCAGGGGTTTAGTTTGAGGGGCATTCGCTAGATCGTAGTTTGCAATAATTGCCAAGTATGCAACAACGAATGTGGGTAAAGTTCGTTGATTAACCTTCTAATGTTGCATGTTTTTCAATACGAAATTCTCAACGCAAGTTGGCAGCTGTATTTTTTGAGATTTATTATTCATTTGGACTTGTATAGAATTATTTGTAAATATTTATGGAGTTGAGAGTGTTGCATGTTCAAGTTCGATGTTTTATTCAATGTAAATGCAATGGAGTTCAAATTGAAAGTAATCATTTTTTTGTGAATTTGTTTTGAATTTCAGACAAAGAAGATTCTTCTCACGTTATACAAGATTTAGTTTACGTTTTATTTGTCTTGAACCTGCTCAGCGAGAACTTCTTAACAAAAACGCAAAAGAAAAAAATATTTATAATAATATTATTAATATTGTAATATTATTAAATACTATATTTTATAGCAAGTAATATTTTGTATTATATATTTGTTATTTTAAATTTTTATATTTTATAATTTATATTTTGAATTTTATATTTAATATTTTATATATTATATTTTATATTCTATATTTTATGTATTATATTTTATATTTGGTATTTTATATTTTATATTTTAAAGCAGTGCGTGAGCGGAGCTGATATGACTTCATACGAAATAACACGATTGATTTGAAATAAATACTTTTACTCTTGTTTAGGTATTATTTCCAGCTTAAGATCTGAGTCCATCAACTTGGGCAAGCGTGGTTGTAGATCATAAACTTTCAATGTTTGCTAAACGAATGAGAGCGACTTTATTGAAATTATGTTTCGCTTAAGTTAGGGCTGCTCCTACAACTACAAACATATTTAGTTATTGTGTTGCTTTTTAAACACAAACATTTTGATAGTTTCGCAACATACCGTTCAGTCTGGTTTTTTAAAATTTACGAAAAATAATTCGTATAAATACATTCTTCAATTACACGGATAAGCTAATAATTAGCATAAAAATTCATTATTTTCAAGAGAATCAAGTTTCGTTTATTCTCCAGTGGCTGCACAAGAATTTATAATTCAAATATGATGTTTTTTTTTTGAGTAATCTTGGTTTGTTGGATTGTCTTGTGTAATGGAAGAAAATTGTGTATTGAAAATTTTCATTTCAAAAACAAAAACTCTCTTTTTTAATTGTGGGAGTGAGCAAATTGACACACACCGACAGCAGAAGGGCGCCCTTTGATCAGCCTTGGTTTAAGTACTCCACATGAGAAGCGAGTTACTCATCTAGTATTAGTTGTATAGAAAAGGTATTAAGATCAAAGATGTAATTTTATGGTACTATGTACAAAATATGTGCCAGGTTGCATTTTAACCCATGAATTCAAATATTTTCAATAATAAGATCAATTAGTGAAAACGTAAACGTAAGATTAAATAAAAGATGCACATAAGTGAAGTGAGTGTTGTGTCAAATCCAGCTCGGATTTTATGGCCCCATCTAAACATGGTTAAATATTGAGTTTTTAAAGAAATTCGGGGCTATATCTCTGAAACCAATGCGAATCTTCTTCTGACCTCTGAAGCAAATTTGTAAATAAGGACAAGAATAAAATATTTGGCGAAATAATGAACGCGGAAAACTACATTTATTGCCACAAATTTCAAAATATATTAAAAAAATCAACAGTTTTTATACATTTCGCACCGTATCTCCAAAACCGTTAATTTTTTCTGAATATTTTCTTTTGGAAAAATATTCCCAGGAATGTAATACACAACTCTTTAGAACATGTCATTGTTGTAAAATGTCTCTATGCCGTTGTTTTCAGTACAATTTTCAGCGACGATTTAATAAAAATGTCTATAATGTGAAATGCGAGAATAAACTGTTGGTGTGAACTGTGTTTGAAATACGTGTTGTAAAATATATGATGCAAAATACATAAAATACAATATATGAAGTAAGCATTTTAGAGTTTTAGAATGTTCTAAGGAATTGTTGAGAACTTTATTTGGAAGATTTTTGCAAAAGGTTACTTGGTTCAACTCCCAATAGTTTAGCCGATACTGACCAGAATTTTAGCAGTTATGTAAAATTTTCTATATATTTTATAGATTTTGATGCCCTAGATGGAGTTTTTCTTATGTGGTTTTTCAAAAGATAAGTTTTACTTGTTTAGGGCTACAATATTGTTAAAGACAGAAAGGCCAAATTCCTATTCGTTGAGATAAAGGCCTGACAAAAGCAAAAAAGTGTAGATTTTGCCCGGTTTAGATGAAGCCATAAAATCCGAACTGGATCTGACAGGACAAAACCCTACTAGGGTTTTTGTAGTATAAATATGTACTTTCAAAAATGTATACTAGAAGTTGTTTGCATTTTTAGTGTTGCAGAGTGTTACGCTACATTGTCAGAATATGGTTATTTTGTTCGTGGTACCTCAACTATACACAAAAACTGTGACATAGATACCCAGCCAACAATTTTTGCCGATGGCTCTGATATCAGATTTTTTCCGAGATTTTGTAACATTTTTTCGGATTATTTTCCGAGTGCTCTGCACATACTCTGAAGGGAAATTTTAATTCGATTTTTTCCGATTAGTTTCCGATTACTCTGCACATACTCTGAAGGAAAATGTTAATTCGATTTTTTCTGAAAAGAAGTTTTAATTCGTTTCTTCGTTTCAAACATCCGAAAATTTTCCCAATTTCGTATAAATCAACAGAATTTGTTCCGATTTTCGGATAAAGCTTTCGAAAATATTCCGATTTTTTGCCGAATATCGGATCAAACGTCCGATAATTTACCGAATATCTGATAAAACATCCGATAATTTTCCGATTTTCGGTTCAAACATCAGAATTTGTTTCGATATTCTGAAAAAGTATCCGAAATTCGTCCTATTTTCTGTCCATTATCGAATGTTCTTTTAGAGTTTTTTCCAAAATTGTGCAGAAAATCCAAAACTCCCTTAAAATTTCCGTTCTTTTCATTCGAGGTTTTTTTTACGAATTCGTTTAGAATTCGGAAAGAAACTCTAATGTTCCTTCCGACAAAATTTTCCGAATTCGTGGGCACCTTCACACAAATTTGTTCAGATTTCGGAACGAATTCGGCATCAGAATCGGAAAATTGTGCAGAGTTTCGTTCCGAATTCGGAAAAAATTGTTAGCTGGGTAATAAAATCATTATTCCATTTTTTCGTCCACTTACCACCATAAAGACTGCCTACTTTTATGGTACCTATTGCATAAGCATTGGGAACCACCGTGGTGCAGTGGTAAGCACGTCCGCCTAGCACTTAGATGGTCAGCGGTTCAATCATTGAGCAGAACATCAACATTTTCGGCGGTGGCAAATCCTCTCAGTGTAATGTCGGCTTACATGTTCTCAGTATTTCAGCCATGAATAACTTCACTAAAAAGTGGTGTCCTAAGAAACGCCGTTCGGTCTCGGTGATAAGATGTAGGTCCCACATCATTGAGCCAATATCAATTGGCATGCACTCATTGATAGTAGAAAAGTCCCCCTTGTCCTTTCGGGCGTGATGGAAACATATGTAAGTATGCATTGCACTTTTATCCGTTCACTCAATGCCAAATAAAACTAAATTTAGTACCATTTAGTACTTTTCATATATCTTTGCACATTTTTCCAAATCACCTCTTTACATAAACAAAATATATCAACCGATATTAGCATAACAATCTTGAAGATTTTAACTTTATTCGTTCACATAATACCAAATGGTACACTTTCAGGACTTTTTTTAAAGCCCTTTGATACAACTATCTTGCACTCCGTCTGTGTCCCAATTTTCAGCTTTGAAATCCAATTCTACTCGTTCGTCTAATACCAAAGGTAAAATCGTTTGTACATTATTTTACTTCAATAGGAACCCTTATTTATTTATTTATTCATTTATTTATTCATTTATTTATATATTTATTTTATTTTATTTTATTTTTTTTATTTTATTTTATTTTATTTTATTTTATTTTATTTTATTTTATTTTATTTTATTTTATTTTATTTTATTTTATTTTATTTTATTTTATTTTATTTTATTTTATTTTATTTTATTTTATTTTATTTGATTTTATTTTATTTTATTTTATTTTATTTTATTTTATTTTATTTCATTTTATTTTATTTTATTTTATTTTATTTTATTTTATTTTATTTTATTTTATTTTATTTTATTTTATTTTATTTTATTTTATTTTATTTTATTTTATTTTATTTTATTTTATTTTATTTTATTTTATTTTATTTTATTTTATTTTATTTTATTTTATTTTATTTTATTTTATTTTATTTTATTTTATTTTATTTTATTTTATTTTATTTTATTTTATTTTATTTTATTTTATTTTATTTTATTTTATTTTATTTTATTTTATTTTATTTTATTTTATTTTATTTTATTTTATTTTATTTTATTTTATTTTATTTTATTTTATTTTATTTTATTTTATTTTATTTTATTTTATTTTATTTTATTTTATTTTATTTTATTTTATTTTATTTTATTTTATTTTATTTTATTTTATTTTATTTTATTTTATTTTATTTTATTTTATTTTATTTTATTTTATTTTATTTTATTTTATTTTATTTTATTTTATTTTATTTTATTTTATTTTATTTTATTTTATTTTATTTTATTTTATTTTATTTTATTTTATTTTATTTTATTTTATTTTATTTTATTTTATTTTATTTTATTTTATTTTATTTTATTTTATTTTATTTTATTTTATTTTATTTTATTTTATTTTATTTTATTTTATTTTATTTTATTTTATTTTATTTTATTTTATTTTATTTTATTTTATTTTATTTTATTTTATTTTATTTTATTTTATTTTATTTTATTTTATTTTATTTTATTTTATTTTATTTTATTTTATTTTATTTTATTTTATTTTATTTTATTTTATTTTATTTTATTTTATTTTATTTATTTATTTATTTATTTATTTATTTATTTATTTATTTATTTATTTATTTATTTATTTATTTATTTATTTATTTATTTATTTATTTATTTATTTATTTATTTATTTATTTATTTATTTATTTATTTATTTATTTATTTATTTATTTATTTATTTATTTATGTATTTATTTATTTCAGTCTTTGTATTTTATATTTTATAGTTTATATTTAATATTTTATATTTTAAATTGTTTATACTATATTTTATATCTTATATTTTATATCTTATACTTTACATTTTATATTTTAATTTTTATTTTGTTTTTCAAAATAGTCAGGCTTAATCCCATAGTCGTTGTTTTAATATTTTATTAAAACAACTTTAATTTTTTAGTGGGAAAAAATTGGCGATGTTTACCAAGGGGTAATTTTTTATATTATATATTTTATTTATTGTTTAATGTCAGAATCGAAAAGTAAAAAGTCTTTGACTGATATTTCAGAAAATTTGGTATTTACAGTGTTTTATTTATAATTATATTTTATATTTATATTTTATATTTCATATTTTACATTTTATATTTTAAATTTTATATTTCATATTTTGTATTTTATAGTTTACATATTATATTTTACATTTTATATTATATATTTTATATTTTCTATTTTAAATTGTTTATACTGTATCTTATTTTTAATATTTTAATTTTTATATTTTATATTATATACTAGCTGACCCGATCCGCGTTGCTGGCCCGTTTTTAGTTTTCCGTGTAAACAATTATAACACATCTACATATTTATATATCTACACCTTTTCAGATTCCATTCGAATCATTTTAGTTGTAATTCGAGTATTCCATTTTTAATTCGTAACATTTTATTTGTAATTCGATAATTGCAATTGTAATTCGAAACATTTCAATTGTAATTCGAATTATTCCATTTGTAATTCGAATTTATCTATTTGTAATTTGAATTATTATATTTGTAATTCGTATTATTCCATTTGTAATTCAACTTATTTTACTTGTAATACGAACTATTTTATTTGTAATCCGAATTATTCCATTTGTTCCTTTTTGTTCCTTTCCTTTTTATAAATGGAATAATTTTATAAATGGAATAAATCGAATTACAAATGGAACAATTTGAATTACAAATAGAATAATCGAATTACGAATGAAATGTTGCGATTTTCTAACCGAATTGACGTAACTCTGCATTCTTCTTGAAACTTCATAAAATTTTTAGCAAAACTCTCATGTAATTGTATCTCCAGATTTAAAATAGAAAGTTCTTTTAATTATACCCTCCACCATAAGATGAAGGGTATAACTAACTTTTTGTTTCCCTTTCTAACACTTCGAATTTTTTTTGATCAGAATAAAAATGAGCTAATGTAGCGATGCTCTTCAGCTGAAATCAAGATACAACCCGCAATATTTAATGTTGAATTTTGTAATAAATTTCTCCTAGGATGTTTGGTATTGGAAATGGCTTATACCGGTTCACGTTTTGATATAAACCCCATGGAACTGTACAACCCGATTTTCGGTATTCGCCATTAAATGGGATTTAGTCTTCCTTGGGTATAAGATTCCCATTTTGTGTCCAGTTTTTGATAAAGCACCCGATGTTGGGTATTTGCAAGATTTTAGCCAAATTATTAAACTGAAATGGCTATAATTTGGTTTGTTGGGTGTCGTAAATACTTCTGCAGAGTATTGTCGCTACAGGTCCACTTTTTGATAAAGCTCCCATAAAACGATACCTCATGAATTTCTATAGTAAAGAGGTTTTGCCTAATTTTCCCACCGAAATGGTTGTTGTTGGTCTCCGTCGGGGGTCGTAAACATACCTGCAGAGACTTGTCGGTATAAGTCAACGTTCCGATATAGGTACCATAGAACAGTTTGGAGGTTTCCCACCGTCGTGGCTACAATTTGGTATTTAGTCCCTACTTTCTGCATTACCAGTAAGCTGAATAATAATGGGTTACTTCTTAAAATTTTTAAAAGGAAAAATTACATTGTGATTAGGGGTTCGACTGTAGTCCTTGGCAATATTTGGTTTTCTCCTTCATAATTGTTCGTAAAGAAGACCTGCTCACCTAGGGACCTAGCTGACCCGGTTCCGCGTTGCTGGCCCGTCGTTTTGGATTTCCATGTAAGCATTAGTAATCTATCAACAATTTATCTAACTCTAGATTTTCGAACCGAATTGACGATATGTCGATGTTTTGGTATAACCCTCATACAATGGTATCTGCAGATGTAGAATAGAAAGTTACTTAAATTTTAGCTTCCACCATACGATGTTTAAGGGTATAATTAACTTTGTGATTCTGTTTGCAACACATCAGAATATTCGTCGGAGAACCTATAAAGTATGTATAAATTTGTGATCAACATAAAATATAAGTCGATATAACGATATCCGTCTGTCTATTTATTACTCGTAGAATGTTTGGTATTGAAAAGTTATTATATCAGTCCACATTTTGATATAGCCGCCTTACCACTGACCGCCCGATTTGCAGTATTTTCAAGGTTTTAACAGCATTATCTTACCGAAATGACAATAATTTGGTATTTAGTCTCCCTTGGAGGCATAAAATATTTCTGTAATAAATTATCGACATAGGTCCACGTTTTGATAGAGCTTCTCTAAAACGGTACCTCCCGAGTCTCGATATTTTGAAGGTTTTAGTGTCGTAATTCCACAGAAATGGCTATTAAATGTTCAGTGTGGCTATAAAATATAGAATATTCGGTACAGGTCCAGGTTTTGTAAATAGTCATCGCTAGATTTCTAATTTCTGTATTTGTATGTGTATAGCCACATTATTCATACGAAATGGCTATAATTGGTACTTAGTCTCCCTTGGGGGTATAAAACATTTCTGCAGAGAATTATTGGCATAGGTCCACGTTCTAATACATCTACTATAGGACTGTACCTCCCGAGTCTCAATATTTTGGAGTTTTGAGAGTCATTATTCCACCGAAAAGGCTTCACTTTGGTGTTTAGTCTCCATTATGGGTATAAAACATTACCGGCAGAAGTTGTTATGTGGCCTCCATTGAACGACACCTTCCGATTCTCGGTATTTCCAAGGTTTTAGCGGAGAATTGTCGGTAAAATTTACGTTTCCATATAGCCCCATAAAACGATACCTACCGATTTTTGGGGATTTTTTCAACCGAAATGTCTGAACCTGATTTCAATATAATTTATGCTGGTGTGTAACGTCGTTTTTACTTGTTGTTAGCAAAGTGCTGTTTCATTCAGCACGTTATTATTTTACACTTTTAAAGATAAAACATCGGTGATTCATAAAAAATGACTTCAAAATGCTAGTTGAATTTATCTAGACTCTGCTGTATTTCAAGCCCTAAAGTTAATGTTCAACGTGTTTGCTGCCCCCTTATTAAATTAGTGAATCTGATCAGAAAGAATAAAGTTTTCAAAAATTGGACGCAATCGCGATATTCTGATTCAAAAAACCCATTATTGACAGAGGCCACAATTACTATTGTTTTTAATAATACGTCTAATAATCTCTGAGTTTCGCAATTTGTTAAAACCTGTTATGGGAGAGGTCCCCCATCCCCTCCATTTTCTGTATTCTGCCACCTTATGAACCTGCACACACGGAAGTCTAATTTAGAACATCACGTCAGTCTTAAAGAATTTATATACATTTAGATAGATCATAGCATAGTTTACCCGTCGTTTTAGTGACCATTTCACATTTTTAGACGTTCCAGTTAGTTAACCATCTTTGAAATTACGTTTTGCCTGATTTCTCAATCAATTTTTTTGGAATTTCGATCACGCAGCAAATGTGGGTTGATCGCGCTTTTCCACTTATTGAAGCTAGTGTTTATAGCGTTTGTGTAGTCACGCTTACTTAAATTAAGGATATTATCTATACATTTTTGAAAAATTGGGCTGACCGCGATATTCCACTTCCGAGATGACCATTCAGGATCGAGGCAGTATTGACCATAGTATTGCAAGTATTTTTTTAACAATACGTTCAAAAATATTCTTATTTTCACGTTTTCTTAAAAAATTTTGTGGGGGAGGTACCCTGGTCACTCCACTGACCAGTATGAAAAATAGCTAAAAACCTATTCTCAGACCTAAAAACTCCACATACAAAATTTCATCGAATTCGGTCCAGCCGTTTCGGAGGAGTTTAATTTCGAACATCATGGCAGACTCGAAGAATTTTATATATATATAGATTTTATATATTGTTTAATGTCAGACTCGAAAAGTAAAAAGTCTTTGACTGATATTTCAGAACATCAAAGACATAAATACAACAAGATAAGACATTTTTTTGCTATCATTCTTCAGTGAATGGCTTTTGAATTTAACATAATGTTATATTACGATATGGTGATATAACATTTTTTTCTTTTATACATTTTTACGTATTTAATCGAATTTACTGATCCAATTGACATAGAATTATTCTTGAATAGATCCTTGAATTCATAAATTTCGTTTCTGATACCATTACATGAAATGTTCATCCTTGGTTGCGATTTTGAATTAACTGCAACCTGTTAAGGGTAATGTTTCTATACAAAGTTTCGTAAACATTTTTTTGTTGCATGCATTTTGTCAAGTCTTAGTTGTATTTATGTCTTTGAGAACATTAAGCATTCACAGTAAATAAATTGAAGACGCCTTCAGGTAGTTACCAGAATTTTTTTAACATTTAGACATATTTTGAGTAATAAAAACACATTTTAAATCACTTAACTTTGGGTTACAATCATCAAATGCCAGAAAAAATGCAACTCATATTACTTAATTTCGTAAAATACTTAAGATTATTTGACATGGTTATTATGCAGCACTTTGCCAAATTGCTCTGGCAGAAGATTTGTCAATATTCACAGTGAATTTTAATTTAACTTGTCAAACATGACAAATATTTAAACAACAACAAATTTTATTAGTCATTTGCCACAAAAGATCGTTGTGCATTGTTTGAAATTAAACCGCACACAACTGAAAAGGCTGTAAGACTCATGCCTTGACAAATAATCATACAGAAATCCACCAAAAAAGAATATATTAAAAATATTGAAAATTTTCGTCAATAGCTTGAACAAAGAAATCTTCATTGGTTTTCAATTGTTTACAAAATATTCTTTGAATAATTTTTTGTCGATGTTTGTATTTGTCTTTGCCGTCGTCGTCAATTGCATTGGCATGCAGAAGAAGAACTCATTCATGACCATAAGCGAATGCACTTCGTCACCTCATTTGCCAAAACAAACAACAGTTGGTGCTGAAGTAACTTGCAGAGCATGGTGCCAGACATTTGACAGACAATTTGTCATCATCAATGCCGTTCGTTCGTCGTCGTTGCATCTAAGTTTTACATGGCCAAAATTAATTTTGAAATATGTTTATATTAGCTTTGAAATTTGAGGGAACTTTTAAGCGATTCTTGCACTTTAAGTGACAAGTAATTTAAATTTGAAAATAAATAAAAAAAATGAAAAAAACTACACCTAACAAAAATTCCCATTACATGATAATATTAGAAATTTTAAATGCAAGTCTTATGTATTTGCAATAATTGTTATCTCACTTCAATATTTTCCTACTTACTTTTCAAGGCCCACAAATCGAAATTGTTCAATCCCTCGAGAAATTGTCTTGTATGTAAACGACACAATTCCGAAGCATCAGGGTTACGTGAGGCATCGAATGGTTTGCCAATCGATATCAATTTTTGGCCAATGCTGTAAAGGTATTCTGTAATTAAATAAAAAAGTAATAAAACATTAGTTAAATTGCTTAAAAAAAAAAAACATTTAATATGAATAAAAACATGTTTTAGCAATGGTTTCTAACTTGTTTCGATTTATTAGGTTGATCTTTGTAATTGATATTAGGTTTATAGGCGTTTGTCATTGAATGCCACAGTGGAATTGGAACAAGTTTACTAAACTATTGATAAATGGAATTTGATAGAGTTGTAATCGTGATGATTTAATTGGTCAATTGACTTTTATGCACCTTGACTCTGTTCACTGTCCAATATGCATGTGTGGTATTATGGTTAAGTAATGTGATGTTGAAAGCAATAATTGCTAAAATCTTCTTAGACATTTCAATGTTAATGTTACTGCAGTAAAAACATGCAATTTCTAGTTTTGAATGATGGTGAACTATGTAATTCCATCTGTTATGATAATGGACATCTTAAATATTCTCTAAATGTTATTTGAAGGTTTACTGCGGCTAAATACATGTGCTTCAATTGACCTTCGGAACGCATTATTACACATTGACTTTAGGCTAAGTTAAGTGCTTTAATTATTGCATTTAAATGCAAATCAAAATTCTTTATTTTTATAAAATATTTCAAAGTTAAAAAATAAATTTATTTACAAACATTTTATAGAACAATTGTTTCTTCGTAAGGAATTTATTTTTAGCGGTTTTTTGTTTATTTCAGATAAAGTCCACATTTTGTAGCTTCTAATATATTTTTAATTAATTTATAGATAACTTTTAGAATGAGCAGCATAATTTTACAGGTTCCAACTAGATCAAAATGAAAATCTTTATAAATAAAAACCAAATGTTGAAGGACTGGACCGATTTAGATCATTTTTTTTTTTTTGATATGTTCGTCATAACCCATGGTCACAGGGTTGACGTAGGGGATGGAAGATACCAAGGAACGGTCCTGACCGGCTTTAACATGGCAAAGCCCAGGACTTATCTTGGTCCCTCTTTCATCTCAAGTGGACACTGACCTCCCCGTGGTGTCACCTGGGGAACTGCCTTTAACTCCCGTTAATAGTAGTGAGCTAACATGTGCCGCGCGTTCACCCATAAGAACTTTAAAAACTTGGGTTTGGCCATCGGGTTAGTAACCCTCCCCTAGAAAAAAAAACAGCCTACTATGAAAAAACGAAAGAAAAGAAAAACAAACCCCTCTAAAGTTGACGAACCCCGCAAACGTTTTAAGGGCCATGATCTGCGAATCTGCACCTGGAATGTTCGCACTCTTTATAGAGAAGGTGCAGTTTACGCATTGGCAGACGTACTTGAAAAGTACAAGGACATTACTGCCATACAGGAAATACGATGGAACGGAAAAGGCGTCACAACAACACCTAAAGGTGACGCACTGTATTATAGCTGTCATGACACAAGGCATGAGTTTGGTTGCGGATTTGTAGTTGGTCGGAGGTTAAAACACCTGGTCTCCAGCTTCACCCCAGTGAATGAAAGACTCGCTGCAATTCGATTAAAAGCAAAATTCTTTAACATCAGCTTTATTTGCGCTCATGCTCCCACTGAAGAAAAGGACGAACAGACCAAAGATATATTTTACGATCGCTTAGAAGAAACATATGACCGTTGCCCTGCTCATGACATTAAAATCATTCTAGGCGATTTTAATGCCAAAATTGGAAAGGAGAATATCTTTGGTCCAACAGTCGGGAAATTCAGTCTCCACAGTGAAGCGTCTGACAATGGTATGATGCTGATAGACTTTGCAGCTGCAAAAAACATGGTAGTTAGCAGCACCAGATTTATTCATCTCGATATTCATAAGGGCACCTGGCTGTCTCCAGATCAAAGGACAAGTAATCAAATTGATCATGTTGTGATAGATGGAAGACATTTATCCAGCGTGTTGGATGTACGATCGTTCCGAGGCGCAAACATTGATTCGGACCACTACCTTGTTGCAGCAAAGGTACGTACCCGTCTAAACGTTGCAAATAAAGCACGAACAGACTCAACGCGGAAGTTGGACATCGATAGGCTGCAAACACAACAGATAGCCACAGCATATTCCACTCAACTAGCCCAATTGCTTAACGCGAGCACTCCTTGTCCCGATAACATAACAACACAATGGCAAAATATTGCCCACTCCATGCAAACAGCCGCAAAATCCATACTTGGATTCCAGAGACCTCCACAAAGGAATTCATGGTATGACCAGGAGTATCGTGCTGCTACCGAAGAGAAAAATGCGGCATATAGAGCTACTTTACAATTAGTAGCAACGCGTAGCGCGCGAGAGAGATATCGGGAGAAAAGGAGAGAAGAGAAACGTCTTTTCCGCAAGAAAAAGAGAGAAATGGAAAAGCGGGAGCGCGAAAAAATCGAGATGTACAGGAGCCAGAATGAAGTCCGAAAATTCTACCAAAGAGTGAAACATCAAACAGATGGCTTTGGTACAGGCACATCCTCCTGTAGAGACCAGCAAGGTAATCTGGTAACAGATACAGATAGCGTGCTCAGGTTATGGAAGGAACATTTCTCCAATCTGCTGGTATCCAATAGTAGCGAAGACGATGATACCACAGATCCAATCCCAGCCTGGCCAAGATGAGGACAGCAATAAATCGGCTGAAGAATAATAAGGCAGCAGGAGCCGATGGCTTACCAGCCGAGCTGTTCAAAACCGGAGGCGACACGCTGATAAGGTGTATTCATCAGCTAAATAGCACCATCTGGCAGGAAGAACGAGTTCCCGACGATTGCAACCTGAGTATCCTGTGTCCGTCCACAAGAAGGGAGATAAGACTGTATTCTCAAACTATAGGGGCATAAGTCTACTCCCTATTGCCTACAAGATCGTGTCAGGGATATTGTGCGAAGGACTAAAGCCTATGGTCAACGAGATAATTGGACCATACCAAAGCGGCTTTAGACCTGGTACGTCCACCATTTACCCTGCGGCAAATCCTGGAGAAGACCCAAGAGATGCAGATCGACATCTACCACCTTTTTGTCGATTATAAAGCAGTCTTCGACAGCCCGCTCCGCTCAAAGATATTCCGAGCCATGTCTGAATTTGGTATCCCCGCAAAGCTCATCCGGCTTTGTAAAATGACTTTAACTGACATGAGGTCCTCAGTTCAAATAGGAAAGAACCTCTCCGAAGAGTTTGGTACCAAAAGTGGTTTCAGACAAGGAGACAGCCTTTCATGTGAACTCTTCAACATCTTGCTGGAAAAGGTTATTCGAGAGGCAAACGTCAAAAGAAGTGGCACAATATACACCAATAGCCACATGTTACTTGCTTATTCTGATGATATAGACATCATGTTCCGATCAGTAAAAGAAGTAACTGATACCTTTATGAAGGTCGAAGGAGAATCTGCTAAAGTGGGTCTGGCGGTAAACGGTGAGAAGACCAAGTTGATGGTGTCGAAGCGCAATGCGTCCATTGAGCTCGGACCAACTGTGGAAGTTGGTTCCTATAATATTGAGGTAGTAAAAGACTTCGTATACCTCGGCACCTCCGTAAACACAACAAACGACATCAGTTGTGAAATAAAAAGAAGAATTGTATTGGCCAACAGATGCTACTTTGGTTTAAGTAAGCAGTTTAAAAATAAAACCACATCTCGTCAAACAAAAATAACGCTCTAAAAAACATTGATACTACCCGTGCTGATGTATGGCTCCGAAGCCTGGGTACTTGCGCAAGCAGATAAGGCAGTGATTGGCGTGTTTGAGAGAAAATTTCTTCGAAAGATTTACGGACCGATCTGCGTTGACCGTGAACATCGACGTCGTATGAACCACGAGCTGTATCTGCTATACAACGACATCAATATAGTTAAACGTATCGAGATGCAGCGATTGCGTTGGCTAGGGCATATAATAAGAATGAGCGATGATGAACCCGCTAAAAAGGTGTATAAACACGGGCCGCTTGGCGGTGCACGCAGAATTGGCAGGCCAAGGAATAGATGGCGCAAACAAGTGGATGATGAGATGAAAAGGCGCGGTATTCCAGAAAGCGAAGCAACAAATAGAGAGAATTGGAGATCTTTTCTTAGTTCGGCCTATAGAACAAATGTTCTCTAATGGGCCAGTTAAGTAAGTAAGTAAGTTTCTGATTGGTGCAGACTTTGCACATGGTATTATTTCATCTAGCCATGTATTAGGTTGGAATATGGACTATATCGGTCCGCTCCGAAAAAAGTGAAGTTTAAGAGCTCCTCTCGCATTGTTTTGATTCTTTTTTCAGTAGGTTGTTATAGCGGCCTCATTCAAAACGGTAAAATTTTTTCCGTAGTGAGTCAATACTTCCTGAGATAATGGCCCAAAAGTTCAAAACCCTGCAGACACATACCAAAATGGCTACTGCGCAGGATAACTAGAAAATTTTTCAAAAATTTCTTCCCAACTTTTTAATTTGTTATTTCGAGTCCTTTATGAATAAATTTGGTTACTAAAAATGTTTGGTATATGTCAATGGTTTGGTATAGCCCTCCATTACGATTTTCAAGTAAACTCGTGATAAAAAATCAATATATTTTATATACGGTATAATTGTTGTGTTTTGTTTTTGGTCAGTGGCTGAGGGTATATCTCCGTCAGAACAGCTGACGGATATTTTCTTACTTGTTTTTCTTATCTTTTGTGCGAAATAATGATAGGTTCAGTGCAATTTTGGGGATTTACACTTAAACATTTGAGGAAAACTTTTTACAAGTCGTTGATTTCAGCGATCCTCAATGTCCAACGAGTAATTTAGTTCCGTAGTTGTGGTCGAATTATTTTTAGCAGGGAAAAGGAAGTAAAACTGTAGTTGTCAGTGGCAAGGATAGTTTCAAATTGCGTGAAAGGGGTAGAAAACAAATTTTAAAATTTTACAATTTTTTATTTTGTATCAAAACCAAAAATTTTATATATTTAGATAAAATTATAAATTCCAATAAAAGTCATCTGAATTATGAAAAAATTAGGCATTTGCATGTAAACCTAACTTTATTTCGGTTGACCACGCCCAATCCGTTCAATACATTATTTTTTTTTAAAACTACTGAACCTAATTTCATGAAATTTTTAGAAAATGTCCCATGGTCCAAAATGTTTTATATGTATTTATGAATTTCGGGGGCCTATTTTTTTATAATTGCTATATTTGCTAAACTTATGAAAGCATCGGCTTGCAAATTAATTTTCGAGACAACGGTGGTTGCGCCCCCGATCAAATATTCGTTCTTGGTGCCCGACGTCCCGACCACGGCCACTTTTTAGGTATTTTATATATCAATAAATTACTAAACGATTTTCATGAAATTTTGAGGAATGTACCGTGGTGCACGTAGGCATGAACTTCAGAGGTGGTACGCTATATCCCCTATTAAGAAAAACGATATATTTAGAAATTTCCTTAAATAGTGAGGTTTAAAGTTCCATCAGCCATAAAAAACAAGAAACATGTAAGTCTCAATAAGCGGTAGAATGCGACTTAACCACTTTTTTTAAATTTTATAATTAGATCGTTTTAGGATAAAGAAAGGGGACATGGACGATAATAAATCCAAAACAGCATCAATGGTCGAAGAAAACTCTGACAAAGTCTGTAAGAGAAAAGAAAGGTTACACACAAAATCTGTTGATAAATTTGAAATCTTCAATAAATAACTCGGTTTAATAAGGGATCCGAACAAATTATTTTTGAATTGTAAAACATAAAGTCCATAAAAATTGTCATTTAAACTCAATACGACGGGCCAGCAACGCGAACCCGAGTCTGCTAGTAATTAATATTTTTATACCCTCAGCCTTTAGGCTAAAGAGGGTATTTACACTTTGATACGACCAAAAATGTGCCTCATCGAAATAATGGTTTTAGACCCCAAGTATGTTTGTACGATATCCGTTTCAGACAATTTTGAGTAGATCTAGCAATGTCCGTCCGTCTGTCTGTCCGTCTGTCTGGCTGGTGCGCACGATAACTCTCGAACGGATCAATCGATTCGGTTCAAATTTTGGGTATCGAAATATTTTGTCCAGATTCGATTTAAGTTCGAAGATGGGCCATATAGGTCCACTCCTTCAGGTACCTCCCCCACACATGTTCAAAAATTGTCGCAAAACTTGTGCGCACGATAACTCTTGTAGGGAATAACCGATTTGGTCCATACTTTGCACATCGCGTAATTTCTACCAAACTTAGATGAGGTTCCAATATGGACTCAATCGGTCCACTCCTTCGGGTACCTCCCACACAAAATTTCGGATAAGTTCAGTTTAGGACCTGGTCTCGAATCGCTTTGATTTTTGTTTACGCAAGTTGTATTCGCTGTCCTCTATACGACGCTGTAAGTTTCATTAGGGGCAAGTCCATACTTCCTGAGAAAATAGCCTGAAAGTTACAAAAAACCCTATGACACCGTGTGTAGTGGTTGGAGCGCAAGATAATTCTCGAACGGATCTGCCGATTCGGTCCAAAATTTGGCTTTCGTAATATTTTGTCCAAACTTAGTTCAAGTTCAAAGATGGATTATATCGGACCACTCCTTCCGGTACCTCCCCCACAGAAGTTCGAAAATGTTCGGAAAATTTGTGCGTACGATAACTCTTGAAGGGAGTAACTGATTTGGTCCATACTTTGTACATTATGAAATTTCTACCAGACTTAAATGAGGTTCCAATATGGACTCAATCGCTAAACTCTTTCGAGTACCTCCCACACAAAATTTCGGAAAAGTTCAGTTTAGGACCTGCTTTCGAATCGCCTTGGTTTTTGTTGTAGCATCTTGTATTCACTGTCCCCTATACGAAGGTACAAGTTTCCTCACGGGCAAGTCCATACTTCCTGAAAAAATAGCCTGAAAGTTGAAAAACAAACCCTATGACGCCATTATGGGTGGAAGCGCAAGATAATTCTGGAACGGATATGCCGATTCCGGCCAAAATTTGGCCTTCCTAATATTGTTTCCAAACTTAGTTTAAGTTTGTAGATAAGTCATATCGGTCCACTCCTTCAGGTACCTACCCCACAAAAGTTCAAAAATATTCGGAAAAATTGTGCTCACGATAACTCTTGATGGGAGTGACCGATTTGGTCCATACTTTACACATTCTCATATTATCTACCAGATATAGTTCAGGTTCGAATATGGACTATATTTGTCCACTCCATCCCGTACCTCCCACACAACATTTTGGATAAGTTCACTTTAAGACCTGCTATTGAATCACTTTGATTTTTGTTGAAGCAACTTACATTCGCTGCCTCAACTACGATGGTAAAAGTTGTTTCAGGGGCAAGTCCATACTTCTTGAGAAAACAGCCCGAAGGGTGTAAAAACCCCCTATGGCACCCCCATGGTCCATGTCGGTCCAATCCTTTAAGTACCTTTTACGCAAAATTTTTGAACTTTAATCCTAATCAACATTTTTGTCGGATCATGCGACTAAAATTTTGAAATCCCTAAATACATAGGTTTTTTGTGAAAAAAGTGTTTCAATTTTCACAGGCTGTCGGCAAAGCCGACTGATACTTTTTTACTTGTTTTCATATAATTTTCCCAATTTTGAAATTGTCTATAATGGCATTATTGGTTTTCAAAACTTATAATGAAATGTATCATCATCCAAATGCTTTGGACATTTGTGCTTTATATTATTAGCTTGAGGTGTGTCATACTCCGCCACAAATGTTTTAATTACAAATTAGCACATCGGTTTCGTTGGTGAATGACTTAGAACTCCATCGTACCATGCTGTTAATATCACCTAATGTGTACTCTACCATTTCAAAAGGGAATTTTTCTGAAAAAAATTCTACACAAAACTAACAAGAACATATCATAAGATCGGTGGGTGTGTTGATGTTCTTAATTGTTTGTATAAAATATTTGTTGTTATTGTTTTGTTCAAATATTGTGCGAATGGCAAAAATGTCATTGTTATTTTTATAACAAAACAGTACTCAAATTTTTAAAGAATGTTCTTGATTGATGGCCGACTATAAAAATTGTAATAAAAATGTATTCATTTAAACAAAAAAAGCTCTTTTTAAACTCAGTTATCTTAAAAGAATTTCATCAAAAAAGAGGAATTTTTATTGAAACGTGCTCCAGGTGTTAAAGAACACATAACTAAGATTTATTTTTTATTTTTAATTTCAGTTATTTGAATTCAGTGGTTTAATAATTTTTTAGCCAACACTTTATGTGGTAAGTTATATATGTACATACATAAATTCCCATATTTTACACATATATGTACATATTTTTACGAAGTATGAAGTAACGCTGTTCAGCTAATATTTTATTTAAGTTTTACGTGACGCATTGGTAAAAAAACTATCATATGGTAAATAGCAGCAAAGAAAGGATCAAAGACAGCCGGGACCGACTGTGGATATCACTGTGTGTAATTATTTTGTTCTAAAAAGTTGTTTATTGAAATCTTAAGTACATTTTTGTAGTTGGCTGTATCTTTTATTTTTGGGCGTTTCGGTATCTGTGGACCGGAATCGGAGTAAAAAGTATAAAAATCGAATATTTTCAAAAGTTGTTGGCTATTTTCACATTTAAGAACCGGTCATAGACATTTCGTATGTTTCAGAAAGTTGCTACTTTATTGTGGTACATTGTTTTCTTGAATTTTGAAGGTTTAGTATCTATGGAGCAGGAACCGAGAAAAGAGATTAAAATCGTATTTAATTTGCTATTTTTACCATTATGAACCGTTTCTACGGAGTTCGTATGTTCTATAAAGTTATTAACCAAGATCTAGGGTACATTTTTCTAGTTTGATCGGTTTGATATCTGTAGACTAAAATCCGAGAAAAAATTAAAAGGGAAATTTGACCTTGACGATTTTGATCTTGAAGGTGAGGTTGAATGGATTTGATGTGTTTACAATTAGTATTCCTTAAGACGAGAGCTACAACTTTTATTCTACAAGTAGACCCAAATTCTTAGCAGTTTAGAAGATATGTGCCTGACAAAATGATCTCTTTTGACATCAAGGCCTCAGATCTTTGGGGGCCCATTACCGTGAAAGTTAAAGTGATAGGAAAAAACTCCGGGACACGTGTCTTCTTATTTTTGGTATTCCATTCCGCTGCGGTGTCAAAATGTGGTTAATAATTTTCGTGCCGCACAGTGTATGTTCCCAAATTAGAAATAACAAGTAAGAAAGTTTTAGTTACCTTTGCTCAGCCTCTGACCAAAGAAAAAGGAAACACAGTAATTATGCCCTATATAAAATATATTGATTTTGTATTACGAGTTGGCTACAAAATACGTGGAATCGGTAGACATATACCAAAAATGTTTAGTAAGCCAACTTCTGACTCATAGAAAACTCTAAAAATTAAATTACGTTAAACTGAGTCTGAAAGAAATTTTTTAAAATGTGTGAGAGTTATATTTCACACTAGCCATTACAGTATGAACCGGCAAGGTTTTTTGGAGCTTTTGGGCTAGGAAGTAAGGACTTACCCCGTAAAAAATGTACCGTTGTAATAGGGGCCGTGAAAACAACCTTCTGTAAACAATTTAATCAGATCCGAGACGAGTCCTCAAACTGCACTTTTCCCAAATTTTGTGTGGTAGGTACCCGAAGGACGGGACAGATCAACAAAAATTTATCAAATCAATCACTCAGCTCAACTCCAACGAGAAATTAATAAAAACAAGTAAAAAAGTATCAGTCTTTTTTCCAACAATTTTGTATTAAGGCGGGTTTCAGAATTTTGAGGTCCTTTTAGACACTACATCTTGCCAACAAAAATGTGGATTAGGATTAATGCGCAAAAGTGTTGAATTTTTGTGAGGGAGGTTCCCTAAGGAGAAGAACCATATGGACCATTTTCGAACTTTAGCTACATTTGGACAAAATATTAGTAGATTTATTGTTTTGAACAAATCGGTTGCTCCGTTCAACAGATATAGCGTGTACCATTTTAGCGAAAAGCTTCCGAAGGAGTGGACCGATATGGCTCATCTTCGAACTTTTACTAAGTTTGGTCACTACGGCATAGGGGATTTTGTACACCTTTCGGGCCATTTTTTCATGAAGTATGGACTTGCCCCTAAAAAAACTTGTACTGTCGTAATAGGGACAGAAAATACAAGTGGCTACAGCAAAAATTAAAGGGATTTGAGAGCAGCTCTTAAACTCCACTTTTCAGAAATTTTGTCTGGGAAGTACCCGATGGAGTGGACCGATATAGTCTGTATTCGAACTTTATCTGAGATTCGAAGAAATATTACGATGTGCAAAGTATGGACCAACTCAGTTAGGGCCTTCGAAAGTTATTGTGAGCACAATTTAAGCAAAAAGTTTGGACAAAATGTTACGAAGTCCAAATTTTGGACCGAATGGTGTGCTACAGCCACTACACATGGTACAATAGGGGTTGTTTACAGCTTTCGGGCTGAAAAAACTTGTATCGTCGTAATGGGGGCAGCGAATACAGGTGTTTGCAACAAAAATCAATGCGATTCGAGAGCAGATCTTAAACTGCACTTTTCCGAAGTTTTGTGTAAGAGATACCCGCAGGAGAGGACCGATAGAATCCATATTGAAACCTTATCTATGCCTGGTAGAAATTTCACGATGTGCAAAGTATGGAAATATTACTAAGGACCAAATCTGTTCATCCGTTCTAGAGCAATCGTGCACGCTAGGGTTATGACTTTTTGATATTTTTTCTCAAAAATTATTTCCTGTAGTAAGAATGAATGAACTTTTTCCTATTAATGCTCATTATATTCCATTTTATTATGAAAAAGCTTCCGCAAAAATCATTTTGAAAAAAAAAAATGAAAAAAATTCTATGAAATGAAAAATTTTTTTCTCAAAAAATTATTTCCTGTTACACGAATGAATGGCCATTTGCCTATTAATGACTAAAATACCTTTTATTCCATTTAAATTTTAAAAAAGGTCCCGCACAAACCACTTTTAATTTTTATGATATATGAAATAAAGTTATATATAATATAAATGATATATAAGTTATAATATGATGATAAAACTAGTGAGAAACAAACGGTTGTCATTTTGGCTATGTCGTGTGGCCCTATACCTTGTTTTCAGTTAAATATCTGCTTACAGTGTTTCAAAAATTGTCAAAAGTTTTGAAAAATAAAAACTTTAAAAGCTTTTTGTGCGGAATCACTCGAATCACTTTATAATTAAGATTTTATGCAATCTTAGATAAAACGCATCAAAATATCATACAGGGATGCGAGGTTGTAAAAAAGTCATAACCCTAGTGCACACCACAAACAACTTAATCTTTTGTGAAAGGGTAACCCAAATATTGACCTATTTTAGAACTTGAACTAGTGTTGGAAATATTACGAGGTGAAAGTTTGATATGTTCGACATGGCTTAATAACTCTATTATTTCGATGAGCTCAATTTTGGTCGTATCAAAGTGTATCTATATACCCTATTTAGCCTAAAAGCTGTGGGTATAAGAACACTGTGCAACAAAATTCAATTTTTTTCAAAGTGATGGGAAAAACGAAGTAGATTATGGAAGTAGGGCTAAAAATATGAGGCACGTGTATCGGCGTTTTTAAAGTTTACGTCGGAAAGTAACCAAAATAGGCGGGGCAAGTTCCGCCCATTTTTAAATTTTTGGAAATATTCGAGTTTAGATATCTTGGAATCCTTGCACTTTAGGTATATAGTGTCTTTGGCAACTTTACTTAAGAGGGTTTGGGAAATATTTTTGTTAAAATTTTTAATACTCATGCGGTTCATCAAAGGGGTCTTTTTTGCCCTTTTTTTCGAAAATCTTTCAAAAACTCATTAAAAATGTGATGGTATCAAATCCGAATACACTACAAAATTGTTCACCATAAAATTTTACTATAGGTCTCAGAATACACCAAATCTGTAACTCTTGTCTAATCGCCAGAAATCTCTAAAAATGAAAAACACGTTTTAGGGTTAAAGTCGGACTTCATCTGAGTTTATTCAAAATTATCCCACAAAACATAATTTTAGAAAGATGATGTCAGAGACAAAAATTTTCTTCGTCAAATTTCACCATAGGTCACCAAAGAAATGAAATGTCTATTTACATTCTATAGTATGAAAATATCAGTATCAATTTTGCTGAAAAACATGAAAGTATTTCCCAATTTTTTGATGAAAATTTTTTCCTTCTTTTTTCTAGTTGATACATGGAAGTAATATAAAACTTGGTTATAGTTGAAAAGTGTCAAAGGATAAAAAATTCTACACAAAATTTCACTGTGAGTTTCAAAATAAACCGTAAATCTATGTACACTATTTCCTTAAAAAAATAGATTACAAATGTATATATATTAGGATGAAATTATATGTTTTAATTTTGGACTGTTTATTTTACATGATTCCATACTGGATCAAAATCTAGCAAAATCCTTTACTTTTTGGGAATATTGTTAAAGAAAGAAATGTTCCAAATGAAATTTCATTATGAGTCTCTGAATAAAAGAAATCTGTAACCATAAGATATAACATTCTTAGCAGCACTTGTTTTTGATATATAGGTTTTAGGGCCATATTTTCCAATGTTCATACAGATTGTCGTTGTGATTGAAAAATTTAAATATCTTATTGATGGTTTTTCGTTATAAATTCATGCAGAAGATGTTGTGCGCTCAATATAAACAGCTTTAAAAACATTTGTGGTGAGTATATATTTGAAAAATATAAAAAAACCGATCGGACCTGCCAATATTGCGTATTTTTAATACAGTAGAACTTCGATAATTCGTAATTCAAGGGACCAGCCAATTTTTACGAATTATCGAGGATTACGATTTATCGAGATTACGAATTAACGAGGTTAAAATAAAATAATACGAATTATCGAGGTTAATGTTTCATCAACAGTATGATTTGATAAAAAAAGAGCGTAGTTTTTGAATTGATGATGTTGCATCTTTATGTGTCACAACTTCTTCGTGATTGTCACCATCATCGTCATCTCTTTCTTCATTTTCCCCTGAAACTTGTTCCAAAATATCGTCATCTCCCAGATTTCCAGTAACACCAATGTCATTATCCACATTTACGTATTATTCAAAGGTAACGACATTCTCGGAATTAAAAGGAATACGTTGAAACTCGTTATTGATATTTACAATCGGTTCATCGGATAAATTGTAGATCAAATCCTTAACAAAACCGCAAGCTCGAAAGCAATTTTCAATACACGATTTGCTTATGTTCATCCAAGCTTTATAAGCTGTAAGCATAGCTGTATGCAGTGTAAATGCAATACAATACAGTTCTTTACGGTATAATGATTGTGTCATTTCGCGAGAATTATTGATGCTGTGCATTTGGTGCGTAAACATTTGTAATAAAAAGGTGTGAACAACAAAATTATAAAATTTTTATGAAATTAGAAAATGTTTTGAGATGAAAAAATTACGAATTATCGAGGGGACCAAATTGCCTGTAATTTTTACGAAATATCGCGATTTTTTCAAGGGACCGGCATTTTGTTACGAATTATCGAAGATTACGAATTATCGAGGTACGAATTATCGAAGTTCTACTGTACTTTCAACTTAAATTCCGTAGTTAGGATAAGCCATTGGTTACTTATATTGCATGCGAAAATACATGGTCCAGTGAAAATATGGCTATGGTCCAGTGAAAATATAGGTGTCATAATATGAATTGGTGTGCACTCATTGGTATGAGAGAAGTCTCTCTTGTCCTTTCAGGAATGTTTGTGGAAACATATATCGCATTCAAAGTACTAGGAAAAACAAAAGATAATGTAAAAAAATTATTGATAGGGTGTGGGTGTAGAACGCCACTATTTGTTCTTATTTCAGAAAATACGTAATTTTTATACATTTCATTTCTCGGAAACTATTATATACATATGTATATAGGTTCCACCCCTTTAATATTGTTTTATTGGATCACTATATATATATATAAGATTTTTATATAATCTTACATTAAAACTCATTAAAATGTGATAAAGGGACATATAGATATATATTGTCAATAAAAAATTGTGTAGTTATTCACATCTTATGGCAATCACTAACGGTAGACATACATATAATAGAAATAATTAAAACCAAAAACAATATTTCAAATTCTTTATTTTTAACTATTCAATAAATGTATATTTCACACTAATTTTGAGAAAACTCGCAAGTCGCATAATAATATCAGCCATAGAGGATGTGAGAAAAGTCTGTATAAAGCACATGATATTGCTGCTGCTATTAGTACTGAAAATGAGCGCAACAAATAGAAATTAACAATTCTAAGCATTTCATTTGCAAAAGAAAACAAAATAACAATTTAAAGAAAAAAAAAAAAACGAAAAATTCCCCAACCATCCCCCAGCACAAACCTTGTACTGAAAAAAGTACATAAACACTTATAATTTGCTCTTTTTTCTACTCGTATTTCTCAGTTATTTATGCAAAATTTTAATTTTTTTAAGAAGAAAACACAACACAGTAGCGAACACCGATGGCATATCAATCAGACGTGATATGAAAATTTCCGAAACCATAAAACGCTGGTGCTGCTGCTGCTTAGTCAACTTGTGATCAATTGCTAAGTGTGAGGTGAATATCAAGCGATTTGAACATCGTCGTTGTCGTTAATGATGATGAGAATGATATTATTATGGATAGTATTGGAAGCATTGACATGCAGCGCTGTGTATATATAAAGGGGGATCCATAGAAGATAAGGAAGATGATTACACAAACATTCTATAAAAGGTCTATTCAATGTTCTGCATGTAATTATAGAAGGTCTAGGAAGTATTGTGTTTATGAAATTTGCATAAAGTTAATCGTATAGGTGTAAATTATTAGACAACTTTGACTTCTGGAAGAATTTTAAGATATTTCGCGATATTTACAATCGTGATATAAGTTTCTTGACGTATTTTTTTCGAAAAATGATCACAAGCATTATTTGAAACACAAATGTTCTGATTATAATTTTACTTATAAGCCGAACCGCTAAAGAAGCACGTATGTACCGAGGCAACTTTCAATCTTTTACTTTACCATACCGATATATTTATTGGGTGAGAAGTTTAATATTAAAATGAAAAATACATAATAAGTTGTCATTCATCTATTCCTACCAGAATTTATAAAAAGTTTATTCTTAACTCAAATACAAATCGTATACATTACAATCCGGTTTAAAATTATTAAGAGACTTCCAGAACACTTTTATGTCATACAAAAATGTATTTATTTTTCGTGTTTTGTTTTTTAGAAGAAAGTCGACATTCTCGAAGTCTTTCTCCACACAACAAGCCTACTAGCCCAGCGGATAATGTAAAATTTCTTCTTTTTGAAAATAAACACAATATTATGTGCAAATATTTACAAAAAAATTATAGTCGATAAAATCCAACAAAAACATTAACTATTAACACTACCCAACTTGGCAGCAGTTTAGGAACTATGCTAAATAGCCATAATCAGATACTAAATGTTAGCCCAATTGGCATATTTAAGCAAATTTTGACAACTTGACGTACATAAATGACTTGGCATTCTCTGGGTGTTGTTCGTTTGCTTCTTAGTTGACTACATGTGGATATTGAGTGTGGAATTCCCTTCCACATAAAAAAGAGAGTTCCAAAAAATAATTTGTAGACAAAATCTAGAGTGTTATTGTTGCTAACGTAACCTGTCAATACTCATGTGGTCAATATCCGTAGGTTGTTGTTGTGTGGATTGTCTAACAGAAAGTAATCGATGATTAGAGGGCGCACACTTATCAACTAACCGGCAAGCAAAAATATTGTTTTTTTGAAAAACGTTTTAAATTGTCTGTAAATACGAGGAGCCTATGATAATTGCAATGCACGAAGTTGCATTTCGTTACTATTGGCTATAATTAAAATGTAGAGTTTATTTTATTCCTGAAAAAAGGTCAAGGTCATGGGGATTAAAACAAGCAAAAAAGAAGCAGGCGGCTTTGCCGACAACTAAATAATTCCTACTAACTGACAGAAACGATCAACACAGCATTCGGGTCATTATCGGGAGAAGTATGGAGATTAAAATTAGATCGTTGTTACAAAGACCGCAAAAACTAATGGTATATTTCTCTTGAAAAATATTTGATTCATTATACACGGTGCTCTTCAACCAAATTTAAATGGAAGGTGCTTACACCTGGGAAGTTTTTGCGGATTCTGAAATAGCAATGTTCATAGATGAGAAAAATCCAAAAACAAGAAAAAAAATCGCCGTAGAGATATTTAAATAAATCGCGGTCAAAGTTCACGTTTTTAGATTTATTTTAGGTTTTCGCGATTTTGCTTGGGAACCGCACTTCCTATCGAAATGGGGCTTAAGAAAATTTTGTAGCGGTGAAAATTCTCTATAGAGAAAAAAATTTTAGATATTTGATAAAAAAATTCCAAGATTCAATCAAAAATTTATCGATTTTCCGGAGATAAAAATTTTCAACAGGTTGTACTTTGCGTCCCCCTTTTCGGGGGTATAATTTTTTTCGGGCGCAAGTTCATACTTCCTGAGATAATGGTCTAAAATCTATTGGAAACCCTGACGCTACCAACCAAAATGGCAATACAGCAAGATAATTCTTGCAGGGAGTTTCTGATTGGTACAAACTTTGCACAACGTACTGTTTCATCCATTTGGAATATGGACTATATTGGTGCACTCCTTCGGGTACCTCAAACACAAAATTCGGAAAAAGTTAAGTTTAAGAGCTCCCCTCGGACTGTTTATACACTCAGCATTTATGCTAACGGGGGTATATAAACTTTCATACGGGCAAAATGTGCCTAATCGAAATAATGGTTTTAGACCCTAAGCATGTTTGGACGAAATCCGTTTCAGACAACTTGCAGTTGATTTAGCCAAGTCCGTCCGTCTGTATGTTTGGCTGGAGCGCACAATAACTCTCGAACGGATCAACCGATGGCTTTCGTAATGCGTTGTCCAAACTTAGTTTAAGTTCGAAGATGGGCTATATCGGCGCACTCTTTCCGGTACCTCCCCTACAAAAGTTCGAAAATGTCCGGAAAATTTGTGCGCACGATTACTCTTGAAGAGAGTAACCATACTTTGAACAACGTAAAATTTCTACCAAACTTAGATGAGGTTCGAATATGGACTCAATCGGTCCACTTCTTCGGGTACCTCCCACACAAAGTTCAGTTTAGGACCTGTCCTCGAATAGCTTTGATTTTTGTTGTACCAACTTCTACGACAAAAACCATAATTGGATTTTGTTGTGCCATATACAGCATGGATTTTATGGCCCCATCTAAACATGGTTAAATATTGACGTTTTAAAACAAATCGGGGCTATATCTCTGAAACCAATGGGAATCTCCTTGAAGGGAGTAACCATACTTTGCACATCGTAAAATTTCTACCAAACTTAGATGAGGTTCGAATATGGACTCAAGCGGTCCACTCCTTTGGGTACCTCCCACACAAAATTTCGGAAGAGTTCAGTTTAGGGCCATCTCTCGAATCGCTTTGGCATGAAAGTTGCAAAAAACCCCTATGACACCGTGTGAGGTGGTTGGAGCGTACGATAACCCTCGAACGGATCTGCCATTTCGGTCCAAAATGTGGCCTTCGTAATATTTTGTGCAAACTTAGTTTAAGTTCGAAGATAAGCCAAAAACCCCATAGGCACCATATGTAGTGGCTGGAGATCCACTTCCACAATGGTCAATGTCGATCCATTCCTATTAGTATCTCCTACGCAAAACTTTTTATCTTTAATCCTAATCAAAATTTTTGTCGGTTCAAACGCCCAAAATTTTTAAACCCCCTTAATACATACGTTTTTTGGGAAAAAATTGTTTCAATATACACAAGCTGAGGGTATGTCTCTGTCGGCAAAGCCGACTAATACTTTTTTACTTGTTTTAGTAAATTTTCAATGACAATTTAATAAATATGTCAATAATGTGGTGAAAGCCCAAATGCGAGAATAAACTTTTCGTGTCAACTGTGTTTGAAATACGTGTTGTAAAAGATATGATACAAAATACCGCTGAAACAACATGAAATAAGCATTTTAGAGTTTCAGAATGTTCTAATGAATTGCTGAGAACATTGTTTGGAAAGTTTTTGCAAAAGGTTACTTGGTTCAACTCGCGATAGTTTAGCTGATACCGACCAAACTTTCAGAAATTATGTAAAATGTTCTATATTTTATTGATTTTGATGGCCTAGATGGAGTTCTTCTTATGTGGTCTGTTCAAAAGATAAGTTCTACTGGTTTAGGGCTACAATATTGTTAAAGACAGCAAGGCCAAATTCCTATTCGTTTCTGAGATAAAGGCCTGACAAATGCAAACAAATGTAGGTTTAGCCCGGTTTTAATGGGGCCATAAAATCCGAAATGGATCTGACAGGACAAAACCCAACTAGGGTTTTTATAGTCTCAATATGTACTTCCACAAATGCATACTAGAAGTTATTTGCATTTTCAGTGTTGCATAGTGTAATTCAAAAATAAAAAATCGTTCCTTCTCTACCTTTACAGTTATAAAATCACTTTATGAAGTGACATAAAAAAGCCCAAAGTATTTTCGCCTTCCATGGACTCAAACAAGACTGAATTGGTACATCAGAATCCCTGCATAGTGTTGGTGTAGCACAGTTTATTTTTTCAGTATCTTGAGTACTCAGTTGGGTCTTGGGGTCCTTATAAGTTTTTTCTTCCAGTCATTTCCCCTACCCTCGTATGAATTACCAAAAAATATATAAAATAAAAGGAATTAAACATGACCATTCTTTTGTCTGCTCTTTGTTCGTTGTTATTGCCATAAAATACCGGCAAGTAGGAGGGAGGCTTGTGACTTTTTTATAGAGGCAACAACAAAAACCGGCACATTACTTAAAATCCAAATAACTTCGCTATTACAAAGTGGTGAAATTTTTTTCGAATATTAAAATGAATTTTTATTGAATTGCTGGTAGTTTTTGTTTTTGTTTTTAAAAAACCACAATTGATAAACCATCAATTGCTGTATTATTATGAATAAGAGGAAGACCTTTTGTACATATTCATGTTTGGATGTTTATATAAATTAAATAATTTTGATTTGTTTTCGAATTTTGTTGTCAGTTATGATGGTCTGGACCTTTTTGTCATATATATGAGCTGTGTAGCTGCTATGGCTTTTGGTCAAACTTTTTTATGTTTTTACTTCTTTTTTTTTGTCTTGTTGAAGGTTACAACAAAGTGGGCTGGGATCGTTTACATGTTGATGAAGCTGTCACAAACAAATGGGCTTGGCATCTATTTGTTTGAGAAAATCATATTTCATTGAGATGTTTGTTGATTTTGTTTATGTCGGTGATTTAATGTTAGAAGCATTAACGAATGTTGCAAGCCCCATACGAGTGGTTTAGAAATTTACTTTTTAAGTATAAGTAATTTTTCTTACCGATATTCCCAATGATGTTAAGATATGTACAGATCCCCATGATATATTACACTGTGCAACATTTTTAAGGTGATCTTTTGCAACCAATTCGATCTGAGGATTTTTTGAAAGTACAGACCCAAACGACAAGAAACCCTAGTTGGGTTTTGTTGTGTCAGATCCAGCTTGGATTTTGTGGCCCCATCTAAACATGGTTAAATATTGAGTTTTTAAAGAAATTCGGGGCTATATCTCTGAAACCAATGCGAATCTTCTTCTGATCTCTGAAGCAAATTTGTACGAAAGGACAAGAATAAAATATTTGGGGAAATAATGAACTCGAAAAACTACATTTATTGCCTCAAATTTCAAAATATATGCAAAAATGCCACAATTTTTATACATTTCGCACCGCATCTCCAAAGCCGTTAATTTTTTCTGAATATTTTCTATTGGAAAAATATTCCCTGGAATGTAATACACAACTCTTCAGAACATGTCATTGTTGTAAAATGCCTCTATGCCTTTGTTTCCAGTACATTTTTCAACGACGCATTAATAAAATTGTCAATAATGTAGTGAAATCCGAAATGCGAGAATAAACTGTTGGTGTGAACTGTGTTTGAAATAGGTGTTGTAAAAGATATGATGCAAAATACCACTGAATCAACATGAAGTAAGCAGTTTAGAGTTTCGGAATGTTCTAAAGAATTGTTGAGAACTTTATTTGGAAAATTTTTGCTAAAGGTTACTTGGTTCAACTCCCAATAGTTTAGCCGATACTGACCAGAATTTCAGCAATTATGTAAAATTTTCCATATTTTATAGGTATTTATGCCCTAGATGGAGTTTTTCTCATGCGGTTTTTTCAAAAGATAAGTTCTACTAGTTTAGGGCCACATTATTGATAAAGACAGCAAGGTCAAATTCCTATTCGTTTCTGAGATAAAGGCCTGATAACTGCAAAAAAGTGTAGATTTAACCCGGTTTAGATGAGACCATAAAATACGAACTGGATCTGACAGGACAAAACCCTATTAGGGTTTTTGTAGTCAAAATATGTACTTTCAAAAAATGCATACTAGAAGTTGTTTGATTTTCAGTGTTGCGTAGTGTTACTCTGAAAAAAAAAACACACACACACCCACACACACCATACAGGGTGCTCCTGAAGCAACTTTAAATGAAAGGAACTTACACCTGGGAAGTTTTTGCGGATTCTGAAACAGCAATATTCATACATAAGAAAAATCCAAAAACAAGAAAAAATCGTTGGAGGGATTTTGAAATAAATCGCGGTCAAAGTTCACATTTTTAGGTTTATTTTAGGTTTTCGCGATTTTGCTTACTCCTATGGAAATGAGACTAAAGAAAATGTTGTAGCTGTGAAAATTCTCTAGAGGATTGACCGTTATAATTTGTTCCTATATTTTACCATTTTCGAGATATAGAAGTCCAGGTCACATTTTTAGGTTTTTTTGTTAGGTTTTAAAGATTTGCTTGAAAACAGTAAGTCTTATAGAAATGGGACTAGAGGAAATCTTATAGCTGCTAAAATTCTCTACAAGATTGGCTATTGCAATTTTATTTATTTATTTATTTATTGAGTCTATGGAATTACAATCCTTACAGACTAGCTTATTTACTAGCAAAATATAAATCTAATAACTCATTAAATTTATCTAGAGGGTAGCAAAAATCTAAATCAATTTCCAAATTAATTTTATTAAATTCATTTAATATTCTCACAATAGGTTCGTTTCGACCATAGTTTGTTCTGTGGGTCGTAACGTTTAAATACTCGGCAAATCGAAGTGATCTTGTTGGCACTTTAAATCCAATTAAACATAATAGATCCGGGCAATCTATATATCCACAAACTAGTTTATAAAGAAAAATTATAGACATTTTGGAACGTCGATCACATAACGTATCCAAGCGTATTAATTTACAACGTGCTTCATATGACGGTAAAGGATTAGTAAATTGTAATGAAAACAATGCAAATTTAACAAACTTTTTTTGAATTCTCTCAATTCGATCAATATGTGTGGAATAATAGGGATTCCAAACAATTGAGGCATAATCAAGTTTAGATCTGACAAATGTCGTATACAATAATTTGCGAGTATAAGGATCCAAAAATTCTTTACAGTTGCGACGTATAAAAGCAAGAACTGAATATGCGCTAGGCAAAATATAGTCAATGTGGTACTTGAATGAAAATTCAGCATCAAAAACTACACCAAGATCAAGTTTGGTGCTTACTTTTGAAAGCAAAATGTGACCAATAGAATAATGACTATTTATCATTTTAGATAGCCATTTTTACCTAGGTTGTATCATTTTTGAGATATATAAGTTTAAGTTGGGAAATTGCAGTCACGACATTGTTCTATAGTGAGACCATACAGTCAGTGAATTATCCCAATTTGAACTTCCATATCTCAATAACGGTAAAATCTATGAAAATATCATAAAAGTCAGTCTTGTAGAGAATTTTAACAGCTACAACTATTTTTAATTCCATTTAGTTACGACTTGCGGTTTCTAAGCAAAATCATGAAAACCTAAAAAAACTTCAAGAAGTGTGATCACAGATCGCGATTTATTTAAAAAACGTTCCGATGATTTTTATGTTTATTGATTTTTCTCATCTATGAACATTGTAGTTTCATAATCCGCAAAAACTTCCCAGGTGTAATACATCTTCCATTGAAAGTTGGCTCAAGAGCACCGTGAATATCTAAAGACCTCGACACATAAGAAGCTTAAGTCATATCTGGTAAATGACTAAAGACCAAGTTCGACCTAATTCAAACGTGATTCTGAAATCTTTTTATTAGGTCGAACTTGGTCTTTAGTCTTTTATGGGATATGACTTCAGCAAGAATGCCATGCTTCCTTATGTGTCGAGGCCTTAGCAGTTAGACATACTGGTATGTGATGGAAACAAATTCGAGTCTATCGAAGTATATTCAGCATTATTAGTCATTGGCCTGACCAATTAAGCCCCATCGATATAATGCGATATATCGGTCGACTTTCGATTGATTTAAGGCCTCAACATATAAGTCTTCTTGCTTAAGTCATATCTGGTAAATGACTAAAGACCAAGTTCGACCTAATTCAAATGTGATTCTGAAATCTTTTTATTAGGTCGAACTTGGTCTTTAGTCTTTTATCAGCTATGACTTCAGCAAGAATGCCATGCTTCTTATGTGTCGAGGCCTTTAGCACTGTCCGTTCGTCTGACTGTCTGTCTGGCTGACTGGATAACTCTCGAACGGATCAACCGATTCGGTTCAAAATTTGGCTTTCATAATATTTTGTCCAATCTTAGTTAAAGTTCGAAAATGGGCTATATCGGTGTACTCCTTCCGGTACCTCCCCCACAAATGTTCGAAAAATGTTCGCAAAATTTGTGTGCACGATAACTCTTGAAGGGAGTAACCGATTTGGCCCATACTTTGCACATCGTGAAGTTTCTACCAGACTTAGATGAGGTTCCAATATGGACTTAATCGGTCCACTTCTTCAGGTGCCTCCCACACAAAAGTTCAGTTTAGGACTCGCTTTGCTTTTTGTTCTAACAACTTGTATTCACCGCCCCACATACGACGGTACAAGTTTCATCTGGGGTAAGTCTATGCTTCCTGAGCAAATAGCCTGAAAAGTGTAAAAAAACCCTATGACACTGTGTTTAGTAGTTGGATCGCAAGATAACTCTTGATCGGATCTGCAGACTCGGTTCAAAATTTGGCCTTCGTAATATTTTGTCCTAACTTAGTATAAGTTCGAAGATAAGACATATCGGTCCACACCTTCAGGTGCCTCCACCACAAAAGTTCAAAAATGTTCGGAAAAATTGTGTGAACGATAACTCTTGAGGGGAGTGACCGATTTGGTCCATACATTACACATCCTGATACATCTGCCATATGTGTATCAGGTTTGAATATGGACTATATTTGTCCACTCATTCGTGTACCTCCCACACAAAATTTTGGATAAATTCACTTTAAGACCTGCTATCGAATTATTTTGATTTCTGTTGAAGCAACTTGCATTCGCAGCCTCAATTACGACGGTAAATGTTTTTTCAGGGGCAAGTCCATACTTCTTGAGAAAACAGCCCAAAAGGTGTCCAAACTTAGTTTCATTTCGAAGATTGGCAACAACTTCCTGTACTTCCCTCCAATATTTAAAAATGTCACTAAAAAATGTCACTATAGCCCACCTGTAGACCCTTAGGCCTGGATTTTTTATGTAATTTATATAGCCCACCTATAGGCCCTTAATTTTTATCTAATTTATATAGCCCACCTGTAAACCTTTAGGCCTGGATTTTTTATGTAATTTATATAGCCCACAAATAGGCTTTAGGCGTGGATTTTTTTTTGCAATATATATAGTCCACTTATAGGCCATTAGGCGTACATTTTTATGTAATTTATATAGTCCACCTATAGGCCCTTAGGCGTGGATTTCTTATGTAATTTATATAGCCAACCTATTGGCCCTTATGCGTGGTTTTTTGTGTAATTTGTAGCCCACCTATAGGCTTTAGGTGTGTTTTTTTCATGTAATTTATATCGCCCACATATAGCTCTTTAGGCGTGGATTTTTTTATGTAATTTTTATCGCCCACCTATATGCCCTTAGGTGTGGATCTTTTATGTTTTTCATACCCTACACCAACCTGTGGTAAGGGTATTATGTGTTAGTGCATTTGTATGTAACATGCCTAAGGAAAAGAGATAGACCCATAGTTCCTTCTAGAGATATGCATAGAATCACTTTCTGAGTCGATTTATGCATGTTCGTCCGTCCGTCCGTTCGCAACGTACAGGTCGCATTTATTGTTGATTTGGCTGAAAATTGGGGAAGATCATTTTTATACCCTACACCACTATGTGGGGAGGGTATTATAAGTTGGTTTTGGCCAAAAAGTTTGTAACGCATCGAAATAATGGTCGTAGACCCATACTTATATATACCAAAATGAATGTCTCGACGAGCTGAGTCGATCTGTCCGTCCGTCAGTCCGTCCGTCTGTCCGTCTGTCCGTCTGTCCATCTAAACCTTGTAATCACGCTACAGGTCGCAATTTTGATCGGATCGTCAACAAATTTTGGATGTTGATGGGGGTCCCGGAGGGGAAGAAGCCTATTGATTTTGGTGGTGGTCGGATAATATTTAGGGGTCGGAAAGGGCAAAAAACTTAGGTGGATAAAAAGACAACGTTTTTTTCCAAAGCCAATATCTCAGCTTTTATATGGGGTATACTAAAAGCAAAACCTGACAATGAAAGCAGAAAATGTCACCTTTCTAATGATGTAAACTAGGTGCTCGTAGGTGATGAAACAACGAAGATATCGCAATAGTAGCAAATAAAACCCCAATTTTCATTTTTGCGATTTTAATTATATTGACGAATATCACAACTTTGGTTGGGGATTTTCCAAAAGCGAAGGATGACTATGAAAGTAGAAGATCACGTCTTTACAAAGTTGCAAACTAGGTCGGCGTAGTAAACCAAATAACGGAGATATCGCAATAGTCGGTAATACATCCCATTTTTCTATTTTTTTGGAAATCACGATACAGGTCGCAATTTTGATCGGATCGTCACGAAAATTTGAGGGTTAATGGGGGTCTCACAGATGAAGAAGCATATTGATTTTGGTGATGGTCGGATAATATTTAGGGGTCGGAACACTTATTTGGAAAAAAGTCAACATTTTATTTCAAAGCCAATATTTCTGTTTCTTTAAGAGGTATATCAAAAGCAAAATCTGGAAAAGAAAGTAGAAAATATCACCTTTACAACAATGTAAAGTAGGTTGTCATAGGTGGTCAAATAGCAGAGATAAGGCAATAGTCGATAATGCATCCCATTTTCCGATTTTTTTGTAATCACGCCACAGGTCGCAATTTTGATCGGATCGTCACGAAATTTTAGGGGTTAATGGGGGTCCCACAGAGGAAGAAGCCTACTGATTTTAATGATGGGTGGATAGTATTCAGGGGTCGAAATGGGCAAACACTTATTTGGAGAAAAGGTCTACGTTTTATTTCAAAGCCAATATCTCTGTTTCTTTAAGAGGTATATCAAAAGCAAAACGTGGCAACGATGTAAAGGAGGTTGTCGTAGCTGCTCAAACAACAGACATATCGCAATAGTCGGTACTGCATCTCATTTCCCGATTTGTTTGTAATCACGCTACAGGTCGCAATTTTGATCGGATCGTCACGCATTTTTTGGGAGTTGATGCGAGTCCCACATAGGAAGAAGCCTATTGATTTTGGTGATAGTCGGATAATATTTAGGGGTCGGAATGGGGAAAAACTCATTGGAGACAAATTCAAAGTTTTATTTTTTGAGAATATATTGGCTTCTACTAGGGGTATTCCAACGGCAAAGCCTGTCAATGGAAGAAGAAAATATTACCTTTACATTGGTGTAAAGTAGGTTGACGAAAGTGGTCAAACAAGTGAGATAACACAATAGTAGGTAATGTATCCAATTCTTCCATTTTTTGCAATCAAGCTACAGGTCGTAATTTTGATTTGCTTATGGGGGTCCCAGAGACAAAGAGGCCTATTATTTTTGGTGGTAGTCGGTTTATATTCCCTAAAAGAAATGTTTACCAGTGAAAAGCTTATGTACAGGGGTAGTGGTGTAGGGTATCACATGGTCGGCTCCGTCCCGACTATAGCCTTTGCTCACTTGTTTAGCCTAATGAAGAACGCTATTGCTTTTGGTGAAAATCGGTTCAGATTTGGATATAGCTCCCATATAAATTTTCGGCCGATTGTTGGTGTTTGGTGCACGAAAGACGTTATATATGTCCGATCTCAATGAAATTTGGAATGTGTGACGGAATTTGGTCTAGAAATAAGTGTACCAAATTATATCAAAATCGGTTCAGATTTGGATATAGCTCCCATATATATTTTTGGCCGATTTTTGGTATTTGGTGCACGAAACACGTTATATATGTCTGATCTCAATGAATTATGGAACGTGTGACGGAATTTGGTCTAGAAATAAGAGTGCCAAATTTTATCGAAATCGGTTCAGATTTGGATATATGTAGCTCCCATATATATTTTCGTCCGATTTGAATTATTTGATGCACCAAACCCGCTGTATCTGTCCAATTTTGATGCAATTTGGAATGTGTTACGGAAGTAAGTCTATAGATAAATGTGCCAAATTATATCAAAATCGGTTCAGATTTGGATATAGCTCCCATATAAATTTTCGGCCGATTTTTGGTATTTGGTGCACGAAACACGTTATATATGTCCGATCTCAATAAAATATGGAATGTTTCACGGAATTTGGTCTAGAAATAAGAGTGCCAAATTTTATCGAAATCGGTTCGGGTTTGGATATAGCTCCCATATATATTTTCGCCCGATTTAAGGTATTTAATGCACCAAAGACGCTATGTATGTCTAATTTTGATGAAATTTGGAATGTGTGACGGTGTTTGGTATAGAAATATATGTGCCAAATTATATCGTAATCTGTTCACATTTGGATTTAGCTACCATTTATATTTTACCTATTCACAGTGGTGTAGGGTATCATATAGTGGGCCCCGCCCGACTTTGATCCTTTCCTTACTGTTTTTGTTTTTAGAATTTCCTGTTCAAGATTATTCAGAAGACACATTTTCGAATGTATCGGAATTCTACTGTAAATCTGTGTCATATAGAATATTTGCGCATTTTATTTCTTTACACATTTCATTTTCTAGCATATTGATTGCAATCTTAGAATAACCAATGTGTTAAACCAAATATAAATAGATTTAAGATACATATGTGTTAAATGTTCCAAGAAAAATCCATTAATTGATTGCGAGTTTTTTTTATTTATTCTAAATACACGTTTAATCAAATTGAACTCCTAGAATATGGGCTTTTTGGGAGTTTGTTAGTTTGTCAAAACAATGAGTATTGAAAAAAGCTCGTGGTTATGCCTGTAAGGCTTAATACAGTCAAACTTCTCTAGAACGTAGTATTTGGGAACTGACGAATTACTACGTTATAGAGAAAATGTTAAACTTTTGTGGGGAGGTACCCTAAGGAGAGGACCGATATGGGCCATTTTGGAAGTTAAACTAAATTTGGACAATATATTAAGAGATCCAAAGTTTGGACCAAATTGGTTGCCACGTTCAAGAGATATCGTGCATACCATTTTAGTGACCGGAAGTTGTCGACGGTATTGCCCGTCTTCGAACTGAAAATAAGTTCGGACAAAATATGACGAAGGCCAAATTTTGGACCAAATCGGTTGATCAGTTCGAGGGTTATCGTGCTCTGTACCTTCTACATATGGTGCCATAGGGGTTTTTACATCTTTCGGGCTGTTTTCTCATGAAGTATGGACTTGCCCTGAAAACACTTTTACCGTCGTAATTGAGTATGAACCAAATCGATCGCTCCCTTCAAGAGTATATTTTCGAACATTTTTGAACTTTTGTGGGGGAGGTACCTCAAGGAGTGGACTGATATGGTTTATCTTGAACCTAATCGGTAGATTCGTTCGAGATTTATCTTGGACTCCAACCACTACACACGTTTCATTGGGGGTTTTTTGCACATTTAAAGTTATTTTCTCAGGTAGTTTGGACTTGCCCCTGACGATACTTGTACCGTCGTATGGGGCAGGGACGTACGCAGGGGGGGGGGGCACGGGGGGCCCGGGCCCCCCCCCGAAATGGTTTGGTCGAACAAAATTTGTTAAGCTACTGTCACTAGTTATTGTATTTTTTTCGCATAAAAATGTTTGTATAGTTGAAGATTTCAAATTAAAACTTATATTTTCTTAAGTTTCTGAACAGAAAATGTACATCATTAACAAGTTTTGTAAGAAAATATTTTAAAAATTTTTGTTTGTAAGCTGTTTTTGAGAGAAACCACTATCAAAAGCTAATTCCTTAATGAATATACCCCATGTCTATTATTTATTCGAACTGTATAGAGCTCTCGAGGCTTAAAACTCATCCTGTAACAACAAAATTAACGAGTTCAGTTTCTGGGAATTCACACTGCTCTTAAGCTGCGACAAAAATCGATATCAGCAAATCTCTGAGACAATTTAGCAAGTTTTCTCTAAACATATTATATTTTAGTATTCCAGCACTGTTTTTGTAATTTATAACAGTATTTAACAAAACAATACAGAAGAAGTTGACATTTGTGTATAATCTCTTAGAAACTTTAAAGACATCAGTAAGGTTGTGACTTCTTACAAGGCAAGTAACTCAAAATTGAAAAGATAAAATTATTTTTTTCGAAATGGAAGTTTTAGTACAAGGATTTCTAATTACTTTTACATAAAAAATTGTACACATTATTCGCATAAAATGTGTTGGAAATCACATTTTTACAATACTTTCTTGTAGGTTTTTTTCCAAGTCCTAAAAAAGGTTTTTGATCATTGAGAACTCCAAATGGCAAATTACAACCAATTCGGGCCGAAAATTTTTATAATATCTTCAAGATACCTGAAAACGGGACATATCGTAATATGAGAGCTATACCGAAACCTGGACCTACGATCACAATTTTTGGCGCAGAAGGGTTTTGACCATTGGAAACCCCAAATACCAAAGTACAGCCAATTAGGGCCGAAAATGTAGATAAAAGCTTGAATACCTAAAATCGGGTGGTACCGCTACATGGGGGCTATAGGAAAAACTGGACCCATATTGATGATGTTTTGGCTAAAGTATTTGTTTACTTATTTTTTGCATATACTGAACAAATCAGATTGATCCGACGATTATAAATATTTTTGTCGCACCTTCCCATAGAAGTGGGACCACTGTGGAATGGAAGGGTCGGTCCTTCGTGTACTACATCTTGAAAGCGAAATTTGTTTTACTGCTATCGCCAAAATTTTGTTATTCTATTTTAGACAAATTTGCTGCTAAACAGTATGAGAAAATAATGATGACAAATGAATTTTTGTGCGTGACTTGTTTTTTTTCCTTATCATCACCGACGTTTATTTGTAGCCTCAGACTTTAAGGTTACGAGAATATATACACTAGAATACGATGCAAACAGGTCTCATCAAAATAATGATTTTAGACTCCACATAAATATGTTTGGAGATGATGGAAGTACTTACCACCGTCCATCCGGTTGTATCTCTGTTTGTCTGGCAGGCTGGAACTCATGATAACTGTCGAACGGATCAACAGATTTGGTCCAAGTTATGGATCTCGTAATGTTTTGTCCCAATTAAATTTAAGTCATATCGGTACCTCCGCCATAAAAGTTCAACAATTTTCAATAAAATGGTCGAAGGGACTAACCGATTCGGTCTAAATTCGAACCTAATATGGACTATTTCGGTCCACTCGCAAAATTACTTCCAAAAGTACATCAAGTTCCAAGAGAATATGTTTGGACAACATCTTCAGGTCACTCATACAAGTTTAACATAACTGCAGTTTATAGACTGTTCGAGGATCCTTTGGACATTTTGTAGTCTTGTTTACAGCGATATCCTATTTTCGTGGACAAGTTCATGCTTCCTGACAAAGCTCTCAATGCTACGGTGACCAACTAAAATAGCTTATGGGCGCGAATGTCTCTCAAAATAAGATCCATTTCTAAAATGAATTAGCTTATTATTAGCGAATAATTAAGTGGGGTTCAATAAGGATCGATTGTTATTTGTCAAAACTATATAGAACTAAGTATCAAAGTGTTTGTCATCGAGTCCAAAATCTTCTAATCGTACAATTAAGAAAAAAATATAATGCTTTTTTTAACATTATATTAAAAGTAAGAACATAATCCTGAATCATAGTACGGTTACACTATAGTTTTATGCCGGGTTAACCCACTTCGAGAGGATTTATTTGACGTTTGCGTAATGGAATTGACATTTGAAATCCAAACCCACTCAGACTCTATCTCTTCCGGTAAATAACACTATGCAAGGTTTAAGGTAATCTTGTGCAAACAATTTGAAGTGAGGATTTTTTGAAAGTACAGACCCAAAGTACAAAAGCCCTAGTTGCGTTTTTTTGAGTCAGATCTAGCTTGGATTTTATGGGCCCCTCTAAACATTGTTAATTATCGACTTTTTAAAGCAACACGGGGATATGTCCCTGAAACCAATGCAAATCTTCTTCTGACCTCTGACGCAAATTTGTAGATAAGGGTCAGAATAAAATACTTGGACAAATATTGAACTGAAAAAACTACAATTATTACCTCAAATTTTATAATATTTCTAAAAATTATATAATTTGTATATATTTCGCACCATATCTCCAAAACTGTTAAATTTTTCTTAATGTTTTCATTTGGAAACATAGCAACGACAACGGCAGCCGATATTCTTAAAAATTAGGCTAAGATCCTAAATATTATGAATTCTTTCTATTGAATTTATATACTTTGTACCAATATTTCATATAAAATTCGAAAAATCGAACATGTAGAATGGAGTAAGTGCCAAAATTTTCCTGTCCATCGGACAAAAATTTACGGAGATATTAGCTTTCGAAGGGAAAAATTTATTGTGTTCTGTATGTAGCATAGAATCTTAAAGCGTCTTTTCCTCGAAACGGATGGTCCGGTCTTTATATGTTTTTGGGACTATTATACACATAAACCATGTGCTTAACCGAGAGAGTCTTTAAAAACTGCTGACGGAGTCCGTTTTTTTAAACCGAGATTTTGATTTTAACTGTTCAAAATTTTCAAAAATTGATTTTTTTAATTCCGTTTCGATAATGGACACGATTATTAGGTTCGTAATGATCCCACAAAAATATATGCTGATCGGTTTATTCTTTTTCGAACTACAGTGGGTACAACAAACTGCTTTAGTAAAAACAGTGCTTTATAGGCGGGCATTTGTCAGATAGATTATACAAAAAAAGTTGGAAGGTAACTCAAGGTTTAATAGATTTCTTATAAAAAATGCATGAAAATGGTTTTTCTGATACTTATAAGTGGCCATAACCCCTTAAAATAGCTTAACGTAACGCTACACAACATTTGAATTTTTCAAGATTTTTGGCCAAGTTGGGCCCCCCCCGAAATGAAATCCTGCGTACGTCCCTGGTATGGGGAGCAGTGAATGCAAGTTGTTACAATAAAAATCTATGCGATCTAGGCGATCGAATGCCGGTTACGCAACCAAAATCCGTTTCCACAAAAAATAAGTTTCAAGGAAGTTTTCAGACTTTTGTGTCCTTTTTCTGGACATACCTGAAATATTGGACCGATATAGTCTATTTGAGAACTGGATATCAGTTTTAGAGTCATTCCTTTCAATAGTTATCGTGCTTACAAGCCATTTTACGCACCGTAGAGTAAAGGGTTTTCGATCGTTACGGTTCTTATGGCAATAAGTATGGACTTGCGCACGAAAACGTTATATGGCTATATCAGGAGCACAAGCCGTACCTTTGGTAAACAATTTACAACCATATCATCGAACAGCCCTTTAACTGCTCATTAGCGAACATTTTTGAACTTTTGTTAGGGTGGTACAAGAAGTTGTTGGTCGATATTGACCTTCTTGGAACTTAATGTACGATTAAGAGAAATATTACGCTGAGCAAATGTTGGACCAATGTTGGCACTGCTTTCGATTATCGTGGAAATCAGTCATTTAAGATGGCTATCGTACAGTTATTTTAGAGATTTTGGCTTATTATGTCAGTAAGAACGAATTTTGCCATGCCATGCCAAATATCAGGGTCACAAGGACTACCTTTAAATGATTGATGATTATTTCGGAAAACATGGACTTGCCCACGAAAAAACATATCATTGTAATGATAATAATACGGAATTCCATCGGTACATCGGTGTAATTATGTAAACAAAAAAATGTTTGAGAGGTGTAAACTTTATTTTGACGCTCAGTATTTCTACTATCAAACAAAGTGTATTGGTCAATCATGAAAAAGTAAATTTGCAATAGTTACTGTAACTGTCAAAGATTGTTGCGAAAATGTATGACATAAACTTAAAACTCGTGCAAAGAAAATAACTTGTCCATTTTTCATAATATTCAAGTAGAACCTGAAATGATTTATTTACTATTGTTTTTAGCAGAAAACAAAATTTTGATCGAAATAGATTGTAGCCACATTAATTTGCTAGGTAAATAAATGTGCAAATTCAATTTGCACATTATGATCAAATCCGATGGAAATGTAAAAGTATTAAATCGTTGAAATCACAGATTTCAGTTCACCAGGGAACTAGTTCAACTATACGATTCTTTGAAATGGGCAAGTGAACCAATTCAGTCTACATAGGTCATATGATTCGAATGAATTGTAGGGACAAATGTGGAAAATGTTAATAAATAGCTGTACTCCTGGTAATAACAGACTTGCATATTCAATGATGACAGAATTAGGAGAAAGCGTCACAATTCGCCAGATATAACAATCGTGTCACCTTTTCTGACAAATGACATCACCTCACAATCCGTCGTTCCTCTTGGGTCAGACCATCTCCGCATAATTATCTCCATTAGGAGACCTGCCGATTTCATTACCTCGGAACACTGCACTTCCATCAACCAGGGAATGCTAATTGGCCTAGTTTTAGAGAGTTCGCTAATCACCGATTCGGAGATCTGCCCAACCTTTCTAATGTTTCGGTAGCAGAAAGGACATCATCACTGCTGCAGCCGTTCACTGTATACCTGCAGGTCGAATGCTCGAATTAGTACCAATTTTCCAGGCATACGAGACGGGATGAGCAAGGAGCGTTAGCCAACCCCAGTGACTCCTGACTCAGGGAGTTGACGCTGGAAGCTAACAGGTTGATCGGCGAGCGCAGGCGGTACAAGTGGTTAAATAATTTGAAGAGTTGCATTATTGGAGCCGGAATAAGTGAATATTGGGCATCGGGACTGATGCGAAGAGGTGAGTAAGTTATTTTAATCGGCAGTTTGTAGAGCACATCGGGAGTTATAGGGCGAAGAGAAGATTATTACGTAGCATTAGATCACTTACTACCGAGAAGTATCTCCATGGTAATGCTGAAACAGCTGGATGAGCTGGGAGTCGAGTATCTCTCCAAAGCACTGAACTACCCACACTGTTCCCGAAGTCTGACAAATGGGCAGAGTGGTCCCGCTACTGAAGCCGGGTAAGCATGCCAGCAAGGTCGCCCCGTAGCAAAGACTCTTTAGGCTTTACTCCTCCCCAGCGTTACACAGAGCTATGCAGTTGCCGATCATCAGTATGGGTTCCGTAAGTACACATATTAGCCGAGAACTTAACCAGAGCCAGCCGTGTGATAGGACAGTGTTGATGGCACTCGACTTATCAAAAGTCCCGCTACTGAAGCCAGTTAAGCATGCCAGCAAAGTTCGCCTCGTAGCAAAGACTCCTTAGGCTTTACTCCTCCCCAGCGTTACAAATAGCTATTCAGTTGCCGATCATCAGTATGGGTTCCGTAAGTACACATATTAGCCGAAAATTTAACCAGAGCCAGCCTTGTGATAGGGTAATGTTAATGGCACTCGACTTATCAGCCTTTGATGCTGTCAACCACTCCGCGGTGCTTGAGAATACTGAGCGGACTACCCTCCGGCCAAATTTGAAACATTGTATAATCAAGAACATGTGTGCATGCCTGTCATACGTGTAAACAGTGAGTTCCCCAGGGTGGGGTGATGTCTCCACATACATATGTTCTCACAACATTCCCGGAGGGAATGAGAGAAGTCTTTGTTTCTCTCATATCAAAGAGTGCACGCCGAGTCCGAACGGCGTGTGTCTTACGACACCACTTGTAGATACGTTTTTATACCCTCAGCATTTATGCTAATGAGGGTATACACACTTTCATACGGGCAAAATGTGCCTCATCGAAATAATGGTTTTAGACCCTAAGTATGTTTTGGACGAAATCCGTTTCAGACAATTTGGAGTTGATTTAGCAATGTCCGTCCGTCTGTCTGTCTGGCTGGAGCGCACTATAACTCTCGAATGGATCAACCGATTCGGTCCAAAATTTGGCTTTCGTAATATTTTGCCCAAAACTTAGTTTAAGTTTGAAGATGGGCTATATCGGTCTACTCCTTCTGGTACCTCCCCCACAAAATTTCGAAAATGTTCGGAAAATTTGCGCGCCATAACTCTTGAAACAAGTAACCGATTTGATCCATACTTTGTAGATCGTCAAATTTCTACCAGACTTAGATGAGCTTCCAATATGGACTCAATCAGTCCACTCCTTCGGGTACCTCCCACACAAAATTTGGGAAAAGTTCAGTTTAGGGTCATCTCTCGAATCGCTTTGATTTTTGTTTTAGCAACTCGTATTCACTGTCCTCCATACGATGGTACAACTTTCATCAAGGGCAAGTCCATACTTCCTGAGAAAATAGCCTGAATGGTGCAAAAATTCCCCATGACACCATGTGCAGTGGTTGGAGCGCAAGATAACTCTCGAACGGATCTGCCGATTAGGTCCATAATTTGGCCTTCGCAATACATATTTTGTCCAAACATAGTTTAAATTCGAAGATAAACCATATTGGTCCACTGCTTCAGATACCTCCCCCACAAGAGTTCAAAAATCTTCGGAAAACATGTGCGCACGTTAACTCTTGAAGGTAGTGACCGATGTTATCCATACTTTGCACATCCTAATATATCTACCAGACATAGATCAGGTTCGTATATGGACTATATTTGTCTACTTCTTCTGGTACCTCTCACACCAAATTTCGGATAAGTTCACTTTAAGACCTGCTCTCGAATCACTTTGATTTTTGTTGAAGCGATTTGCATTCGCTACATCCATTAGGATGGTAAAAGTATTTTCAGGGGCAAGTACATATTTCCCGAAAGATGTAAAAAACCCTTATGTCACCATATGTGGCGGTGGGAGAGCACGATAACTCTGGAACTGTTCAACCGATTTGGTCCAACAGTTGGTCTTCGTCATATTATATCCAATCTTAGTTTCATGGGACAATACCGGTCCACAACTTTCGGTACTTCTCCCAATATTTAAAAAATTTCACTAAAATGCTAGGACGATATCACTTGAATGGGGCAACCAATTTGGTCCAAACTTTGGATCTCCTAATATTTTGTCAAAATTTAGTTTATCTTTTAAAATGGCTCATATCGGTCCTCCCTAAGGTACCTCCCCCACAAAAGTTCAACATTTGTGTCTTAGTGCAGTTAATTTCTAATCCATATTTTTGTCGTCAAGTTCAAATGTCCAAAAAGGGCCACAAAATTCTGAAGAGACCTTAAATACATTCGATCTTGCCGTAGGTTAAAGTTTCACTTCACATTGGCTGAGGGTATATATCTGTCGGCAAAACCGACTGACACTTTTTTACTTGTTCATGGTTAAAATAGTAAGGAAATGTAAGCTATCATTACGCTGAGGGCATTTGCCACCGCCGAAAATTTTGACATTCTGTTGAGGGATTGAACCGCAGACCTTCTAAGTGCGCAGTCGGCGCGCTTAACACTGTACCATGGTGATTCCCTGATACGGAACTGTTTAACGTATATCTCTCCTGTATTACACCCGGCACCGAGATCGACTGATTGTACAATCATGGCGTCAGGTGCCTGATCTTAACCGATTTGTTCACGCGAGTAATAAGCAAATATTCGCCACTTAATCTACGGCCACTCTGTACACTACATTGACTGCAGAGGTAATCACTGAGTTGAATGTCATGGTCGATGATAACAGAATTCCGACCATTAACTACCCCTAGATTCTAGGGGTCACATGTGACGTCGACCCCTACAGCTATTTGCGACAAGCTGCCCTTAAACTCTTGATTAATTCTTTACTTCATAATATTTTATATGCTGTGGCGTATATGCTATGACTAGGTATTTTATGTACATTTTTATATAATCAAAGATTATATCACACTGCAAATTCACATTAAACCCCAAAAAAATCCAGCCTATCACATCTGTATACCACATAATAATCGTATGTTTTGTGGTAAGCTCAATTTGATGTGGTTAAGTGGCATTTATGTGTGATTTCTTGCGTGTCAGACATCTAAGACAATAACTCGACATTTGTAATTGATATTTAATGTTTAGAGACCATGAATAACAGTAAAAACAAAAAAAAAAAAAAACAAGCCATACATAACTGAATAACACATGGCTACTTACCCCTTTCACTTTCGATAACGTCATCATCATCCTCCTCCTTCAATTTAATTTGTTGTTCAAGTTGTTTTAATGTGAAATTGGTCAAAGCTGCTGTTGCCGCACTAATGTTGGCACCCTCAAGGGCATCGTATTCCACAACGGTTTCCTCAGCAAATATTTGCATACTATAGTTGACTTTATCTTCAAAGACTGAAGCAATTTTACCCTCCAAATGTTTGGCAGCATCACCCACCTTTTTCTCACCACCCACCGACAAGAGTTGATCATCAAGATCACAATTATCGTTGAGACTACATGTGGCTGCAGCATGATTTGTGGCATCCAAGGAATGACACACGTGGCGATGGCAACTAAACACTGCCAGCAGCAGGAATAGTAGGGATATACCCTTGTTACGCATTTTTGGTAGTTGTCGTTGTTGTTTTATTATTATATTTCTGTGAATTTTTGTGTGAATTATTTGTGTTTTTGTTTTTGTTTTTGCTTTTTCACTTTATACTGTTATTTTTAGCACTGTTTACATTCGTTTAATTTAATTAGCATAGCAGAGGTGTTTGTTTTATACTTTGTTAATTGTTCGTTATGCCGTTATATATCCGGTTATTGTCGTTATTATTTTTTGTTTTGTTTTTTTTTGCTGTAAAGAGAGGAAGAAATTATTATGTAATTAAAATGTGGGTCATTTTTTGTACGCTTTTGCTGTAAAGTGGGCGTTTTGAATTGAGATTTCAGGTTGTAGTTGTTGTTGCATTTCAAGTAATAATTTGTGTGGGAAAAATATTTAAAATATTTTTATTGATTTTTTTATAAACCAACATGGGATTGCTCATTGCTCATACCGACACTCCGTACTTTTAACTAATATAATCTAATTATTATTATTGTTATTATTTGTTTTTTTTTTGTTCAAATAATTAAAAAGAGGTTCTCGTAATGAAATCACATAATTGATATGTGTTCCAGATTAAAATATATTATTTTAATGATCCTTTTAATCTTAATTTCTGGGTGTAAACGTTTGGACCAATGGTAGAAAGCTTAGTAAATATCGTGGGTTTCTTATTCAAAAAAGTTTTTTTTTGTAATTGATATACGTTTGTAAACAGAATTAAAAAAAATCTTAGAACAGACAATATTTTAGATCTGATCCAAACATTGGTTATAGTAATACCCAGCAAAAACTCCTTACTAAATAATGGGGTTTTATAGTACTTTTTAGTAGTCGCAACTACTTACAAAACCCCCTACTAACCCATTATTTTAACAAGGGCAGGTCGCACTGAATAACTAATTATTCTATAACCACTATAATAATTAGTTATTCTATAGCCACTATAAGTTGAACAAGTAAGAAAATCGTTAAGTTTGGCCGGGCCGAAATTTGTATACTCTCCACCACGAACTGTATTGAAGTGAATAGGAACCATTAGTTTTATTTCGTTTATGAAAGTACTAAACTCTTCTGATAATACTCCCTTTAAAACAGTTATTATGGGGCGACATTTTGTTTCTTTCCAAAACATGGACCAATATTTACAATTTTCCGACTTGAGCGAAATACATAAAATTGGGCAAAACTGACTAGACCTAAACCTGGATATTCTGGATTTGGATAGTTAACAACATCGGGAGCGCCGTTCTATGGAGGCTGTATAAATCGTTAACCTGTACCGATAAATTTCTGGAGGAAAGTTTCGCAACTCCAGCGAAGACTAAATACCAAATTTCAGTTATTCCCTTTGAATATTGTGGCTAAAACTTTCAAAATACCGAAAATTGGGAGGGATCTTTCTATGGGTGGGTATATAAAAACATGGAACAATACCGGAAATTTTCAGGTGGAAAGTTTTATACCACCAACGGAGATTAAATATTAAATTTCATCCGTTTCGATGGGATATTGATGACACAACCTTAAAATACTGGAAATTGGGAAGTACGCTTCTATGGGGTTATTTGATAATAATGATAATTCTCTTCTTCAATATATTATACACCCATGGCAATTTAAATGCTAAATTTCAGTCATATCAGTCATAGCCACAACTTTCAAAATACCGTAAATCGGAAGATACGGTCCTATGGGGGTATTTGAGGACGTCGACCTATACCGGCACATTTCGGCTTGAATGTTTCATACCTCTATCAAAAACTTAATACCAAATATCTGCTATTTTGGTGGAGTACGAGCTATATGTAGAAAATCGGGATGTTCTGTTCTCTGGGGGCTATATGAAGACATGGACCTGTACCGACAAATTTCAGGTGGAAAGTTTTATACCCTCAACGAAGACTAAATACCATCTTGCAGTCACTTCCGTGTCATAAAGAGGCTAAAACCTTCAATATACCGAAAATTGGGATATACCGTTCTATGGGGGTACCCCCTAAACATGCACTTATACTGAGAGATATTTTTGTAACCCGGAAAAAGACTAAATACCAAGTTTCAGCCACTTCGGTCGAATAATGAGACTAAAATCTTCAAAATACCGAAAATCGGGCGGTGCCGTTCTATGGAAGCTATATGAAGGTGGAAAGTTTTATACCCACAACGAAGACTATGTATCAAATTTTAGACATTTCGGTGTTATAATGAGGCTAAACCCTTCAGAACACCGAAAATTGGGATGTACCGTTCCATGGGGTGTACATTAAAGCGTGGCCCGATACAGATACATTTCTGGGAGAAAGTTTTGCATCCCAACAGAGGACGAAATATCAAATTTCAGGCATTTTGGTAGTATAGTATAGCTAACAACTTCAAAAATACCGAAAATTGGTAGATATCGCCTATGGGGACTATATGAGGGCGTGTGACCTATACCGACAATTTTCATATGAAATGTTTAATACCCCAAATGGAGACTAACCACCAAATTTCAGACTTTTCGGTGGAAAATTAAGGCCACAAGCTTCAAAATACCGAAAATCGGAAGGTACCGTTCTATGGGGTCTATATGAAGGCGTAGACCTATACCGACAAATTTCATATGGAATGTTTTATACCCCAAACGAAGTCTAACCACCAAATTTCAGCATTTTCGGTGGAATATTGAGGCCACAACCTTCAAAATGCCGAAAATCGGGAGGCACCGTCCTATGGGGGCTCTATGAATGCGTGGACCTATACCTACAAATTTCCTTGGAAAAGTTTTATACCCCCAACGAGTAACGACGGGAGTCATTACTGGACACTGCTATATCAGGGCCCATATCATCAAATGGGATGAGGATGTTACTGACTACTGCAGACTCTGTGAGGATGAGGAGGAGTTAGAGACGATCGAGCACATCCTGTGTCGTTGTCCAGCCCTGGCTCGTAGACGGCATAGGTTAGTAGGTGTTCACTTTCCACCGTGTCTAACTTTCTACTCAACTGTGGAACCTGCTGTGATCTACAACATCATCAAAAATCTGATGTGGCTGGGACAGCGCAACCTGAACGCGTAAACTAATTCAACTATTCTGCCTACCATTAAAAAAAAAAAATAAACTATTCCTCCCCTCTTAAACTTTCTTGTAATTTATTCGTTCTTTATTTTTCTAACAACTTCCTCTTTTTATTTCTACCCCCTATCCTCTCCCTTTCCATCTCCTCTTTTCTTGCTGTTCTTTTTTCTACTGGATGATCACAATGGACCGGAAGGTCTCCGAGTTACGCAGTCATAAGTTAGTGGCTGCACATCCCCCAACCTAACCTAACCTACCCGCAACGAAGACAAAATACCAAATTTCAGCCATTTCGCTGCGATAATGAGGCTAAAACCTTCAAAATACCAAAAAACCAGGAGATATCGTTCTATGGGGTCCATATCAAAACCTGGACCTGGAAAACATTCAAAATATCTTAAAGTGACGCGTACTATATATGGGGACTCTACCAAAACGTGGACCTATATAAACAAAATTTGGTAGAAATATTTGTTAGCCTCTGGAGCATGGCAGAAGTACCAGGTAGTGGTATCACACCAGCTGATCGATTATAAAAAAATTATTTTTGTTGTAATTTCTCCAACAACATAAAGGAAGTTTTGACATAACATATTCAAAATTTTACGATGCCACTACCTGGGTAATTGTGCCATGCTCTGGAGACACAAATACCAAATTACGACCAATTCGGTGGGCAAATGGACAAATTTTATAAAATTTCCTTAAAACGACGACGCGTCACGCGTCGCTTTGTATTGGGGGCTATACGAAAACGTGGACCTACATAGCCCGCTTTCAATACCAAAAGTCCTACATACATTTAATAGATTTCACCCAAAATTTCATCCACCTACTTCAATCCGTTCGGACGCTAGAGTGATTTTCACAGAGGGACAGACGGACGGACAGGGCTATGTCGATGGAGAATTGCACGCTGATCAAGAATATATATACTTTGTGGGGTCTACAATGATTATTTCGAGTAGTTACAAACGGAATGGCAAACTTAATATACCCCTATCCTATGGTGGAGAGTATAAAAATAAGCTAAAAAACATATGTTCTATTTTAAAGCACTTGAGGTGGAATTTGTTTATATTATTATTTTGTTTTGCTCTCTGCTGAATTTGATCCCACGAACTTCTGAACACTGTGCTAAACGCACGAAGATTAAGTGTTGCAAAATGTATAAATTTTGCATATGCAAAAAATTATATGTTCAAATGCAAAATTTATGCAACAAATATTTCAATGATAGGTACAAAAATAAATGTTTGTGTGTACAATTTTTATGTTTAAAATTCTTTTCAGACAAGTCAAAGAAATAGAGAAATGTATAACCTCATCCAAATCCTTCAAAATACCGAAAATCCGGAGGTATCGCTCTATGGGGGCTATATGAAGGCCTGAACCTAAGCCGAAAATTTTTTGGTGGAAAGTTGTTTACCCCCAAGGAAGACTTAATACAAATTTCAGCCATTTCGGAGGGATATTGAGGTCGCAACCTTCAAAATGCCAGAAATCAGTGTGTACCGTTCTATGGGGGCTATATGAAGACGTGGACCTATACCGACAAATTTCAGGAGGAAAGTTTTATACCCCCCAAGGAAGACTTAATACCAAATATTGAGGCCACAACCTTCAAAATACCAGAAATCCGGAGGTTCCGTTCAATGAGGGCTATATGAAGACGTGGATCTATACCGAGAAATTTCAGGTGGAACGTTTTACACCCCCAACGAAGACTTAGTACCCAGTTTCAGCCATTTCGAAGGGATATTGAGGCCACAACCTTCAAATTACCGGAAATCGGGAGGTGCCGCTCTATGGGGGAAATATAAAGGCGTGGACCTATATCGACAAATTTCTGGGGGAAAGTTTTATACCCCCAAGGAAGACAAAGTAACAAATTTCAGCCATTTTGGTGAATTATTGTGGCCACAACCTTCAAATTACCGAAAATCGGAGGTGCCGTTCTAGGAGGGAAATATGAAGGCGTGGACCTATACCGACAAATTTCTAGGGGAAAGTTTTATACCCCCAACGAAGACTTAGTACCAAATTTCAGCCTTTTCGATGTGATCATGAGGCTAAAACCTTCAAATTACCGAAAATCGGGAAGTGCCGTTCTATGGGGGCTACATCAAAACGTGGACCGATATAACCCATTTGCAATACCAAACATCCTAGGAGTAATGGCAATTTCTATACCAAATTACAAAGCTCTATCTTAAAAATTGCGAGCTGTATATTGATTTCAACAGACGGACGGACAGGCGGACATGATTATAGGGTCTCCGATGAATATTTCGATGTGTTACAAACGGAATGACAAATTTAACAAATCCATATTAAAGTGGAGGGTAAAAAAAGAAAATGCATTTATGTTGTCTATTGAATTTTGACACCATAACTTTGAATAATTATCACACCAAAAATAAAATAATGGCATAGAATTAAACAATATGTTTTGCTAAATTCTAATGCAAGATCCCGCAAGAAAGGTCTGAAGCACTAGTTTGTCACAAATTCCAATTAAATGAGCTCTAACTAATTACGTTTTCATAATAAACTAAGTTCAAGAATTCACTTTTGGAGTTTGAGCAAATAAATCCTCACATAGCGTCGCTTTTGTATAAGAAACGCGTGACACGGCATGCGGCACGACAAGGATGTTTCAACAATTGTAGTATTTGATGAAAAACAACTTTCGATTTGACTTCAATATTTTTGTATTTATAATCCCCAAGGAGGAAATGTATTCTACCATGTCCGAACTATCCATACTAAGCCGGGGCGATTTGAAAACCTCAATGGACCCTTCGCGTTTCTTACTCCTGGGATTGAACTGAACAAAAAAGTCCATTAGACCATAGGTCTACAGTTAGAATCCGATTTTGCCTTCCGATTTTGACTTTAAGTTTTTATCCACGTTTTTTTTTTGGATATTTTGGCGATCGAACACAAGGACAAAAATTGTAGCCAAGACAGTAATTAAGAACTCTCTAATACATCGCAAAAACCTTGGAACGCTACTTCAGGAAGTTTTGGCCTTGAGAAAGTGCAAACTTTTAGAAAAATGACGATAAATGTCACTGTGCTACAAAAGTTGACCAGAAAAATATTCAAGCGATTGCATTTTTGAAATGATCCTGTCTCCATGTGAAAAACTATTCCGTTTATACTTGATATTTTTGACGTAATCCATTTGATCTGTGGGATTCAATCTATCTATTTTATGCCGAGAAGTAAGTGAAGTAAGTGTATCTCATCAAGCTGGCTAAAGTTTTTATGCCTTTCGGTACAAGGGTAAAGGATCTTAATATATTGTTCTCATAATATTATTTTATAATTTGTTAATTTTTTTATATTTTTAATTTTTTTTTCACTTTTATATGATTTAATATATTCTCTTTTTTTAATTTTAAGCAAATTTTGTTCAATTTTTTTCTGTCGGTATAAGCAATGGCTGCAGATTCTGCCTTTCATTTCAAGAATTTAAAATTTGTATTCACTGTGTTAATATTCTCATTATCAGTATTTTGTTTAATTTTTTCAGTAATTATTTTTTATTTTTTCGTTTCTATATAAAAACAAATATATTTTTATTTTTTGCCATTTATTTTTCTATTATCTTTTTAATATTTCACAATATAAATTCTATTTCTTAAAC